>NC_054702.1:75598678-75948678 GCF_016097555.1 Gigantopelta aegis | reverse complement strand
AGGCCATTCAGAGGTGTGGTGCTGGGGTCTGAAAGGATTATTGATTTTAATCTTGGCCCCAACTTTAAACAATTGTTAATTTGTTCTGGCCCTGTTAAACAGACCATAAATATTCAAATTTCTAATTACATTTGACACTTTTTAATGTTTTCCTTATTAAAAAGCTAATTATAATCTTTGTTTTCACGCGTCATTCTTTCTTAAAATAGTGTCTCCAGATGACTAAAATATTAGTTAGCCTACTAAGTGACAACAACATAGACTTAATATATTGCTGTCAAGAGACAAACATTCCTCGGGCAAATCTACCCACCAGGTACATAATATAAATAATACAAATTGTACTTGGCGGGGATTTGGACCCGCTAACAAAAGAAATTTGAAAACCCCACCCACACAGTATGAAGCAATGGGAGAGGGTATCAATGATTAATGCGTGTGTGTGACCCCATGGAATACATAACTGGTTAACAAGAGACGCCCTCTGGTGTCGTCTTATGCTTGCAACACCGAGAGGCTTGTGCCCGACTTTAATAATATATAAGATGCAAACATCTGGTTTGCATTTCAGCTGATCTTTTGATCGATCAAAGAGGGCACGCTGACGATGATAAACTATGGGCCCAACTTAGCCCTAGGCAAACAGACGCAGTGACTTTTTAACGCAAGAATATCACAAAAGAAATAGCAACGTCATAGACTTGTCGGATTAAACAATTATACAACAATGGAAATAAATAAATAAATAAATAAGAAAGTGAGTAAAATAAGTAGGTCAGTAAAGAAATAGATAAACATATAAATAAATAAACAACTAAATCAGTTAGTAAGTTAGTAAATAAATAAATAAAATAAATAAATAAATAAATACACTGTAAATAAATAAATAATATATGATGAGATCGTTTCCAGGAATGATATACATGTACATAATTAAAGATAGTGAATAAGATAGTTTTCCTCTTAGAATGTTTAAATTATATTGTTCAAAATGTGCATAACAATAAACATAAGTCTGCCTAAAATGAATACATATTGGTTGAATTGGATGCCCTAAGCTTTTGTAGTTGTGTGCGAAACGAATGTAGGCAAAATTGATGTAGGCAATAATATGGGTGTAGACAATGGATGTTGGCAAAATGAATGTCGACAAAATGGGTTGTAGGCAATATAAGAAGTGACCGGTATGGTGAAACTCTTTTTAATGTAAATATGATAGGAAAAAACAAAACTATTGGGTATAAGTATGTGATAACTGATGCATATCGTGTGATATACAAAAACCAAAGATTTTTATTTTTTTTATTAACACTTATATTTGATATAAATCTTTCCAACAACTTAAAGGAAGGGACAATCAAGGCATTTGACCTGGTATGCATATTCAACGATATATAATGCACATTATTGCTTAATATCAACAAGTATAATCGTATAATTAATTAATAAAACGGTTAAATGTGACGGCTATTATATATAACGGGCGCAGCCATTTTGTACCATTCCAGTGAATACGCCCTCTGGCGAGCTGGTGGTTACGTAATACCTAACGTGTCACGTCAGGAATTAGTCTTCGAAGTGAAGAAACAAAACATACCTGATTTTTGCGGATGCATCGCAATATTCTGTAATAATAGTCATCCCAGTAAGCCAGCAACAATTATATATTACTTTTAATACAAAATAAACCACCATTGTCAAAGTGTTAAAATAACTGTATTATGGTTTGTACATAAATTAACCCACGTACTGAAATAATAATCGGGAGTGTTTTCTTAGTTAATTGGTTTTTTCTTTCCGTGGCCTGTACCTGTGGTTCCTGATTGGCAGGTGTATATTTAGACGGTCCCCAGACACTGTGTCTAGACACACTAAAAAGACGTGCCTCTTTTATTAAGATCACAGGGTATTGTGTGTTAACCGCACGGACATCCCTCTAATCGTAATCGATCAGCCGTCTTGCTTTATTACTGTAAGTAATTCTGTAAAACACTTGATTAAGTAGACTTCCATCTAAAATCACAAAACTGACCAATTACGTAGTCCCAAAGAAAAGAAAATTATCACTTGGGTATCGTGAGTGGTCGTTTTTGCTCGAACGTAGCATACCAATAGGCTTAATAATATACATTTTTTCCTTTGGATTTTTAAAAAAAGAAAAATACTATAATTTGCATCAATAGAACGAAATTGAAATATATTTAGTTAAATAGTTTATTATACTATCAAAGCATTTATGTTGTTTTACAAGTCAGGTTGATGAAAGCGATTAGAGCGTTTGTTTACACTGTGCATAGAGCAGATGGACGGAGCTGACGTCACTTCGCCCCAAGCTGTACCACCGGACGTCACAAAAACGAAACAAAATGGCTGCCCCCAGTTAGCATGTATAATCATGTTTTTTTTATTAACTCTAAAATTACGCGTTTTTCATTTGTTAAAGTGTCAGTATGTGTTGGTGGTCCAGGTACGCATCTTCCCAACACATAAATCTCTTGTTTGAGTTTACTCTACCTTTAACATACCAGTTGTGTAGGCAAGGGTTTAATTAATCAACACCGAAGGGTCGATCCTTCGACCTATCGCACTTCATTCAGGTACTCGACATGAATAACTATCTCGTTCGCCATATTTAATGTAAACGTGTAATATCAAGTATTTTATATTTGCGGGTGTTAGGAATTAGAGAAAACTGCCTGTACCTTCAACTTTATTATTTCTGAAACCGCCCTAGAAAGGCCCAACGTTACACACATGCATAACATTAACAGATCACTACATGAACACACCTGTCTTTGTTGTAGACGTAAACACTGAACACACGACACCCCGCGAATAGTGTATCGGGTGGACTTTACGGAAACTGCGTTTGAACCAAAATATTCATTACATGTATTAAACTTGTCATGCACGTCTAATCTAATTTTAAAAGCTTTCTTGAATAATTAACTTTAAAACCCCCAAAATAAAACACCTTATATTTTCTGGGCTAATACGTTAATTCGCTGAACGATAAATATGTTAATAGATGAATATATAAAATAAAATTAACGTCCACATGTCAGAAATAATTACTTTAAAGAGAACAGGCCTCTCGCCTATTAACCTGGCTTCTCCTGACGTTCGACTGATGCATTTATGTGTGTGTGTGTGTGTGTGTGTGTGTATGTGTGTGTGTGTATGTGTATGTGTATGAGTGTGTGTGTGTGTGTGTGTGTGTGTGTTGGTGTATGTATTCAAATCACCTAAATTTTTCGAGCTCGTGCCAAAATTAAAAAAGGACTTAATTCTCCTTCTGAGAAACATTGCAAAACCAGACTGCCTCCTCTCTCATTTACATCGGAACCGACATGGCTGCAGTGCTCATTTTGGGAGAGTTTTTGGGTTCAAAACCCCTCCCTGCTTAACAAAAATGTCTTTGTTCTAAATATATTTTCAGAGGGAGCATGACTCGACCCCTTTATAAACGTCGGTCGCCAGTCTAGACAAACCCCCTCCCTTCTACAATTCCTGCTTACGATAAACTAATACTGTATTATTGTTTTAAGTTCAATGTGTGATGTATTTGATGTAATAAAATACATGTATAAAAATATTGAATGACATGTTTGTTTTAGGTCTAAAAAATAGAACTAATATTTTTCCGGGAACCCGACCTTACGTAAAGAAAAAGAGCCGACCCTAATTATTTTTTGGATGAATTAATGTCTCTTTTTTCGAATCCCCCCGCCTAATAATTAGTTTGAAAGAGTATATACATAGCATTTTATGTAGACCCATGGATGGTGAATGTAATTGAAACAAAAAGCCGACATGATCCTGGATACATACATTTTTAAAAAAGCTTTATTAATTGTTATATTAAAGAGTAATAGTTTTGAGATTATGCATTAATTAGATTTTTTTTTTTTTAAACCAATGTGGCGACTTTTCTTCTTGACAAAGGTCGACCACTGTACGTGTACGTGTACGTGTACGTGTACGTGTACGCATCTGCATCTGTATCTGTATCTATATATGTATCATGTGTGTATGTATATAAAAATGGCCGATTTATATAATTTGATATGCCTATAACACAGTTACTCACTCAAACAATATAGTATTTTTGTGTGATTGTAGTTGGATAAAAAAAATCTATTACATAATATATGTTATTTTTTATTTTAATTTTCAATATACATGTGATATTTAAAAACCTGTCTTTCTTTCTGGATTTTTAAAAATAACTTTTGTTTCAAACTTAAATAATTATATGAATACCACAACGAAAGTTAAAATGCATTGATTAAATACACAAAAAAAACAAAAAAAAACAAAAAACAACAATATTTTAGGACATGTGCTAAATTAATTGGTCTTATGTCATACTCCTTTTTAAAATTTAAACAAAATATAAACATGTGTTTTATAACGTATATACAATTATTTAAAATATATGATTATACACGAATAGCGTATTTAGTTTCCTTTATATAATTATATACATTGTATTAACAAAAACTGGCCAGATTAACCACGTTTTACTGTTTTAATATTTACCTAAACATGATATTGCGTTAATTAAATGTTAAATAATTTTGCATTCAACTTATATCCTTCATTTAATGAATATACATTATTTAAAAACTATTTTATGTTAATTATTGGTCCAATTAAAGGCGCAGACCACAGCTTAGACCCGTGAAAATAGTCTTTTTAAGTTTGGTTATTTACAAACTGTAGCACATTTGGATAAAGTTACGACAAAGTGCGACAATAGTCTGTGACGCTGAAACAGGGAAATACCGTCTAAAAAAGACAAGAGCTCGTCTGCATAACCGTTACTTCTCAGAGTAGTATTAGAAACACCAGGATGACCAAAAACACTTCTGAAGTACGGAAATCCATAAACCATAAATTCTAAAAAAAAAGTATATGTAATTTTGCACAGACCGGACAATACATACCAATTTTTACTGATTAGATGCTAATACACACGTTTTAACACGCATTCGGAATATAAGGTCACATGGTGAAGTGCA
This sequence comes from Gigantopelta aegis, assembly GCF_016097555.1. Lineage (NCBI taxonomy): Eukaryota > Metazoa > Mollusca > Gastropoda > Neomphalida > Peltospiridae > Gigantopelta > Gigantopelta aegis. Next base: position 75,943,654 of record NC_054702.1, on the reverse strand, counting down.
TGTCAAAGATGCATCTCACGAATATTATTCAAATATTTGCAAGAAGCAAACACAAGTTCATGTTTCACCATCGTCATTAAAGAAGATAAGAAAGCGATAAGGTATAACATAAATATTCCATCTTGCTTCAGTTGGACATATTAAAAACATACATTTGTCACGCCGTCCACTAATAACAAAGGCGATGTTGACAACTGCTTGGTATGCATTCCTCCGATGACCTTCTGAAAACAAAATGCCGACGACAGATTAAACGATATAATATACCGAGTTTGAACAGAAACAACAGATATCCATTTCTTTTCAAATAACAATTAATAATACAAAAGTGAGTACTTCTACAATAAAAAGGTAGAACAAAGGTTGTGATACGTATTGTCCTGTTTATGGGAAATGTTATTTAAAAGATCCCTTGCTATGTTATGCTATGTGGCGATAGCAGGCTTCTTCTTCATACTCTCTCTGTCTGTCTGTCTCTCTCCCCCCCCCCCCCCTCTCTCTCTCTCTCCCCCCCTCTCTCTCTCTCTCCCCTCTCTCTCTCTCTCTCTCTCTCTCTCTCTCTCTCTCTCTCTCTCTCTCTGTATATATATATATATATATATATATATATATATATATATATATATATATATATATATGTGTGTGTGTGTGTGTGTGTAAGTTGTGAAATGCAGAAAAGATGATTTCGACAAACCTCTAAATCCTGTCTCAACATCGATTTTCTAGGGATTTAAAAAACAAAACAAAATATTATTTTTGCCACCTCCTGTTCCTTTCCCAACTTATCCCATATCTAGTGGAATACCTTAATTATCACGGCGTAGTGGAGAATAGCAAACTAGTTTTTTTTTTTAAATGAAAGGGATATTTGTTTAAAGTGTCAAAATAACTATAAGGTACACACCAACTAGCACTACTTGAAGTACAAGTGGCATACAACAATATGTGTTGTCAAAATGTGTGCTATTTTATATATATATGTATATATAAATTAATAATATTTAATAACTAAATTTGTTAAATGTATTAATATTTTATTTTATTTTATTTTTGTAATGATTGTTTGAAACATGTTTTGTCATTGTGTTTAAGCTGCTCCACATGTGGAATGTTTATATGAAATAAATTATCTATGTTATCTTATGTTTGACATTCAGTCGCCGCTGAATAAACAGTTTACTTGAGTGGTGTCGCTAAACAAACATTCTTCCCCTATTCAGTTCTCTTTGAGGAAGGGGGGGGGGGGGACATATTTGTTTAAGAACGCTACAATGACATTTGACATGCGAAACGGACAAAAATGTATTAGTCTTTTCAATGTATAATGTCTTCTTTCGACCTGTTCTATGTGTATGAATATTGTATTCTTGAATCATTGACAGTTCTTTGAATATTTATTTACAAACACACATTTTGACTATACATATTCTTGTATGCTACTTGTACTTCAAGGCCCACGACCGCCGTTTAAAAATGCTAAGCTTGGAAGAAAGAATTTGTGATTAAAAACGAAAACACCATCATTAATTTTCCTGTTGGACTATAATTACCGCGCTCACAACAAGAGTGTGCCGTGGATCTGTCTGCTGTGGAAGCCCGACAAAGACCACAAAGACAGGAAGTTGATATAATGCATACCTTGACCGCGGATGCCAATAAAGAGAAGACCAGTGCTACTTGATTCAAAGACATGCCAGTGATCCGATGCTTCGCGTTATTAATCCTTTACAATTTGTCTTTGCGCTAAGCGACAAAACAAAACAATTGTTATCATTTATTGAGACGCGCTACTTCGAGTGCCTATCGAGTATTTATCTTTGACTAAATTGTAAAAGTCGGCTAGACTTGGCGAGTCCCTATAATTATTAACAGAATTAATATTTCCTAGTGTATGTTTTATCATGTATACGGTAAAAGATAACGTACAAAAGTAAATAAACTACCCGCTCTAACATTTGTTTTTTGTTTGTTTTTGTTTTTTATGTTTTAGTAATAAAGATTGACAAAATTGAATACTAAAACCTTAACGTGTCCTCAAACCAGATGGTGGACAAAAACGAGGTATGGTGGGGGGGGGGGGGGGGGGGGGGGGGGGGGGGGGGGGGATAGTCCCAATGACTCTCCTCTAACTAAGCCAGTGACATTGTTTCTCTGTACAAGGAAGACTGAATCCAACATGGTTAGTGAAACAATGACATCCACCATTGGCATAACCAGATGTTATATTGGGGGGTCAACCACATTGTCTACGAGTCGTATTATTGGGCAACAGGCAAGTATTAAAGGTAGATGGAAAAAGAGAGGTGTTATGCCAGTAACATCCATTTTAAAAATAACAACAAAAAAATATCCCTCAGAAAGTCTAGCTGAGTGCAGATTTGGAGTCATCCGGGGACACGATCCCTAGCGGCGTGTTGCCGGTGACCAGCAAGGACGAGCCACGAGGGGTCAGACAGGCCCGTGGTCAAGCCTGTCAGGTGTAAGTGCTTGTAAAGACACGGGATTTATGTTTAATGACACGACCAAGTGGCTATCGGGTGATCAGCGACCATGAAGGCAGCGCCAGTTCTGTCTTCCCCTGCTCGTTGTTAAAACATTCATCCCAAAACAATAAGACATGACATGGCTTTGATGTTCTTTACAAACAAGATAATAACTTCTTAAAGGTGAAAAGGTTGCAGCTGCTTATTCTGAAAAAAAGTTTCAAAAATGGCATGCAAACTATTTTATTGCGAATTATGCAGGTGGTGAATTTAGAAAATAAGAAAATTAACGAAAGCCCATATAGTAGAAATAATTATGTGGACTAGTACATGTATTGTACGTTTTGTTTTGTATTGTTTAAATTAAACTTTGTATCGCAAATATACTACAGTGTCTTACTGGAAACCAGAGTCTCACAACAAAACTGACAACCAGTACCATCAAACACCAGGTAAAGACAATCCTTTCGACTAAATTAGCACCTCATATGTAATACTTATATGACTGTATCATTGCTAAATAAAAATCGAATTTAAAGTCCCTTGCCATAACACGTTCAAACAGACGTTCTCGTTTTCGATGGTTAAAATATAGAATACTACATGTGTGGCCGTTAGATATCATTTATCTTACAAGTTTTAAAATGTTTCTAACGAGCAAAAGCGAGTTGGATATGTTTTTAAACAAGTTGTAAGATAAATAGTATTTTATGCTAGGTTCAGACTACCAAATGCCAGCAGAAAGTTGGCCAACTTTCCATTTCACTTCTACGACTGTCCAGTTGCTAGTTTGGGCGCTCTTATAACTCGATTCTCACCGTATAACCCATTAGTTCTGCTGGAAGTTGGTAGTGTGAATCTAGCACATCCTCAAAAAAAAGAGTTTAAAAAATAAATTTAAACGCTTTTTCCAACTAAAACCTACTTACGGCCCTAGTACTTGTAGTTAACTTACACGTCACAGACAAGTCAATTTCAAACTAACTTGTAACATACTGATTGATTTTGATCGTGCTTTTTTTCATTGGATGGTATGGCATTGGCGACCTGGTCATCACTAGGAGCAGCCAGTCGAATGTCTTTAAATTGTTATCACACGTATATGTAATAACAGTGTGTGTTATCAAAAATAACGAATGATGTTCTCACCAACGGGTGTGTAAAAATGTATTTTTATCAGATATTCAGTCTGTAATGAGAAATTACACATGAAGTATTCTTGATACTGGTCGTTGGAGGTAGCACATCGTGCCACAGCGGGTTTCCTCTCTGACAATAACCAGTTAATCTCTGTCGTGAACAGACATTCCTGGTTGCCTGCACATAATCTAGATGATACACAAACGAAACTAAGTAAATAATATCATTTAATAACGTTCACACCTTCATTAGACTAGAGACGACAACGAGACCAACCAACCAAACGAAATAAAACAGTTAACCATTGTTAAAAAAGGACGAAAGCAACTCTAGAGTATGGAGACTCTAATAAAAAGACAATAGGACAGCTTACCACACTTTTATTTAAAACATATTTCTGTCAACAGCATTTGGCAATAACAGTTTCTCGTTCAATAATCTCGTACTCGCTTCTTGTAATTCCATGACAAGGAACCGCACAGCGCCTTCAAAGTCTTATTATTCAAAGACAAAAATCACCCAACTGCTACACCCTGAAAGACCTTACCGTCATCAGCGTTTGACAAGATTACTATTTGCGCAGATGTATTTAACGCAGGCGACATTTGTCTATGCGATAGTGCTTGGCGCGATTTTCTTCATATAAAGCAAGTGAACACGGTATATGAAAGATAAATCTTGATGGTATCGCCTTTCAGGTAATAGAAATAATTCTTAGCATTAAGTATTAATATAGGTGAAATGGATCCTTGGCGTGTTCGGGTCGCTGCGGGCGATAATCACCTCAGGCTTTGAAAACCTCATCGATCTGTAATCCTATTTAAAAGGAAAAAACCCGATGTCTGTAGAGATGCCGTATCTAAATCTGTCCACGGCAAGTCACTTAGTTAGGAAGCTGTTCAATTACCAAAGCAACTAAAGACATTCGATTTCATTAGCAATTTTCTGGACCACAATGGCACAAGACTTCGACTAATTGCCCTTAAATAACTGGAAGATTAAATGTTGGCCAGTTGTCAAATATCACTTAATAAATGTACTTAATAGCTAGCTAAATGAAACAGCCATTTGGTGTTTTCGTTTTGCTAGAAAGCGTCTTTGAGAGCAAACGCACGTAAAAGCATTTTAGAAGAAATATTTCTGTGTACATAACACTTCAAACTACCGCTGGGGGAATAAAGCCATACAGGCGTTCTAGAATAATAAGACATTAATGTCTCTGTACTTCCAATATCATCCGTTGGTCCTAACACAATCAATATATACATTTCAGTTGCATATTGTGTTTTATGATCAATAACCAGCATACAACACTTGAAGATACCCGAAGACTGATAAAACGTCCTAATGCAGATTCTTAATTTCATTTTAAAATGTGTAAATATACACCAAGACTACTTCCAGTTCCAGCAAGGCATGTCGGTTTACAAAAGATTGCTCGTCCATTAGAAGGACAAACCTTGACGTGCATGTATATTATTTATCTATAATTTGTCAGAGTGAACAATCGGTCGCTTTTGTTTTTTCTAAAGGCAAACAATATCCTACTTCAGATAGAATAGAGATTCAAATGCAGACAATTACTAAATTATTATATGCCCGCCAAATCCAGTAACTGGTCCCGGGTGGCTATCGCATTTCCTTGCACCGCCAAGCTCCACACAACGGACTGTTAAAATAGGTACGGGTTGTCTTTCGTCAGGAGACGAACCGAACTCTTTTAACATGGAGGTTACAAGAGACACATTCAACCGTCATATCTGCACGCAGAAATCTTAGCCGCAATATAACCTATTAAATATGTATTAATCAGTTTTATATTTCTTTTCATTTTGCAAAGAATGGGGTCCAAAAAGCAAAGGCGACAAGATTGAAAATTCATCTATATCTGTAAACGTTTCAAATGATATTGGTATTGGGTGATGGTTATTGTGCAAAGACGAGTCGCGGTATTCAGAGAGAAAATGATACGCTATGCATATTAGATGGTGTTTGTGTCGGCATTAATCAATGCAGTACAAAGAAGGTGTGGATTGGTGAATGATCTTTCTTTTGTCTTGTGGTCGGTGTTCCGTTTCCTTTATATCAGCTGAAGACAAGCATGGAAACATTTTCCTAATAAAGAGAAAAGAAAATTACCGTCACTTCCTTGGGGAGACATTTTGATTATTAATGACGATGCACACAAAGCTGTTATTCGTACGTTATAAACGTCGTACTAGAATAACTCTTCGTGAACGCCCATCTATCTATATATAATACTGAAAGGTAGATAAGTACAATACAGTTTACGTACTTATGTGACTTCTGTGTTCCAAGATCATTAGCGTGGAGTGCGATATGTGTTTATATTACACGATATAATATTACGTCTGTATATGTAAATAAATAGATTCACAAAGGTAACATTAGAGGGACAGTCTCAAAGTTGCATAATGATCAACACTAGTTGTTCATAATATCAGTGTGAAATGTTAATAGTATACCTTGCTACTAAAGTTATAAAATTATATTATAGAAAAATCCAACCGGGTGACCAACAGGTTAACACGTGACGTCACAGTTCAAATTTGATCTCCATATTCTTAGTGACAAAGAACTGGCTGCTGGATTTCTTGTTGTTTTTGTTTTTGTTGTTAGTTGTTTATGGATTGTTTTGTTTGTGCTCTCTCTCTCTCTCTCTCTCTCTCTCTCTCTCTCTCTCTCTCTCTCTCTCTCTCTCTCTCTCTCTCTCTCTCTCTCTCTCTCTCTGTGTGTGTGTGTGTGTGTGTGTGTGTGTTTGTGTTTGTGTTTGTGTATGTATTATTGTGTGTTTGTGTTATTGTGTGTGTTATTTTGTGTGTGTGTGTGTGTGTGTGTGTGTGTGTGTGTGTGTGTGTTTGGGCATGTGTTATTGTGTGTGTGTTGTTTAGGGGTTTTTTTGTGGGGTCTTTACGCATGCGTTGAATATTATCTACATGTAGTTTTTGCCACCAAGGATTCTCCAAAAAAACCCACTGTTTACGCCGTAAAGAAACACAATACAATTTAGATATTCATTTAATTTATTATATTTTCACACACACACACACACACACACACACACACACACAAACCCCACAATTAAAATCATAAATGTATACCTTGTATATAATATATGTGCACGTCAGCACGTCGACTTGACAGCAAGTTTCATAACAGAGCTTTTTTAAAAATTGATGTACTTCTACACAACATAACCCATTTCCAACTAACCCCTTTTTAAAGTGTAAGCAATTAATGGAAGTGATCACGCAATATTTGCGTTGATTGTGTACCAAAACCTCGAAACGCAATGTCGACTCGGTCTCTTCATCATTTGGAAATCTTCAAGCGGCGATGGATGACACGCTAGTCCTATTTGGTTACTGCCAGGAGTGAATTAAGATGTTTATATTTTATTAATATTCAGGACTCATTGTCTAGTGTTAATTGGGGACAAAAGCGTCCAGATTGTATCGCAATTAACGCTGAAATATGAGAGGAAAATCAACCAAGCAAATGGCATTGTAAGTAGAAATCATGGTCCGGCATGTTCGCCTCAAAAGATCGGATTCTGTGAAAAAAGGTTTCATTTCCTGGCACCAATGGCTCGACGAGTGTTTGCCCACACCTGAGACGGCACGAGCACAATAGTAATTGAAAGACGCAGCCACGTTCAGGATAGGTTGTGTTTGTTTTAAATACGTCTACGCTAGTGCTTCCATGCTTCAAAGATTCACACATCACAAAACTATTGATTGTCCCAGCTTTAAGGCATCCAGGTAAAAAAAAAAAAGTCCAACCTGTGGAAAAAATTCCGGCCTAGATAGAGTAGTGGATAAACTGTCGACCTTAAAGCTGGTAGATATTGGGTTCACACCCTGGTGTCAGCCTCCATCCACAGCGATGTGTACGCCCACTTCATCGGCGTCTCTCATTAACCACTAACAACTAACCACTAGCTAAGGCAGTATGCTTGAACCTTAATTGGATATAAGCACGAAAATAACTGAAATGAACTGAAATGGAACACAATTCCCTGTAGCAAACCCTCTTTTAACAAACCCCTCTCCCAAACTCTTCCAAACGAAGAAAAAAAGCAATATAAATTAACTAGAAGATTAAGAGACATTATACATATACAATTATAATTCCAATCCGTATCTACTCCTTTGTTATAAATGCTTGGATTGGTCCAAATGATATGCAACAAAAGTAAATGTCTATAACTTCATGAATTTAATTTGGCAATACTTTCGATAGTGCAAAATGTTTAATTACAGACTTCCTTCAGTTGCTTGATTATTTAATTCTTAATGAACTTACAGTCATCATGAATTGTTTATTATCACAACACTGGCTTTATTTTATACGAACGACTTATCTAAAATGAAATTTCATATAAATATATACCTTCTGGATACACGCCTACTGCCCATTAAAACAACCACACACCTACAAAAACACCAAACAAAGAAACAAACAAAACAAAACAAAGAACAAAAGAAGAAATCTGAAAGACCTTTTTATTTTTTATTTATATCAGCCAAAAGCCAGTGCATCATTTATTATTGACATACCAATTTTATCAATAATAATGTTACATCAGCCATCTCCATATAACAATGGGAAGTTGATTCAGCACAAGTTACTATTTGTTCTACGTTTTATTTTCAGCTGGCCCACGTTTTTCTTGTGTTTCAGTTTATGAAAATTTTGATATATCTTTTAATGAGGCTATCGAGTGACTCAATAGTTATAATATATAATTAAAGGATATTAAACGAGCTTCCATTTCGTATCATAATTATATCCCGAGTGAAATAATTTTCAGTTGTCACGAGCTTTAGTGAGTGGCAATAAAAAAAAATATTTCACGAGGGACATAAACATGAAACGAAATGGTAGCGAGTTTAATATCCTATTTGTTACCCATAATTGATCTTAATTTATTTCTCTCAACTCGTTTGGTTGACGTTCCTGTAAGGTTGTAGTGCGCCAATCGATGACGTCATCGTGTGACGTTGAAGTGTTACGTCCCACTTGGCGTTCCAAGATATGTTTAACCATATGGGTAGTAATTCTTTTTTCTGCATATAGTAATGGGTGATGTTTTTTCTTATATTATTAAAAACTACATTTAACAACATTTTAATACTCACAAAAATTTAATTTTTCTACCACATTACTAGTTACCTTTCATAATTAAACATGGTTTCTTTATCTTTAAGTTTGTTTTATAAGTGTATGTGTTGTACACAAGATAAGACATAAATGAGTTGTCTTCGGTTTCGTTAAGTACAGAAATACCATTTTAGATACCTGTAATATTCGCACCTCCGACCTTCTTAAGCCAAGACTATTGTTTTGTATCTAAACTCCATATGTATCTGATAAAATAATGGTGTTCACTAGTGTCAACATAAAATAAATGTTTGGTTTGTTTAACGACACCACCATAGAATATTGATTAATTAGTCATCGGCTATCGGATGCCAGACGTTCGATAGTTCTGACACATAATCTTCAGAGGAAACCCGTTAAAATGTTTCCCAATAGTAGCAACTGATCTTTTATATGCACTTTCCACAAAAATAACAGCACATATCACGGTCTTTGATATACCAGTCGTATGGTAGTAGTGGTGGTGGTAGTAGTAGTAGTAGTAGTAGTAGTAGTAGTAGTAGTAGTAGTAGTAATAGTGTGGCTCATAAACATACAATTATATAGTAGTAGTAGTAGTAGTAGTAGTAGTAGCAGCAGCAGCAGCAGCAATAGCAGCAGCAGCAGCAACAACAGCAGCAGCAGCAGCAGTAGCAGCAGTAGTAGTAGGAGTAGGAGTAGTAGTAGTAGTAGTAGTAGTAGTAGTAGTAGTAGTAGTAGTAGTAGTAGTAGTAGTAGTGTGGCTCATAAACATATAATTATATACAATAATATAAAACATATATAAACAATCATCATTATAAACAAGTGGATGTGTATTTGGAGAATGGACGGTTATACATGCTGCGATCTTAAATGCCATGCAAATTTTAATTATTTTCCAAGCTTACAAAGTTGTTTTCTATTCTGTACAGACTGTAATTGTATTCATTTAAAAACAGATGGCCTTAACCAGTGATATTTGTTTAACATATAATATGCGAATGTGTAAATACAATGGACATATTAAAATAAAATAAAATTCATCTTCAATATCATCCCGATTACACAAATGGCATTTTCTCTGTGATAATTCAGTTCCATAATATCTTCCTCGTTCAATGAATAGTTGATGGGATCAAACTCGACATTGTGTGATAGGAGATGAATAATAAATAGGTTTATTGATAAAGTGCATCCTTAGTAAAGTATATGTTAAATGCCTTAAAATATTACATCTTAGTGAATTGTTCAACAATTTGTTTATTTCTTGTTTACAATAATCTGACAGGCGCATTTTAACTCTTTTTATAAATATTACACGCTTATTAACTTGTTGATTAAATCCAAATTTCCAAATCCTAAAGAAAATAATAAATGTTTTACATGGTGTACCAGTTAAAGGACTCCTAACTTTCTAAGCTGTCTCATATATTGATTTCAAGATACTATTATTAGTTTCTAAAAACTTCAACCAATATTTAACAATTCTTACTTATATACTACACGTATGCAGAGTCGTTAACACAGCTAAATTCATTGTACTTTTTTCACATTCAAAATTATTTAACAAACATCCTTATGAACTTTTTTCACATCATGAGCTGGGTCAAAACCCCATAATTTAACACATTGGTTATGTAAGTATCACAAGTAACAATGTTCCTTATTAAGTGATAGATTATTATAATATTACATAGTCTAAGAATATGACCCATGATTGTTTTGGTTGGGTTTTTTTTTGTCTTGTAAAGCTATTAATTTTGGATTATTTATTGTGTGAATTTACCATTGCAAAATTTAACGTTAATCCAAGATCATTCAAACTATCAACCACTTAGATTATATTGTCATTGTAAGTCCATTTGTCATTAGTAGTAATTTTTCCTATGTTTCTGAACACAACAATTTTTTTCTTCTATATTTACATCAATATTCCATGTACAGACTCCGACAGTATCGTCTGCGTACATCAAACGAAACAGTGAAACTTGAGCTTTTCATTAACTCGTTCGTAAAATAATTTACACACAATGAAACCAAAAGTGGTGACAAGGCTTCGCCTGGCATAAGTCCTGTGTTACTAATGAAGTTACACATGTCTTTAAAGACTCATACATAGATTTAATAATACTATGGATTTTCCTGGTGATACCGTGTCGAGCTAATTTTAAATAATAGTTTATATCTATTTATACTGTCAAAGGCTTTTCTGTAATCAACAAAACAATAATACGGCTTCTTCTTACACCTATTTATTTAAAATTGAGGTATATTTTCTCAAGTTTTATACCTCTATAACTATTCGTGTTGTTGGCATCTCCTTTCTTATACAATGGAATAATTATACCTTCTGACCAGCTACGTGCAAAGTTTCCATTTTCAAATATGACATTAAATAGACGACATAAAACAGGAACAAGAGCATCTTGGAAAGTTATAAAATATTGAGGTAGGGTCAACTCAAACAATAGCCTTATGTGTTGGAAAGGTGCATACCCGGACCACCAACACATACTGACACTTTAGCAAATGAAAAACGCGTACTTTTAGAGTTAATAAAAAATCATGATTATTCCTGCTAACTGGGGGCAGCCATTTTGTTTCGTTTTTGTGACGTCCGGTGGGATAGCTTGGGGCGAAGTGACGTCAGCTCCTGACCATCTCCTGTATGTACAGTGTAAACCAAAGCAGTAATTTTCGACAAGGCGCTTCTCTTTGATCAACGTGACGTAATAATATAATAAACTATTTAACTAAATATATTTCAAGTTGCATTAACGGAACAAAATGGGGTTATGGTATTTTTCTCTGTTAAATAATCCAAAGGGAAAATGTACACTATTAGGCCTATTGATATGCTACGTTGCAAAACCGACAACCCACGATACCCAAGTGATAATTTTCTTTTCTTTGGTACTACGTAATTAGTGAGTTCTGTGGTTTTAGATGGAATAGTCTACTTAATCAATAGTTTTACAGAACTATTTACAGTAATAAACCATGTCCATTACAATTTTAGGGGCGACAGGTAATATTCCACAATACCGGTATGTATTTTTGTGTCTAGACAGCGTCAATTAATTGGCTCGTCTGATTACCAATCAAATACACACCTGCCAATTAGGAATCACAGGTAGAAGCGACTAAGGGCATAAACCAATTAACTAAGAAAACACTCTGTGTATCATTTCAGTACGTACGTTAATGCATGGGCAAAACATTGTTAATTGTTTCGACTTGTTGTGTTGCCACTTTAACAATGGTATTTTATTTTGTATTGAAAAATAATATATAATTATATATATATTGATATACTTATTGCTGGCTTACTGGGATGTGTATTATTACAGAACATTGCAATGCATGACTATTTATCATCCCGCAAAAACCAGGTAGATTGTGTTTATCTAGTTCTAAGGTTCATTCCTGACGTTACGCGTTAAGTATTACGTAACCACCAGCTCGCCAGAGGGCGTACTCACTGAGAAGGTACAAAATGGCTGCGCCCGTTATATATAATATCCGTCACATTTAACCGTTTTATTAATTAACTATACGATTATACGTATTGATATTAAGCAATAATGTGCATTATATATCGTTGAATATGCATACCAGGCCAAATGTCAAAATTGTCCTCTCCTTTAAGTAAATTATCTTTTCCAGGAGATATATATTTTAAATTTCTTCAGTGAATGGGTTATCTAACTCAGCGAAACAAAGTAATCCCAATAGACAGTAGGCTCCAAATGTTTTGCATTCTACACATTTGAAATTTATCCATGTATTTGGTATATATTTGTTGGGATATATTACAAATGTAACGAGTCTCAGTGGCCTTCTCAGACACGCCATACAATGTTAAAGTTAAAGTTTTAACTTTGTATGTTAAAGTTAAAATCTGTTTAACTTTAACTTTGTATGGCGCTACTAGAGCATATTGATTTTTTAAATCATCGACTACTGGATACTGAACGTATGGTACGTTTTTAGGAAACCCACTACATTTTTCCATTAGCAGCAAGGGATGTTTTATACGGACTTTCCCTGAAACAGAACAACACATACTACGGCAATGGTTACAATAAGAAAAAAAACAGTCAGAGAATGGGTTCACTGAGGTCATTCGATACTTCATGCGAGCGAACTACCGACTGGACTACATCCCGCCCAGCACAGACATCCAAGGAATAAAAAGAATTAAAGTAAATATTCTAACATCAATATTATGTACTCTCCTCTAGCTACGAATCTGTGATATATTACTCAGAGCAGATCAAAGAAAACATTAGCAGTCAATATTTTCTAAGCTGATCACAAACTCTTGCCCCGAGACAATGAACCATTAGCATTTTAGAATCCCTTTCCATTTAACTACGATAATTGTTTTACAAGATTGTTCACGTGGAAAACAAAGCTGATAAATCAACGTGCTCTAGTGGTGTCGTTAAACAAAAAAAACAACAACAAAAGAAACAAATACAAAGCTGAGTAATGCACTGACTGTTCATCTGTTCGTCTGTTCATCTTGTCTTTGCTTTAGTTTGTCTGTTTGTGTGTCGGTCTAAATGTTTAAATATTGAATATAAACGGGAGAAAGAAATGTGGTTGTTATTAATTATTCAAAGTAACATAATTATACAGCATACAGAACGACAAAATCGTAATACATGGTTAGGACCGTAGCTCTGCACAACGCAGAGACAAATGGGCATTTGGTAAAATAGTGGTTGATTGCTTGAATCTCTTTCTAATGCCTCATCTATGGGAAGACAGCCACTCACGAGGAGATCCTTTACTGAAGATTGCATCTCTCTTGCACCGTCACAAAGAGGACTGCCATTTCAAGACTAGTTTACTAAATCGAAAATAACGTTTTAGTCTGAGAGAAATCCAACCAAACACAATGTATCCGAAATAGAAGACGACGATATCAAAATGGCCGATTATTGGAGTTTTTTAAAACATTGTTTAAATTCATGTTTATCTTAGGCAGAGCCACGACCATCACAGAATACTTTAAAGCGTTAAGTCAAATTTTAATTTTATGGTTTCAATACGTCCTGATGCTAGGAATATTAATTTTGATTTTGAAGTTATTAACAGAAACAGCATAAGAAACCAATCTCCGTTTACATTACATGCACAGTATGGTGTAAAGAAACTTCACAAAAAATTCATTATCCCAGTCGGGAAAAGTGTGGTATGAGCTCATCTGAATTAAGATTCTTAATAGAATATTCTTGATGGATTTCTCAACAAGAAACAAATCATATCATATGAAACAAATCAGCTGATGACAAAATTAATTGTGTCTCCGTTTCTGAGTGTGTTTGTTGATTGCCTTCTTAATCGAGTATTAATCTAATCCAATCATTTCTCCAGTCAGTCCTCGTGCGCAGTCTGTCCGGAACGACCCCGGGTCACGCGCCATTCCGCGCCAATCTGCTGCCAGCCCATTTTCAAACACTGGCATCAAAAGACACGAAATCGAGCAGGGCCGGGGACAAACGAATGAGCTGGTTAACTTGTTACATTTGAAAATTTTGCCTTTGTGTTTCTGTAAGACCTCTATTATCTACGACAATTGGTAACAGTATGGTGTGAAGACCTCTTCTTTCAGAAGTCTTTCTCTCTCACGATGGAGCTATTATGAATAAGAGGTTTTACTATAATAATATTTATATAATTAAATACACAATATTTTATGAACACAAAAAATATATGAAAGTTTAATTTTGCTTTGTATTTCTTTTACTTTGTATTGGTAGGCATCCCATGTTCCTGGGTTGTGTGTTGAAATATCATGTGTCGGTCTTGGTTTTTCTTCCATGAGAATACTTTTATATATAAATATAAAACGTATTTTGAATATAATAATAATCATACAAATTATGTTCAAAATATTTCCCTATTATTAGAGAACATTACTGTTCTGCATCTTAGCATTTTGCAACCATCTTCCTCCATCCATCCCTCCTTCCATTCATCCATCTATCCCTCATTTCATTTCTAAATCATTCCGATAGGCTCCGCCGATTGAACAATATGTTGGGTTTTTGTGATAAACCAAACAATCCTCTCTTTTCGTAACCATTTTAATAATGAGATTGTGGCAAGCGTCGCTGTAATCCTACAAAACGATATTATTAATATTTTTAGAAAATGATTTATTTACCAAAGCCAATACAATGTGTAGACATAAAATAAACATATTCATAATTATTATATACAAACTGTAATAATGTTCACTAGGCTGGGATGGTACATGGAAAAAATAATAAAATCAGTGGCGCGGTGTATATCAATAGTAAATTGTATAAATAGTTTACACATATATGTAGTGTAAAAATGCCCCACGATATAACAAAGGCCAATATATGTGCTGTCCTGTCTGTGGGGAAAGTGTATATAAAAGATACTTTTCTGCTAATGAAAAAATGTAGCGGGTTCTCTCTGAAGACTACGTGTCAGAATTGCCAATTGTTTCATATCCAATAGCCCATGATTAATTAATCAATGTGCTCTAGTGGTGTCATTAAAAAAACATTAACTTCATTTTTTTAAATGTTCATAATCGAATTAATTGTTTTGTCAACGAACATTAGTCGAATTTATCTAAATATAATAGCTCTTTGATTTTAATTTAAAAAAATTATTAAATTACTGTTTGGTTTTGCTGTATTATTTCTGTGTTTTCTCAGATAACTGGCATCCATTAATTTACACCGCGCGGATTAATTAGCACATAACGAGGCGGCAAACACCTTACATTTAGTCTAAACATACCTGAAAACCCGCGCCTCGTTAAGAAGTCCCCAGTGACATGAGACATTCTCACATTAACCTAGCCAAATCGGCTGTTTTGTTTAACAAAATATTATTAATGGAAAAAATAAAGAATTACCACACAGTCGATGTATTTATTTAGGATAAATCACTCACGACGATTCGTGTGGCAGTTATTTTTCTTGCACTTAGAGTTGCTGGGATACGAGTCGCAGTGTTGTTTCAAAACATATATTCGTTTTTAGTTGTGATTTCAAGCAAAAGGTTAAGGAAAGAAGACATTCTGCAGGTGGATTCTAATTTTTTTAAAATAAAATGAAAATTCTCCCATGAGAAATCGAAATTGGTTTTAGCTGCTAACGTAATATAAGACTTCAGAAAGAAAAGGAAAGAAATAATCGTTTAACAATACTCGTCAATATTGTCAGTCATCGTCTATTTGATATCAGTGATAATTAATATGATCCCTGTATGAGAAAATAAAACAAGTTTTCATTAAAAAGTTATGCTTGTTTTGTTTAACCACACCACTAGAGCCCATTGATTTATTAGTCATGGGTTATTGGATGTGAATAACGGTAGTAAATATTTTGAAGAAAAAAAACACCATGCTGTCCGTTAAGATGCTTCGATGTTTTATTTTTTGGCAGTTGTTATTATTATAATGTAAAGTTTTGGTAGTTATTAAAGATATAATCACACTGAAACTGTTTCACCTTAACTACAAAGTTCAGATCCCTTGCCAATTACCAAAGCGAACAGAAAGAAATATTTTACGAGACCTCTATTTTGTGATGTTTTGGTGATGTATGCATCAAAGCTTTTGGAAAATTGCAACACCAACAACATGGCTAGCAAGTCCCGATCTAACGGCGGAGAGAGGTCTTATTGTTTCAACTGACGACAGCAGATTTAACCTTGTCAACGAGTTTGAAAACAGAATGGTGAGGGGTCCTCCAGTTCCTGTGTCGTTGACCAACAGGTGAGATGGAATGGGGGGTGGGGGGTGGTGGTGACATTATGAAAAGGACTCAGCAGTCATCCTTGTACTCACTTGCACCTCCCACAGGATGTGTCAAGGCTATGGAGTACAGAGATGCAGTAACATGCATACTATTCCTTTCACAACCGGACGACGGCTGCTCACACACTGCACGTGCATTTAGCATGCAATGCCCACAGCACGCAACCTCACCACATGATGACATGACCTGCTATGTCCCCTATGTCTGGTCCCTATTGGGTATGTGTGGGATGAGTTGGACGACGTCTGTTCGTGAGTTGGAAACAGCATTGGAGCACGAATCACCTTTGCCAGGTATTGCTTCAGAGCCTTGTTAATTCCACAAGGAGTCGCTGCACCGCATGTCTGAGTGTACACGAGGGACACACACGATACTGGCGTTATTCATCTAGAGATCCAATGATTACATATGTTCTACTGTATCCCTTGAGCTTTGGCACCGTCATTAAATAACAATAGCAGCCTCATTCACCGTTTTGTGTTCATTTCATTGCCTAGGAATGTGTATACTATTTATTTATAAACTTCCACAGAAATAAATCTATTTCCGATTTCAATTCAGTGGTGCGTAATTGTTGGCCTTCTGTATATATTAACAAAAACCTAATTGTTTTTAATATTAGTGACCAGTCCCGTTCACACCATTTGAGGCCTAAAAAAAAACAAATATTTGTCTTACTATATAATATTATATAAATATTTTTAAAATGTGCTTGTGCTTCCCTCCCCCACAATAGCGTGTGCCCCTACCTAGGGCTTTGGTGACACATCAGTATATATAATTGTACTACAAACAGTGCATATACAGGTGCTGATCCAGGTGTGTGTGTGTGTGTGGGGGGGGGGGGGGCACAGGGGATCAGTGACCCCTCCTTTGGAGAACGTTAAGGATCACAAGCCTGTTGTGACCCCTAAATATTGTTCACCGGCCTCGGTGGCGTCGTGGCAGGCCATCGGTCTACAGGCTGGTAGGTACTGGGTTCGGATCCCAGTCGAGGCATGGAATTTTTAATCCAGATACCGACTCCAAACCCTGAGTGAGTGCTCCGCAAGGCTCAATGGGTAGGTGTAAACCACTTGCACCGACCAGTGATCCATAACTGGTTCAACAAAGGCCATGGTTTGTGCTATCCTGCCTGTGGGAAGCGCAAATAAAAGATCCCTTGCTGCCTGTCGTAAAAGAGTAGCCTATGTGGCGACAGCGGGTTTCCTCTAAAAAAATATGTGTGGTCCTTAACCATATGTATGACGCCATATAACCGTAAATAAAATGTGTTGAGTGCGTCGTTAAATAAAACACTTCTTTCTTTCTTTTTCCTAAATATTGTTCATTCATGTTGCACAATAGCTATACATTATTACATCGCATTAAAACAAATGCTCACCTAAATTAGGAATCCCCGTAAAATTATACTAAATCTACTTTTTGTTCTTGTATATTTTATAGCAAATCATAGACCAATGTGGACGAAAAGCTTGGTCTATCCTAAATGGTTAAATAATATATCTATAAATCCCGAGATTGCAGCTTTATATACTAGTAATACATTCACTTAGAGCTGCATAATGACCATAATATTAAATACCCTTATCCCAACCAAAAATATAAAATAAATCCCAATAATTTTATTTGCTACTATTTTTTAATTTTGTATTATTGTATGAAAACATCCAATAAGGATGACCGACTAGTTAAGACGTGACATTACATTTTGAATTTGACAGAGAACTGGCTGCTATTTTAGTGCAACAATATTTTTTATATACTAAATATTTTTTGCTTCATCAATCCTGCTGGTGACGCACAATGGATTATTACTGTGTATGATAGTTCTGCGCTACTTTTATTCCCCGTCAGGCGCGTATTCGGTAGGAGGGTGCTGGAGGTACGCATTTTAATATTAATTCGACATTTCTTGTTAAGTTACGAAACTTGCCGAAGACATTACCATAAAAACGTCAATATTTCTTTGACGTCACACTGTCAATAAGTCGTGTTATGAGGTGACAGGTACATATTCGGGGGGAAAAGAGGAGTGATTGGCGGGCATCAAATACTGTAGATGCCCCTTTTAAACTTTGCACCCTCTACCTTGAAAAATCCTGCATCCGTCCCTGCCAGTTGTAAAATTACCACCCCACAAGCCCCTTCTCCATCACCAGCTTCACAGCCTTGTTATGACACCTGCTCGGTTTCACGCTGGATCCGCCACTGATATAGGTTACTGTCTTAAGATATCGGCTTTATCTTCCGAACGTTAGAATGGTAAATCCCTCGAGGCTCTTCCGAATGGCATTTGTCATTCAACATGAATAGGATGCAGCCGATATCTTAAGATAGTAACCGATTATTTTATTATCCTGCAATCCTACATAATACAAAAACTAAACCAAATGAACAGTTTTATTTCACAACTTTGCCATTTTACAGAGTAGTAGGTCCACACACATTGATTGCCGTGTCAAGAATGGCTATGCACCAAAAAGAATTTATTATTATTATTATTATTATATGTTAATATCGTTTTTCTGTTTACATTATAGGATCAAAGGTCAACATTCCATTGCTGTTTGTTTTGTTTAACGACACCACTGGAGCACACTGATTACTATTGCTGATCGTAACTTAAATAAAAGTAGTTCCGTTTCCCCCCAAACCCTGTTTTCGGTCAGTTATAAAAATATAGTAATTTATGCAATCATCATATCTGGCCAATATATGCAGTGATTGCAGAATATATTATATATAAACAGACGTAAAACTAATAGGCAGTCGAGTTTTCCATGTGTATGCGGTGGCTGTGGACTCTCTCTCTCTCTCTCTCTCTCTCTCTCTCTCTCTCTCTCTCTCTCTCTCTCTCTCTCTCTCTCTCTCTCTCTCTCTCTCTATATATATATATATATATATATATATATATATATTAGATAGAGATATAGATAGATAGATAGATAGATAGATAGAAAGATGACTATATAAACATACATATGTATACGTATATATCAACTAACAGTAACTGGGAGCAGACGTGCGAGACCAGACGGCGCGGCAGCTTGCGTCGTGCACAATGGCGTCCGGGCAGATATTAATTTTCCTACGGAAGATTGAAGATATGACGTGCTTTATGGCCGACTCCCTGACAAAGAAATGAAGGTCCCTCTTCCAAGTGAGTGATCGTCTCTTTAACGATCAATCTCGTCACCAAGACAGCACGCTACCTCCCGGCATGCTCCTCGAGCGTAAGCGTGGGGGTCGCGTGCCGAGCATGCGCCAAAAACCTTATCGCCCACTCTGGCAGGTCTTTTCGCGAGTCTTGGGTAACGGATACACATGAGTGCGTCCAGGATCGCGGCGACGGTGGCAAAAGCAACCTGTTCCAATCGGCTGATTTGTAGGAAGGAGTTGGGGGCGGGAGGGGGGGGGGGGGGTAGTGATGTGGTGACTGTATCCACTTATTGTCTGTGGGTTGTGTCAAGCGAGGCGGCCTACCTGTGGAAAACACTTTGAATAGCTCACACCCGACTCGCCTTCTCAACATGACGTTTAATGATATCGATTGTTTAACGCGTCGCCTGTCAAGTTGCGGCCATCCATCGTCCGCAAATGTTTTCTGTGGTGGCACTATGTTTCCATCCATTTATTTAGGTGTCTTGCGGCGGACACTTGCACTTGTTCATTCCGTCTGTCTTTTGTCAGCAATACAAAAGAAATATACATGTATTAATAATAAGAACTTTATATGATACCTTGTAAACATCCCAGTGAGATGGATAATTAATAAAGTATATTATACTACTTTTGTCTTTCAATAGATGTTGTGTGTCTACTTTATTGTGTATAGTAACCAAGATATCATGTTTTATGTATTGGTGTCAGAGGTTGTGTGGCAACTGTACTGTGTACTATAACCAATATTTAATATACTCATCAAAATGGATTAAGAGTCGGAAGACTTTTGGTAATTCTGTTGCTAGTAAATCTTAAGGCAAATGTTTAGAATGCAGGAAACTGCATTTTAGGACATCTAGTTATCATACCTCCGAACCCCCTAGAAACTTTGCTTTGTGCCCTCGATCTCAGTCAGCCCCCCCCCCCCCCCCAATGTGTACTTACTTCCGCCATGCCTGTAGTGTCATATTATTTACCAAGTTTTGTTCACAGATGACTTCCAAATATTGTTTAAGTAAAATTTGACCAGTGATACACGAAAACATCTTGCATACAGTCAGGTGGTTTTTTCGTACATTTATAAAAACTACTGAAATGCGTTTTTAGCTAGGATTCGCTAAACTTTGGTTCGTAACGACACTTGTCATTTTGTTCGCTTTAAAGTGTTATTAAAATCATCAAGTTTAAGATCATTCCACAGCGTCGACACCTTACAAAGGAATAAGCTGTAATTTTGGTTACCGTAAATTCCAAAAATATCCACTGCCCCTAAATTTTTTTTTTTTTTTTGTTGAGTATATCATGAAGGTCGTGTGCTAATTTGCTTTTGACCTGACTGCAATTTTGTTTTAATTGTTAAATTAAAAATAAAATATTACAAAAGTGCATTAAATTTGCATTTTTAAAAATTATTTTATTTTTTAATTTTGTAACGTTTTTGATTGGCTTTAGATTTATCTAAATATTTTTTTAATTATGATTGCAAATGTATTAATTATTTAACAACCATACGTAATTTTAAAATTAGACGAGAAGGCTAATTAAACTAATGGCAATTTAGAATAACCGATGAGCCAAAACAGATAAACAACAAGATCTTATGACAAGAATTCTAGAAGTCTTTCAACATGAAACCTGTCTTTCTTGGCCTTTACTCCTGTATCTGAACACTTTATAGTCATTGGAGATATTACATTTATTATCGGCACTGAATCGCTCTGAATAAAGTTAATAAAGAAATGGCCATTAGTGATACCAAATACACGGCAGTGTCAGAAGGAAGATACAGCATTTCGCAATAATATTCTTCTAATTAGAGCTCTAAGATTTAATAAAATTTCATTTTATATGACACAGTTCAGATATATTTACAGCGCGAAATATCATTTAACGTCTGCTGTTGACAATCTTGAGCTATTTATTATCAGCCGTATCAAAACGTCGTGTTAGTATAGTGCTGAGATTTACTTAGATTTTTGCAAGCTAGACCAAACATTTTTTTTTTTTTTTCTGATCCTATATGAACACTTCATTTGAAACACTTCGGTTTTCTCCATCATTTTTATCTTTCATTTGTGTTTTGTTGAACATTCTGATCCTATACGAACACTTCATTTGAAACACTTCGGTTTTCTCCATCATTTTTACCTTACATTTGTGTTTTGTTTCTTTTGTTTCTTTTTTGCTCTGTTTTTTTTTCTCTCCCACCCATCCCCAGTTTTTCTTTCTTTTTCTTTTGAACTTTGTTTTTTAAAAATATTTTAATTACTAAAAATTATGATAATTACAGCCTAACAATTCAGAGCTATCAACTGTTTGTTCTTATCAGCTTTTAATTGTCGAATTAACAAAATAATATCCTTTTCATACAACCATTAGTAAATCAGAACTGAATAGGCCGAAGTTCCATTTTTACTTCTGACTAATCATCAACAATGATCTTTGAAACTTGAAACTTTGAAACTTTATTTCGATACACTAAGGCCATCAAATATGGCGATATGGGCTCCGACTGAATCACGTGACCATCACTCAAAACCTTTTTTCTGTTTGACATATTCAAGATGGCCGGCGAGATTGTTTGCGGTCGACTCGTGACGGGCTGTTCTTGGTTAGTAATTACAGTCTCAGGTATTACTTGACAGCGCCTCCTGTTGTAAATACGTCACAACCAGACACGTGTTCCAACCCACGTTATCACTACACAGTAGTTTAATAATACTGCAGCTCTAGATTTTGTTTTCACTTTTTTAAAAACTTTTTTCCACAATTACGTCCATGTGCCCATTTTCCTTTAGTTTCCACACCACCATTATTTATTCCATGCAGTTCAATACAGTTTCTATGTCAGAATAGATTCTGTGAAAAATACAACACTATCGAGAGGGTCATGTGACTACTAATTTTAGGGAGTGCTCTCAAAAGACAAGTACTGTGTAAAAAAAATCAACATAGGTGAACCACAAAATGTTTCAGTCATCCACCCTCATTTCAGAGTACCGCCCCGTGTTGGTGTTATTCAAGTGGCACTATATCACTTGCACAGTTGTTATCAGTTAGTACTACATTATAACAAGTAGCTTCCAACTAATGGGCTATTTAAATACTACAGAGGTCAACTCACTTGTAATCATCAAAGAAAGATTTCAAAAGGCATATCAGAATGTTTTAGTATTTTTTTAGGAGGAACTATTTCCTAAACCGGAGTATATTAAGCTGCTACACCAATGGTGGTGTGTTGCCTTTAGTCCCCGTCCCCGTCCCCGTCTCCATATATAGTCCCCATATAGTGTTGCAGTGTGCTCGCGGTATAATTATTATAATCTTATAGTTGAACATTTAACACAGATACAAAAATAAGTCTTAAAATAATTGTAGATAAAAAATAATATGTCTGTTTGCAAAGAGCTATACAACATAATAAAACTACCACATATAAATTAGAAACTTTCACAACAAAAAAACTAAATTAAATATTATATTTATGTAAATATATAAAAATTTATTAATTTGTGATTCGTAGTTTTCAGAGGAAGCCCGCTAAAAATATTCCATTAACAGCAACTGATATTTTATATGCACTTTACCAGAGACAGGATAACTTTGATATACCAATCATGGCACAATAGCTAGAACGGGAAAAACTCAATGGGTCCGGCAGGAGGGTTCGACCCTGTGATCCAAGAACCTCAGGTAAGCACTCTAACGACTGAGCTAAATCCCACCCGTGCAATAACAAATTCATGGTTAAAAATAATTTGAGTAGATAGAAAGTGTCGGCTAGGATGCCAAAGGACCAGTTATATTTAAAGCTCTATAGAATCTATTGCCATGGGGTAAACACCAGGGGAAATAAACTCTGAGTGTGTGATATTTTATGCAATTTTCTTCTTTTTAATTAATAATAAATCAACTAACGTGACATATTTGCATTTAGAGGTGTTTAATTACAGATTGATGCAATCACATTTACAAAATGTAGATTAAATTTTATTAAGATGTGGTTATATTATTTAATTTATTTAAAACCAAAACAGTATTAGATTTTTCTGTGTAGAACTCTTTGATCCACTCAGTAATTAATGTAAAAACAAACTATCGCACTATTAGTAATGACGGCAGTTTTAGCAATACCAATGCATAAAGCAAAAACATCAGTACTGTTGAAGTATGAATGGATGAATGGATGGATGGATGGATGGATGGATGGATGGATGGATGGATGAATTAATGTTTAATAACACCCAAGCACACACACAAAAAACCATGTAACAAAGGTAAATATATGAACGAATTGATGATCAATATCAATCTAAAAATTCAAAAGATGAATTAAAACGCAGTGCAAACATATTAATATCACAAGTAAATATATTATAACTGAAGTTGTCACTGGTATACTAAGGGAAAGAATAAGGATTCACACCAATACTAGCAGAAAAGAATCACTGCAAACAAAACCCTCATCCATAGTGCCAGGAAGTTAACCGTCGTGTTGCTGACATTCAATCCCACATTACATCTAAACGATACACTTTATACTTTTGTCTACATTAGCAAGTATTCCTTGTTTGTTTCTTTTTGGTATAGCATGCGAAAACCTCGGTTCTGAGAATGGGAATTAGCTCAGCCCCCCCCCCCCCCCCCTCTCTCTCCCTCTCTTTTTCTCTCCCTCCCCTCCCCCCCCCTCTCTCTCTCTCTCTCTCTCTCTCTCTCTCTCTCTCTCTCTCTCTCTTCTTCTCTGTATATCTTTTTTTCTGTTTATCTCTCTATGTATCTCTCTCACTGTATTTATCTTTATCTGTTTGTTTGTCTCTCTCTCTCTCTCTCTCTCTCTCTCTCTCTCTCTCTCTCTGCTCCCTCTCTCTCTCCTCTGTCTCTCTCTCTCCCTCTCTCCTCTCTCTCTCCTCTCTCTCCTCCTCTCTCTCTCTCCCTCCTCTCTCTCTCTCTCTCTCTCGCCTCTCTCTCTCTCTCCCTCTCTCTCTCCTCTCTCTCTCTCTCTCTCTCTCTCTCTCTCTCTCTCTCTCTCTCTCTCTCTCTCTGTCTCTCTCATTCTCGTGCTCTCTTTAGATGTGTGTGTCTCGAATACATGTCAAAATAACTATATGTAAGACACCATACAGCCTTGGGGCGAATAGTAACAATGTTAAAGCGCTCGCCTAATGCGCCGTCGGTCTAGGATCGATCCCCGTCGGTGGGCCCATTGGGCTATTTGTCATTCCAGTCAGTGTACCACGACTGGTATATCAAAGGTCGTGGTATGTGCTATCCTGTATGTGGGATGGTGCATGTAAAGGATCCCTTAATATTAATGGAACAATGTTTTGGGTTTCCTTTCTAAGAGTAAAGACTATAGTCAGAATTACCAAATGTTTGAAATTCAATAGCCCATGATTAATAAATTAATGTGATCTAGTGGTGTCATTTCATTTTCACGAGCAGAAGCGCGTTTCCTCTTGCACAGTAATCCATAGACATCTGGATGGTGCATATATAATATGCCTTGCTGCTAATCGAAAAGAGTAGCCCATGAAGTGGCGACAGCGGGTTTCCTCTCTCAATATCTGCGTGGTCCTTAACCATATGTCTGACGCCATATAACCGTAAATAAAATGTGTTGAGTGCATCGTTAAATAAAACATTTCTTTGTTTCCATAGACATCTGCCCACAGCAGGAGGCAGTCTTGATATCTATATTGTGTGTCCAGCATAGCATGCTTGAACCGTAGACTGATATAAATATAAAAATAAATTACATCATTATCATCTAGGTTGTTACCACCATCATCATAATCATCATCTTCAGTAGCAGTGATTGTAGAAAAACAACTACTGTTAAAAACGTGTATGGTACTTGTAGTGGTGTTAGACTTGGCCGAATGGTAAAAGTTCACGTCAGAGTACTCGAAACGTGTGTAATGGTGTAATAAATTCAGTTACTGACTTTATTGAATATTACGTGGCAGACGGATGGATGACTTGCGTTGCAAACTTGTCACGGGCTGCGTTATCGTGTTTCTCTTCGCTGCAACAAAAGTATCGCCTTGTCTCCGGGGAAACCTTCCGCCTCGTCACTTAAGAAAACCACTAATCTTACGCTGCCGTTAAGAATGGATCGCATATGAAAATTGCCATTACGCCAAATAAGCTTGTGTGTGTTAAATGAGTATCAAATTACCGTAAGTGGCTTGGCGGTCCCGTGGGGCCGTCTTTTGATTTCCAGGAGACATTTCTTTCATATTTCCATGATTATCCATAAGACACGAACTGTTCGTGCTCGCAGACGTCCCACGGGGAAACGGTTCCTTTCATTATTGAAGACGCCTCCCATCTCCGGTCGATTAGCTGGCCGTTCGGAGGTGGCAGAACACCGCAACGCTCTTCTTACGTTTATTTCATTCCAAACATCAAGGCATCGTTTTGTCCAACTTATTAAGATATATGCATGGATTATTATATCTGAGTCCCGCGGGAAACAGGCTTTCTTACGTCTGCGCGATCAACGGACCTGATGCTCTTCGGGAAAAACATTCTCATCATTAAATAGACCAGAGAAAGGAGGTCTCCTGGGATGTGGCGTCTCTCCTTCAGAAAATGCCGAACGATACTAAGTTTGTTTGCACTGTCAAGACATCCCCAATCCATTTCGGAAGAATTTGTAGAGTTAATAACCGGCTTACGTTTCCAGTGCTGGAGAGAGCAAATAAATGAGATGCACTTCGTGTGTGGAATTTAATTTCAGTTTTCACAATCTTGTAAGATTACACCAGTGGCTTAGTCTACGCATTAACCAAGTTTTTATTAATGGAGACGTTTTTGGAATGCATGTTTTTTTCTCCATATAAAGTCATTTTTCCAAGAAATTGATTTAAATATTTTCTTATTTTGGTAGCATATAGTGTTAGGGTTTAACGATCTTGAAGTTACTGGCGTAGTAGTGTTTGTATAAGGTACTCTTACTGGCAGTAGCTAGTGGGAATTACTCTATTATTTCGGGTTGATAGAACACTGGACTCTTATAGTGAGAGTCTGTGGTTCGAATCTGCTCAATAGAGGTTAATTTAAGTTTAAGTTTGGAACTGACGCAGAGACTGGGTGTGTTCTGAACACAAGAATACATTTACTGTCCGCTAGCTTCAATTGAAGTGGAGTATATAGTAATGTTGGTATACGGTGCTTCTATTGGCAGTAGGTAGTGGGGATTTTCCTATCGACTCAGTTGGTAGAGTGTTGGATTCTCATGCAACGGGTTCGTGGTTCAGATCCCTTCAGTGGAGGTTGTCTTTACGCTATCTCAAGAGCCTTTTATCTACACGTTTTGAGAATTAATTTAAATGATGAAAGTTTTATAATAAATATAATTTAATTATTAACATATATATTATGTCGTGAAGACTGCAATTTCTTATCACACGAGTTGAGAATCACTACCAGTGTGATATGATTACATATCGCATTGGAGGAGGTATAAGCCTATTTAACATCAAGCGTGAAACAAATACACTTTCATTTGGTGAGCAATCAAAGAAATTATGGCATTTAATAGAACAGAACAGATCAGAACTTTATTACACTCAGGGCCATCGTTCGATGGCATTTGAGGAATACAAATTTACATATATAATATAACAGCATCAAGATGGCAGGGTTAAAAAAAAAAAATTCACAAACTGTAAATAATGAAAGTCTTAGGAGGAACAGAAATGTTTGTTAATAATAGTTATAAATTTACACAAGTTTATAAGGGTGTCTATCTTTTTACAATTAAAAGCTGTTAAATTTGTTTACATTTGTTCTTGTAAAATAATATTTGTGAATATATTTACATCTATTTTCTGTAAATTTTGTATATATAAATAAGTAGTGAAATCCATCACCAACATCATCAGCAGTACAATAGATACATTTACTGTTATCCTATAAAATATTGGTCCATCTTCCTGTTTCAATAGCTAAAAAGTGGTTAGCTATACGAAATCTAAGAAATGTATTACACATAGTTTTATCAAGTATATTGAGATATGTTTCAATCACTAAGTTCTCTTTAAATAGGCTGTAAGTTAAACCTTTATTGGATTTTGAAATGCCACTTTCGCCAATTCTATTAGAACTGGTCTAAGAGTCTTTGTTTGACTAATGTTTTTAATCATGCTACTGAACTACACATTTGCTTGTCCCAGATATTATTTAGGCCAAGCTTATAAATATATCTCCAACACTGATAATTCATTTATGGTTTGTTCCACATTGTATATAGTCATGATATAATAATGTATAGAGCTGTACTGATAGCTTGGAACATTTATCTGTCAAGACCAGCCCCAAAACACACAGATGTTACTTACACATATAATTTTATTACATGCAAAGACGGGATCGAGCTCACTTGGTAGGTTCGCCTTTAGGTGCTTGCATGGGCCATATTCACAATGCAAACTGCATTTAATTGGGTAAATTTTTTATTACAGAAATGTGACGTGTTTTTTTGTTACAAACAAAACAAGACTGTTAGATATTTAAAAGTGTATTTTAATTATTTGTATCATCACACAGTGTTTGGGATTTGGCAGAGTTCTGTAAATCTCAACACCTTTTTGAATGCCATTTTAGCGTAGGGGAACTAGTTAGATGTGTTCCGTAACTTTAATATGCGTGTTTATAGATTAATCTCAACTGAGGCTGTATTCTCAAGTTTCAAATTTTAATTTGTAAAAAAAAATTGTTAACTCCGGTCCGATCATTAGTTCCAGTATCACTATTACTCCTTCATAATATCACTACCTCGCACTGTTTGCTTTGTTCTCTGCAATCTTGTCATGTAAAAATTAATGAAAACTCAGTCACGGACCCATGTCAAAACTCTCTCTCTTATCCTAAATTACGATCAGCATTTTAAATATTTTTAATCATCGTCTTAAATAAGCCCAGGTAATGTGGTGTGTCAAGTTAAATCTCTGTCGCTCGGTCTTGTTTCGTGTGTTTTCGCGGAAAGCACCGGAGTGTGAAGGGAGCACGTGGCGGTGTTTTGGAGAAAACTGTGGCGAGAATCAATTAGATCACAAAGCATTACTCCAATCAGCGAAAAGGCAAAACAAGACACGCTAATGTAATTATTGGCGAACATAAACACAAGAATCACTCCCAGACGAAGGTGCGTCAAAAGTCTGGCCTGGCAGGCAACTAACAATAAAAAGAACTTGATGTGCGTATTAGTCGTCCATTTTACGTCGTCTTGTTTCAATCTCATTCTGCGAAATGCAAGTATTCTGGGCTTTCAACGTGGACCTCCTGTAGCGAGCTTCAACTCGCTTCTCATCAAAAACAATTTCATTTCTATCATCTTATCGCGTCCTGCTGTTAGAAAGCCGAGCCGTCCTCTGCCCAAATCCAATTTTAATTCCCCTGCCTCAATTAAGAAAATGAATATGAAGACGGAGAAACACTGAAGGCATAAAGCAAACGAACTATAAGATATGCGATGTCTCTGGAGACGCAGAAAGAAAGGAAGAAGAGGGATTGGGTTCGGTTCCCGCCAATACTATCATTGCTGTTCCAGTCATCGCGATCTCTCGCGGGTGAAGCGTGACTGAGATCACGTGACTAAATAGTCTCTCACGCGCAGGACATGACGAAAAGCAGACAAGGAGGGCGCCATTTTGACACCGTGTCGTTACAGAGTAATCGGTCCATTCCTTGGGGTTTTATTTCTGGAAATGATTACACGAAGCAAGATAGAGGCACCAACATTTAGTTTTTGTATAAAACCAAATTATTTCTTTTTATCAGGAGGGTAGTGGGTATTGAAAACACTGTCATCTGTATCCTCCCGAGAATAGCCATTCTTTCATCCATTCAGTCCTTCCATTTTCATGCGTATATCCAATTAAGGCGGCTCTAGTACGCTGTCTTGGGCCTACACCTAATGAAAGCTATGGGTTGTCTGTTCTTCAGGTCAGAAGTTAAAACTTGGTTAGTGAAAAAAGTCGGTGATTGGACTTTACATCTTCCTACAGAGCTATGTACTCACTTTCGTTTTAAAGGGACATTCCTGAGTTTGCTGCAATTTTTAAGATGTTATCGACTGACAGACACTTTTTAACGATTGTAATTATATATCAAATATATTTTTCTGCATAAAATATTGTTTCTGATCGTACTAATATTTGTACAAGGTTAAATTTCATTTCATTTCCTAAAAATTATTTTTTTCGTACGTACGAAATTATTTGAAGACAACATCCATCTTGGGCTTTTTACAAATATTAAGACGACCAGAAACACATTGAATATACAGACACTGATATTCTAAACAAGAAAATATATTTAATATGTAAGTTTAACTGTAGAAATATTTTATTAGTCAGAAACATCTTACAATGCTGCAAACTCAGAAATGTCCCTTTAATTTATTTCCATGCTTGTACTCGGTTAACATTCAAGTACGTTATACTGGGCTTACAGCTATCTGGACTTTCAATCTAATGTATTTAAGGAATAGCCTTGTTCCTAAAGAGAAATCTACCAGTTTAAACTGAATATGTGTTGTACACATTTAGCGCTCTACTGGTTTGTTTTAAAATTAGTAATGTTGCTAACTGTCTTGTCTTGTCAGTAGATAGTGTAAAAAAGGTCAGTGAACTGATCTTACATTTTCTCTTTAAACCGTTAATTCTCACTCTCGGTTAAAAGCCGCACTATGATAAGAAATGATTAACCCAGTACTCATATACTCCTTTTGCAAAATAATTATATTGTAATAGGTGTATTCCGCCGAAACGGAAGTGACGTTGTAAATATGTCTTGACTGCGAGACTTTGCTATTATTTTGTACTGAAATATAAAGAAAAGCTTCTTCTCTTATCTCATAGGTGGGGCAGTTATCTCAGTTATTAACATCGAAAATATTTTTTAATTTTATTTAAGTCATTAAGAACAGATGATCTAGTTTTGTTTAGCAAATTTCGCTATAACGAATCCCTGAAGGCTGGGCGTATCTGGCTGTTTAGTTGTACAAACTATGTAAAAAAACAAAAAAAAACAATATCCCTTTGAACATAAAGGACATGCGTTTGGTAACGTTGTGGTTATTTTATAAAAGTATATTTATTTATTTATTTATTGCATTAGTATCTAATAAGATGGAAAATATTGAATTTATTTATTTATTTATTTACTGCATTAGTATCTAATGAGATGGAAAATGATGGGCAGGTGATATTGAATGTGTTAACTCATTCATACCCCCTCCCCCCTCCCGTCGTAAACAAAATAATATTATTAACTCACCCCCACCCCCGTGCATCTTTTCCCA
This sequence comes from Gigantopelta aegis, assembly GCF_016097555.1. Taxonomy (NCBI): domain Eukaryota; kingdom Metazoa; phylum Mollusca; class Gastropoda; order Neomphalida; family Peltospiridae; genus Gigantopelta; species Gigantopelta aegis. The sequence goes on along the minus strand of NC_054702.1, from coordinate 75,912,596 downwards.
TCTTCCTCCCTCGTTATGGAAAACATTGGCTAGTTCGAGAAACACCCTAACAGGAATATTAAACAACAAAATGTTGTCTATATATATGTTTTATTATTATAATTTTTTTTGTACAATATCGATTCATTTAGCTTCCTTATCCCCGAGCCACATAATATGGAAGACGTGAGAACAACAAAACGTTTTATTAAAAACACCTTTCTTTCTTTCTTTCATTTTTTTTTCACAAATTGATTCATTTTACTTCCTCATCCCGAGTCAGATATATACATAATGTGGAAGACATGAGAACATTGCCAATGCCGAGCACGGACTTTGCAACCGGCGGTCCCAAAATGCCGCAGGGAGAAATATGGAGACCGACATTAATTACCAAGATTAAACAGGTGGGCATCACGTGTGTTCCTTCAACAGCAGCTGTGTGTCAGCACACTGTGGACTGCCCTGGTCTCTCAGTTTTAATGGAACCCAGTAGAAATATTGCTTCTTGATAAGGTTCAGGACAATTTATAAACACGTTGTATTAGCAACGGCTTTGCCAAGTTGCGTTCAGCCAGCCGTTTTTCGCTATACGTTTGCAAACTATTTGATTGGTTCCCATCTAGTGATGTGTGTGTGTGGGTGTGGGTGTGGGTGTGTGTGGGTGTGTGTGTGTGTGTGTGTGTGTGGAGGGGATTGGGGAATTTTTGGCATGTTTCCATCACAGAACTGTACAAGCACGCTTGTCGTGTGCACAACCTCTGACTTCGCCAGAGTGTTCTGTCCATGACAGGGAACCCATCTAGTGGTCATTCGGTTTAATGTATTGCGAAAAAACCAGTGTAGTAAACATTAGAGACAAACGATTGGCTGAACTTAGACCAGTATTGTTTTTGTTTTGTTTTGTTTTGGGTTTTGGGGTTGTTGTTTTTTAAATTTATGTCCCATGCTCAGGGATGGACGTGCATGAACCTTGATTGGATATAGGCGCGTAATTAAAAGTACTTGGATTTTGATGATGATAACTAGTTTAACGTGCCCATATACCACTGTGGTTTCGAACACGCCCATCCCGAGTCCGACCTCCGATAAGATCGGTGGCCTGACTCGGGATGGAGTGTGTGTGTGTGTGTGTGTGTGTGTGTGTGTGTGTGTGTGTGTGTGTGTGTTTTGCGTTTTTTTATGGTAGTTTTTTATGGATGGGTGGCAGTCTGGCAATACCGCTTGTCGTAGACATCACCAATGTTCAACGACTACTAATTCAAAGGTCATGCTATCTGAGCCTTGTCAAAGTCACTTGTGCACTTCATGGAAATGATACATGCATTTATACCTTAAACGTAAAATTTCATTTCAACTTATTTTCGTGTTTATATCTAATTAAGGTTCAAGCACGCTGTCGTGGTCACACATCACAGCTATCTGGGCTGTCTGTCCAGGACGGTGAGTTAGTTGTAGTGGTTAGTGAGAGAGAAGAGGGTGTAGTGGACCCACTGAGTCGTTAAAACTCGCTCTAGGTGGCAGCCGGTACCGGGCTGCGAACCCTGTACCTACCAGCCTTATGTTCGATGACTTAACCACAACACCACCGAGGCCGGTTTTCTGTAAAGCAGATTTAACTGCTCGTCTTTACTTGAAGCGATGGAGTACAGATGTATTTCAAGTGTAATTACAGGTTTGTGATGGTTGCAAGGTATCAGAGCGTTCCGTGTTAAAGTTCAAGTAAAAGCAGTTGCAGATTGGTTGTAAATTATGACAATTGTTTTTTTTTGACAAATACTATTATCTAATTCCATTAAATTGATATACTTTCATTTAGTATACAGTCTATATGTAGTATACACTAGAGTTTGAAACCAGTATAGCATACATCTCTTAAATGCTATGCAACACCTGTTTCTGTTATCCCTGCATATGCAAGATAAAACTAACTCATGCGAGAAAGTTATGTGGGTCTATTGTGGAATACGTCTATTCCACATGATTGCGCATGACAGCGAGGGAGCTAACTCTATTGTTGTGTTTATAAACTCATCATTCGGCTTGAATAGGATAAAACCCAATATCTCTTGTCATTAAAAAAATGTCATTCTTATCTCGTAATGCAAACAAAAAAGTGGTAGAAATTTCGATCCTGCACCTAGCAAGCCTTGTCCCAGGTCAAACTTTCCACCACCTTGGGTGTACTTTTCCCGCCACATGGCCTTATGTAATAATTTCTTATATTCTCTTAAGAGTTAGATTATGTCCAACACTTTATATAAATATTGTGTCTGGGTGGGTTGATACATTGCTTATATCAGGTTTATTAGAAACATGATTAACGGCATTGGTCAGTAATTTAATCTAGCCGAACATGTAATAATTGTCCGAAATTAGTATTATGTACCTATGCAATTCCATATTTTCAATTCAATTCAAATATATATATATATATATATATATATATATATATATATATATATATATATATATATATACTACTCAAAAGAATTTAAGGGTCAGACGATATTTTCGACATTATTTTCTGAATGTCAATTATATTAGCTAGACCATAATGTCACGCATGGTATTGTTCCATTTTGACGAAAGTGGGTCTAAGCAACCCATAAATGAATTAAAATTCACTGTCTATGACACTGTCGACTAGTTCTAATGGCGAAAACATGCTTACATTTGCACGTAAATTAGGGCGAAAGCGAAAAGGTTTGCTAAGTGCCCATAACTTGCTTTTTCACAAAGCGCTTCATTTGCACGCTTTGCACGTGTATTCCATGTTCCCAATGCTGAATTTCCGTATAATTGGAGCTTGCGTTCGTGTACGGTGCACACTCCAAATTCGACAATGGTACGACTTCAACTGACTATCGAAGATCGAGGAAGGGCTATTGCTTGGCTTCAGGATGGCAATACGCAAAGAAATGTTACTCTGAGACTTGGTGTCAGTCAGAGTGTCGTTGGCCGACTGTGGCAACGGTACCAAGCAACGAATTCTGTTCGAAATCGTCCACGTTCGGGAAGACCCCGAAGCACTACAAATAGAGAGGACCGCTACATCACCAATATGGCTCTACGTCAACGCACAACCACTGCACGCCGATTACGTGACAATCTGCGGACTGCGACTGGAACTCGAGTGTCTGATCAAACCATACGCAATCGTCTGAGAGCCAATAATCTACGCTGCCGTCGCCAGGCTGTTCGACCACCACTCCTACCACGTCACAGAACGGCCAGACGTCACTGGTGCACGCTTCATCTGCGGTGGCAACGTGTTCAGTGGGGTCGAGTCATGGTCATGGTGCGTCATGGTGTGGGGCGGCATCTCTATCCACCACAGGACCCCCCTCTATGTGGTGGATGGCAATCTGAATGGAATCCGCTATCTGAATGAGATTATCCGGCCGTTGGTTCTCCCAGGCCTTCAGCAGATTGGCGGCGGGGCAGTTCTGCAGGATGACAATGCCAGACCCCACCGCGCCAGGGTGGTAACGGACTTTCTCAGACAACAAGGTATCGCCAGGATGGATTGGCCAGCATATTCGCCTGACTTGGCCCCAATAGAGTACGCCTGGGACGAATTAGGCAGGAGAGTTCGGGATAACCATGCCCCTCCTGCCAACCTTCATGATCTGGGTCAACTTCTTATGGCAGAGTGGCAGGCCATTCCCCAAGAGTTCTTCAGACGTCTGATCAACAGCATGAGGCAACGATGTGTCGAGTGTATTCGCGCCAGGGGTGGATTCACACACTATTAAACGAATGTTCTAATGTTGTAAAATCCATGTTTACATCATCAATCTAATACACTCTGAAACTTATTTGGTTATAAATTTTTGACCCTTAAATTCTTTTGAGTAGTAACTTCCGCTAACTTTGCTTGAACATAACTTGATGAAAACAAACCGGGGGAATAATTGTTATATATGCGTTTAAAGAGTGTTCCATGATGCATCGTTTGGTGCAAAAATCATGGCCATAGGTTAACAGAAACTGGGAGAAATTTTGACCAAGTGTGGTAGGGGTTAAAAATAAAAACACCCACTTAATAACTGGTATGACCACCTCTTGAATTGACCACTGCAGTGCATCGCAGGCGCATAGAATTGACTAAAGTGTTGATTTCTGCCTGTGGAATATTGTTCCATTCCTGAATGAGCGCTTGACGAAGTTCGTTGACGTTAGCGGGTGGGTTGGGCGACACCTCAATCGTCTGTCCAGACTATCCCAGGCATGCTCGATGAGGTTGAGATCAGGACTTTTAGTGGGCCAGTCATCAATGAAATCAATGTTATTTGTCCTAAGAAAATTTACAGTGTCTCTAGCTGTATGAGAGGTGGCATTATCATGTTGAAAAATCGAGACGTTGGCGTTGTTATGGAACAGAGGAATGACGTGATGAGCGAGAATGTAATCGCGGTAACGTTGAGCATTTAAATTGCCATCAATGACGACTAGTGGTGAACGATAACCATGGGCAGACCATGACAGAACTCCCATCCCCGAAACGATCTCCTTCAAGAACACAACAGTCAGCATAGCGTTCATTTCTCCAACGGTAGACGCGCACCCTGCCATCACCACGTTGTAAAGAAAATCTGGATTCATCCGAAAAAAGAACGGTATTCCAGCGTCGCCGTATCCAACGAGTGTGTACACGTGCCCAATTAACACGATTTAGACGATGACGTTGCGTTAAAAAGTATCCGACGTAAGGACGTCGTGCATGTAAACCGTTCTCCCGCAGACGATAACGAACAGTTTGCCCACTGATTCGGTTATTGTGAAGTCCAGGTGTGTTAGCAGCAGTAGCAGTGGCAGTTTGGAATCGATTGCGCAAATGCGTGTTCATGATATAGCGGTCTTGACCACGTGTTGTAACACGCGGACGTCCACGAGGTGGCAAGTCGTTGGTGCTTCCTGTCGTTCGAAATCTTACGCGAAGATTTCGTATCGCTCGACTAGAACTCCCAACATGCCTTGCAACGTCTTCTGTCGACATGCCAGCATCAAGCATGCCAATCGCCCGTTCGCGTAAATTATTGGGTATTCTTGGCATACTAAAAATGCTACAATGTAAAAAACGTTATTTTTTTTTACAAATTTGGAAGCGTTTTCAGTAAGACAAGTAAAAAAAATTGACCGAATACTACACGGGACATGTCGAACCATGCATGCATGTGCAAATTGAATTTCACGTTGTCGACGATTAACAGTGCAAAAATAATCGATAAAATTCATGAATCCTGATAATACAGCTCAAGGCTAATACTACCTATATAATTTCATTACACAATGAATTCTTTAACACAACAAATACTACATGTACAAATCGGAAGTTTCTTTTTTTGTTCAGTGTATATTTATGTAGCCATCTTGGAACGGAATAACAACATAAAACTAATTTCGGACAATAGTTTTATATGTTCACAAAACAGTGAATTTAACTAAACCTATCATGGTAATAATATTTACATATAGTTTATAAATATATATTTACTAATTTACTAATATATACGACAACTCTGGCAAAAATACCTCTTAGACAAACATTTTTGGATTTTAGGAGCCAACCGAATAACATGTATGTTACTAATTTATTTGTTAGAACATGTATACTGGAATTTGTTTTATACTTATTTACATCTTAAATTAGGTTTGTGGGAAACATCATTAACGCCAATATAATGTTGGTGGGTTTTTTAGGGTTTTTTTTTTATTAAATGTATAGTTAGATTTGACGTGTACATAATGCAAATCATTACTGAATATATATTAAATTTTAATATAACGCAATTTATATGGCTCATTCTATTTTAATTTCAGGTAAATAGGGTCTATTCTGATATTAGTAAACACACCAGTAACTGTCTACACGATTTGTGGATTGATTTTAACACGTATTAAGATAATGTATTTCTCCACGCAGTAGGAGTGCTTTCTGTTACCTTGCGATTGACTGTATGTACGTTAATATTGATTTTGTAATTATGTCACAGCTTTGTCGAAATATTCTTTGAACGTCGTCTTTGTCGATTTCAAATACGACTCTGGGGCCAATTTCACAAAATATCGTAAGTTTACGTCTGCGACTAGCAGTTATACCGGGCATATATTTACAAGTGTTCGGCATCTATTTCACGAAGAAAATTACATCATTACGGAAGATGGAGCATTTTAAAGACGAAATGAAATGAAATATGTGTACTTCTAACTATATACTATGTTGTACTATAAGTTATAGTAACAGCAATAAGAATTGCGGTTTAGTCGTAGATTTACGTTTACGTGCACAACTAGGCTTACGATGTTTAGTGAAATTGGGCCCTGGTTTCTCATTTCATTTCAACTTATTTTCGTGCCTATATCCAAGTAAGGTTCAAGCACGCTGTCCTGGGCACATACCTCAGCTATCACGGTTGTCTGTCCAAGACAGTCGGTTAGTGGTTAGTGAGAGAAAATAGCGTGTAGTGGTCTTACACCTATCCATCGAGTCGTTAAAACTCGCTCTGGGTGGGAGCCAGTACCGGGCTGCGAACCCTATACCTACCAATCTTACGTTCGATGGCTTAACCACGACACAACCGAGGCCGGTTATGTTTTGGTTATTATACGTCTTTGATATGTAACGTCGCGGCAGAACAAATAAAATGTGGATGAATTTTCTCTAACTTGTGTTACAAATTAACGTTTTTAATCATCGTTTTGATAACAATCGCAAGTTACGACAAAAAGTTTATTTAAATGTATCGATGTATAACAGACACAAATCGCATAACTCGCTTCAGTAGATACGCTATTTATTATATTCACGACAGTTTTCTTGTAGATGACATAAAGGAGATGAACCATGCTGGTTTATTTTCTTTTTTCTACGTTTTATTTTTTCACGGAAAGAGACATCTTTTGTGTATTCATCTTTACAACTAATAGTTTCTTGTGTATATTTACGCTTGGCTGAAGTACAGAAAACAGTGTTTAGTAGGCATACTGTTATTTCTTCAGTTAAGCAAGAGTAACATGTATTTTCTTTTTATTGATCTTATTCAATAAAAATTTAATAAATTATTTAGAATCAAGATTTTGTGATTATAATGCTTTGATCAAGGAACTAGTTAACAACCGTGAGGGTGATCCTTTGTCTAATTTTTGTTTGATGTATGCAAAAGCATTAAACTAAATACAAATCAAATACCCTTTCGACTCTGCCTTGTGCGGAAATACGATTTTGAACACGATAACGGTTTTGTCGTTCAGATTACGTTACTTTGTGTTGTTGAACGAGTTTTTATTTGTGTAGTCTTTACATATTACTGATTGTTTTTTTAAATGATAATAATAATAAGAATTTATTTTTCTTTTTTCTTAATGCGAATAGGTATTTTTTGTTATTTACATTAACGTTAGATTGATATGTAAATGTCTTTTGAAAGTTTAGACGTGAAAAAACCAACATGGTTAAAAACAAATTACAAACGTTCATAATTTGAAATGTCCTCTGTTTTATGAAATAATTTAAAATGATCAGTATAATCATGAATTATCACTAAACAATTAGATAAAAACTTATATAAAACCGGCCTAGTTTTAAAAACACCGAAATAGAAAAAAGTACACAAAATAACCTATTGTCAATTTCTTGACTGCGCCATGTTTGAAAGTGTGATACACGTACATGCATTACTATGATAATAATTAATTCAACAAATAAACTTACTATCAGTATATTAATCTACCAATGCAGCTCACATAAAAAAGAGTGGCAACTTACAGTTAATTTGCCAGCATATAAACAGGTTTTCACGTGGTATTTAAAATATTTTAAATACCACATTAAATTTTTCAGAAAATCGAAGGTGCGTTTCATTGGTTTCAGTTTCTATTGTTAGTCTACAGTGCATAACAATTGTTCACTAATAAATACATAAAAGTTCATTAATTTGTTGGAAACTGATATGTATATACTGAAAAAACAAAGGAAACGCTAGTATTTTAATATCGGGTGTTGTTGTTTTTTAAAGTTAAAATTAATTCGGTAAATAGAAAGTCAAAATGGGCCTAAAATGTCCACAAGATTTAATAATTTAACAGACACAAAAACTTAAATAAATTAAATAAAACTTAAAATTCGCATGGTTTTTTTTTGTTGTTCAGTATATTTTTACAAATAGCCAATGCCATTTATTACTAAATCTCAGAGTGAAAGTTAAAGTTTGCTTTAATGACACCACTAGAGCACATTGTTTTATTAATAATCATCGGCTATTGGATATCAAACATTTCGTATTTTTTACATATAGTCATGTAGAGTATACCCGCTACATTTGTAGTACTAAGGTGTCTTTTACATGCACCATCGCACAAACATGATATCACACACCACGGCCTTTGATATACCAGTCGTGGTGTACTGGCTGGAACGAGAAATAACCCACCGATGGGTATCGATCCTAGACCGACCGTGCATCAAGCGAGCGCTTTACCATTGGGCTACGTCCCGCCCTCTTTCTTCTCAGAGATTCATTTTGCTTTGACACGGAAGTGTCTTTTTTGGTACAGTGTAACCTTGACATATTTTACGCTGAAACATACGCGTTACATGAAAAAAGCCCAGTTAGTTCAGTTATTATTTGTAGATTATTTACTTTATATACTTACGGCAGCAACTTAATGTTATTTTCAAAGACCAACAGTTACCAACAATAGCAAATTACTGGGTATTTGAAGTGAAAGATTGCAATACCAACTAGTTTGTTTGTTTTATAGTTATTTTGGTGCTTATATCCAATTAAGGTTCAAGTACGATGTCTTAGGCACACACGTCAGCTGTCTGGGATGTTTGTCCAGGAGAGTGGGTTAGTGGGAGGGTTTCGGGGATTGAAAGCGTCCCTGCCACGATACATTTCTTTTTTATCAATTTATTTTCCGGAAGAGCATGACTCGACCTCCCCCTCCCCCCCTCCCCCGAAACTTCAGTTGCCACAGTCTAGACCCCCAACTCCACCCCGATAAAATTCCAGCATACGCGTCTGGGCCCCGTTCCACTAAGCGATCTTAGCCCTACGATCAACTTAAGTGCATAGGGTAGCTATGCGCTTAAGGTAATCTTAGGGCTAAGATCGCTTCGTGGAACGGGGCCCTGGTTTGTAAGAGAAAAGTCAGTGTATTGGTCTTACACCTACCCACTGAGCCGTTAAAGTTGCTCTATGTGGGAGCCGGCAATGAGATGCGAACTCAGTACCTACCAGCCTTAAGTCCGATGGCTTTACTACAACCACAAATATTTTTAGGTTGCATTGTACGAAATAAGAGAGTTCCGTGTCAAAGCGGCTGTGACTGGTAGTAATATATGACAATGTTTACGTGTGTGTTAATTCTGTTATCTATTCCCAGTAAATTAACATACTGTTATTTAGTATATAGATATTATGCAGTATGCATTAGAGATTGAAACCAGTCAGAACTTACAATAAAAGTGCAAGTTGTTGAGGATTTTTTTTTTAAAAGCTAATAGAAGCATTCTTTAAATCTCTAAAATACTATGTAGCGCATCATTCTCTTAAATGTAGATTATACACATATATATTATTATACAAATATTTGTAACATCTGAGAAGTATATACTTACAGCTAATAATGTATTAAATGCCATTCTTGCAGATACATGAGGTGCCTGTGTTTAACGTCACCACTAGATCACATTGATTTATAAATCATCGGCAATAGGATGTCAAACACTTGATAATTATGAATTGTGATAAGTATGAGGAAACCTGAAACTTTTTGGTATATCAGTCGTTGAAGCACTGGTTAGGACGAGAAAAACCCATTCAGAGAATGAGTCCACTGAGGAGGTTCGATCCAGTGACTAAAACACCTTAGGCGAACGCTCTACCAACTGAGCTGGATCCCTGCGTGCTTGTATCAATTTTATTAGAAAATGTTAACATTATTGGTAATGGGAATTGATTTGGACCAGCAGAACCTTATAGGTATTCTCGGTACACCCACACATTTGGAACCAAGCGTCTAGACTGCGTTCAGCTAGACCGAGCAGAAAACACGTCCGCTAGACTGGTTTATGCGCTTCACGGTAAACCGAATGACCACGTCAGGAACCAATCAAATAGTTCGCGAACGTTAGCGAAACGTTCGTTGACTGAACTTGGGGAAGGCTATGTACCGAGAGTTTCATCTCGTACGTCAGAGGTTTGATTTTGTGGTAATAACCGATGAATGTCAAGAATCTTTGCACGATATATCATGCTGTTCGCTGTTGTGTTCGCACTATTCCGGGCGGTCTCTGTGTATAGTGTTCATAAAACATTAAGGCAGTTCACGTTTGCTTGATTGCTCGGTTTCAATTTAGAATATTCAAAATTTTTATCGCAATCATCAGCGTGCCATGATACCGCATTAATTATTAAAAAATAACTCTGAACGAGAAACTTTTATCTCTCTTCATTTACGCATAGACGTCGGAAGTGGTTATGAGGGGTAGAGGCACTTGTCATTCACCAACTCTAAAAATAATGCTGCCCCTCGACCCCACCCCAGTTGAAAATCAAATTAATATGTCGTTAACGCCTTCGTCTTTAAACGACTATACTCGGCTTTGACTTGATGAACATTCACTTATTAACATGAATATTGTGTTCTTTTAAAATACACCTTAAAGGGACAGACCCTAGTGTTTAAACACTAAGGCATATTTTTCACTATTAGAGCCGTTTAGGATCACTGGAATCAAATATTACTTATATTTTATTGTTTAGATTATCCATTTCCGTACAAGCGAAGTCTTTCTGGTCATCCAGGTGTTTCTAATACCACAAAATGCATTTTTCATATTTAAAAAAACGCACGTGCGTCTGAGATGTATCGGTTATGAAGTCGCGTTTTAGTCTATTTTTAAAGGTATTTCAACGTTACAGACTCTTGTTTCACTCTGTCTTATCTAAATCTGTTACAAGTTTGTAAATTAGCCAAACTTAGTGTCCATTTTTACGGGTTCAAATTAGGGTCTAGGTGAAAAATATGCCTTAGTGTTTAAAAATTAGGGTCTGTCCCTTTAAAACCCGTGATATATTTGTCGTATGAGAATAACGTGGCTCCTTCGTGCAATAGTCACGCTACTTCTTATTTTACGGTCAAGGGAGCATTACGTTGCGTGTGCAGGAATGTTTATTAGATGTGGCGAGCGAAGTTTATCGGGGGTCGAATCATGAAACTATATTGAAAAACAGTTTTGCTTCGGGGTGTTTCGACAACTACTACCACCACCACTACCATCACCACCACCACCACTACTACGACAACAACTACTACCACCACCACTACTACTACTACGACAACAACTACTACCACCACCAATATCACCATCATCACCATCACCACCACCACCACTACTACTACTGCCACCACTACTACCACTACCATCACCACCACCACCACCACTACTACTACTACCACAGCCACCACTACTACTACTACTACTACTACTACTACCACCACCACTACCACCGCCACTACCACCACCACCATCACCACCACTACTACAACCACCATCACCAGTACTAATACTACCACAACAACAACTACTACTACCACCACTACCACCACCACCATCACCACCAACACTACTACTACCACAGCCACTACCACTACTACTACTACTACCACCATTACCACTACCACCACCATCACAACCACCACTACCACCATCATCACTACCACCATCACCACCACCACTACTACTACTACTACTACTACTACCACCACCACTACCACCACCATCACCACCACTGCTGCTACCACCACCACCACCACCACCACCACCACTACTACCACCACCACCACCACCACCACCACCATCACCAGTACTAATACTACCACAACAACAACTACTACTACCACCACTACCACCACCATCACTATTCAGTACCACCAGCACCATCTTTAACACCACGTCCACCCGAACTACTACCTCTACTGCTACAACTGTCGATATTACTACCATCACCACCACCACCACCACTACTACTACTACCACCACAAACACAACTACTAATACCGCCACTACCACTACCACTACCATCACCACCTCTACTACAACCACCACCACCTCTACCACCACCACCACTACTACTAATACTACCACAACAACTACTACTACCACCTCTACCACGATCACCACCACCACTATTAATACTACCACAACAACTACCACCATCACCACCACCACCATCATCACTACAACATATCAATAAGGGGAGGGTTAGAGGTGAATCCAGCTACACCACCACCACCACTATCACCACGATCATTACAACTACAACCACCACTACTACTACCGCCACAACCGCCACCATCACCACCACTATCACCACGATCATTACAACTACAACCACCACTACTACTACCGCCACAACCGCCACCATCACCACCACTATCACCACGATCATTACAACTACAACCACCACTACTACTACCGCCACAACCGCCACCACCACCACCACTATCACCACGATCATTACAACTACAACCACCACTACTACTACCGCCACAACCGCCACCATCACCACCACTGCTACAACTACTACAACAACAACTACTATTATTACTGCTACTACTGCTACTACTGCTGCTACTACTACTACCATTGTTCACAAATGAACACAAAGGACAAATATACATTTTGACAGTAACTAACATAAACCATTTAATGAAGTGAAGAGCCTTAGATAATCTTAGCATTTGTTTCCATAATTTTGTTTTCATGAGTGCATCTTGTTTTTCGGACCGGCCTCGGTGGCGTCGTGGCAGGCCATCGGTCTACAGGCTGGTAGGTACTGGGTTCGGATCCCAGTCGAGGCATGGGATTTTTAATCCAGATACCGACTCCAAACCCTGAGTGAGTGCTCCGCAAGGCTCAATGGGTAGGTGTAAACCACTTGCACCGACCAGTGATCCATAACTGGTTCAACAAAGGCCATGGTTTGTGCTATCCTGCCTGTGGGAAGCGCAAATAAAAGATCCCTTGCTGCCTGTCGAAAAAAGAGTAGCCTATGTGGCGACAGCGGGGTTCCTCTTCAAAACAGTGTCAAAATGACCGTATGTTTGACGTCCAATAGCCGATAATAAGATAAAAAATCACTGTGCTCTAGTGGCGTCGTTAAATAAAACAAACTTTACTTTACTTTACTTGTTTTTCGGGTATTACTTTTTATAGGTAACGCTCTGCAGTATCGTTTTCTGTAAAACACATCTTCTTGTGTCGGTGTTTTTTGTTGTTGTTGTTATCTTTGATGGGACTTTAGGACTTTTTTATTATTAATTTACGTTCTCAGATAGAATCTTCTTTTTTTCTATTATTGTGTTATTGACAATATTAGGGAAGCACCTTTAAGACTGGACTATGTGATTAACGATTAACACCAAGTCTTAAAGGCACCATTCCGCTAACGAAGGAGATCTTGTATCACGGATGTGCGGGCATAACGATCAGAAACGTTTATTGTTATTTTACGCAGTGTCTTCCAGCAATTACAGTGCATAATAAAGAATCTCCAGCTGTGACAATTACCCATTTATTCATTGATAATCATCCCTTCAGATGCTGCTCTGTATAAGTTGTTATTTAAATTAAATGGCTTTCTTTATGGTCTTTCTTTGCCATTAAGCGTAACAACTGAGCGCGCTTATTTGTCAGGTGATTTATAAAATGTCATTCGCTTATGTATAAGAAGAAGTTAAAATGTAAAAATCGTTTTTGTAGCTATTCGTCACTAACGTATAACACGCGTCTCTTTGTGTGGGGCAAAAAAAAAGAGAGATAAAGTATATATTTTAGTATGATTTAATGGTTACATGCAATTTACTTAACATACAATAACTGCCAGATATTGGCAGTAAATCAAACAGACAGGTATAAGTTTTATTTGTCAGGTGTTCGTCATTTTTATATACATGTATATAAATCTTTGTCGCAATGCAGACGGGTCGTGCAGAACAATGTGAAGAAATTCATAAACTGTATTACAAATGAGCGTTTTATTTCTTCCAGTTTCAATAAGCAAGAATACCTGAATAAAAAAGTGGAACAATCGGCTGACACAGTGTTTTAATACATTCTCCTCGATGCAAAGTTGCTATTCAGAAAGATATTGTAGGTTTTTGTAGTCTTCGAAACAATCGCGCTAAGAGAGTATTCTGTGCGGATTATTCAATAATTGAACAATCATCAAAATGGATTGATAGCGATCGAATAGAAATGAATATTTTTTTCTGTCGCGGCTGATGAATAACAAATTGCAATATTCTCATTATTGAAGTCAAACCCGTCGACAAAGCGGCCCAGCGAGGCGTGGCGACGATTATACACTTGTACTCTATCTAGAACTCTAGGGAAATAAAAGAAAAATTGCCGCGAAGATTATTAGATACAGTTGTAAAACAGACAAACGAAAGACGAAACCGGTTTGCGTCGTGCACTACCATCAACTGAAGCATATACCGAACCTGGAATAAATTTATATTTTTTTATTCCAAAGGCGGATCGAGGATTTTTATTTATTTATTTGAAAGCTAGGGTGCAACTACAAAAGAATATTTGTCGGTCTGTCAGTTTTCAATAATTTTCGTAATAAATTCGTCGTACGCAGGGTTTGTTTGACGGCATTTTCAACGTCAGCACCCACACAAACACAACAATAGCAACAACAAACAAACAACAAATACAAAAATATCTACAACACCAAAGTAAACCTAAATACAAATGAAAAGCAAGCCAAACAAATAAACACACAAAACAAACAAACTGAACAGACGAGCAATCACGCAAAACCAAGCAATTCAACAACAACGCCTATAAATATTATAATATGCCAGTATCGATATAATATAAAATACCATGAATTAATTGAAAAACGTACTACAGACGCAAAATATTCTAAACCGTTCCTGGTTATATTAAAAACGGCAAATCACATTCATAATAGGCATTTCTCAAATACAAACCACAGTCATAATGATCATTTCTCAAGTACAAACCACAATCATAAGGGGCGTATCTCAAGCACAACCCACAGTAACCAGGTGTGTAACACAAACACAACCGGAGTCGTGATGGGCGTATTTCAACCACAAAGCCCGAACATTAGGTGAGTATTCCAAACACAAACTACAATTTAATACGGGATATGAGCGTTTTCAGTTTCATAACTATACCGATGTTAGAAATATTCGTACACGGTTGCCTAGCACCAATTCACCGATTTTGGTGTCATAATGTACCTACGAATCTTTAAAGCTCTGAAAGTTTAATATATTACCACATATATTATTGTGTGGCTATAGAAATTATCTATTCCGATATGTTAACATACTTGTATTAATACATTTGTAGTTTAATGTATTACCACATATATTATTGTGTGGCTATAGAAATTATCTATTCCGATATGTTAACATGCTTGTATTAGTACATTTGTAGTTTAATGTATTACCACATATATTATTTTGTGGCTATAGAAATTATCTATTCCGATATGTTAACATACTTGTATTAATACATTTGTAGTTTAATGTATGACCACATATATTATTGTGTGGCTATAGAAATTATCTATTCCGATATGTTAACATACTTGTATTAATACATTTGTAGTTTAATGTATTACCACATATATTATTGTGTGGCTATAGAAATGATCTATTCCGATATGTTAACATACTTGTATTAATACATTTGTAGTTTAATGTATTACCACATATATTATTGTGTGGATATAAAAATTATCTATTCCGATATGTTAACATACTTGTATTAGTACATTTGTGCAAGGTACTAGTAAAAAATGCAACTGGAATTTATTTGTTTAGTTAGGATTTGTGTTTGTTTGTTTGTTTGTGTGGGTTTTTTGTTATTACTGTTGGTTGTTGGTTGGTTGTACTTCTTTTGTTTAGGTTTGGGGCTTGTTGGATGTTCTTTTTTCCAAAATGGAACATTCTTTTAATATCTGAAATCTCATGACATTTCCCTTTTGCATACTAGAGGATTAAATGTTCGATGCAACTATGTTTATTTTTTATTTGTTGATATGCTGCACATACACATGGTTTCCAACTTTCTAAATATATATCATGCAATATAACACTGGCAACTGCGTCCTTTCTAAAAAACACAAAACAAAAAAACAACAAAAACCCCAAACAACAACAACGCAAATAAGTAAGAAATATACTAAGTACTGAAAAACATAATGTACAATAAAGACGAAAAAGCGAAATGAAGTCTTGGTTTTAGTTAGTCCGCACTTTGACAATAACAGTCAACAGGAAATAGGAGTTATTATCTTAATTTCGACGAAATACCGTACCTGAATTTGTTTATAATGTATCAGGTATGTTTGGAGAGAGTTTCAAAGTGATTTATAAGATATGTTTAACTTACCTCTGTCATACCTACAGTATTTGTTATATCTGAACACAGACTCGTGGTCAGAGAAGGGGTAGTTTGAAGTAAAACATTATTATTTAGAACGTTATAATTTTCATTCAAAATAAAGATTGTGGAGAGATGATCTAAGAACCCACAACCATTTCATAAATAGTTAAAAATACCAAACTACAAATTAAATTTTTCATTATTGCGGAATCATAAAGTATTATTAAATTCTTATCAAATTTTCTTTGTCCAAACGAAAACTAATGACTTGCTTATTAAAATCAATATATATGTCTGTACAGCCTTTGTACCAGTAACTAAAATTTTAATATAATGTCTGTTTCTGGAGTAAGCCTTTAATTCGAAACATAATATTCTTTTTCAAAGGTGCACTAGCCTAGAGATTTACGTTGTTGCTGATAAACATCCCCTATTAGTCCCGTTTCTAATTTCACTATTCATAATATTATAGAAAATGCTGTTTAAGACTCAAGGGATACTTCTTAGGAGAAGTTAGTACGACACTGAAAGGGCTGAATCCTAAGTAGTCGAATCTCGGGACCTATTAACCGAAGGACTTGGATTTATAATAGCCCGCAGATTTGCAAATGGCGGGTCTTCGGTCAAAACGCGCGTAATTAGATAGATTTATATGGCAGATAAAGGCAGACGACGACCAAAGAATATCTGTGTAATTAAAAGCAAATCAAGGAAATTGAACTTTTCCTCCGAGACAACGGTTGAAATGTTCTTTGAAAAGGCGAACTAATGTGGTGCTGAACTCCATGGCAACCAGACGATATGTTTAACAAGTGTTTCACTTCTCACGTCCAAACATATCAAGACATCATGAATAGTAATGTGAGATGTTATCTTTATGTCATCAAAAATGCTTTCATGGTGGGGTTTTTGTCATGTAACATACACACAAAAAAGGGTGAGAAAAAAATCTGTCTTGGACGTTAATGATTGCAAAATAGGTCACTGATGTTTAGGACGTTACATTTTGGCCATAAAATCTCATTTCAAGCGTTTCAAAGTTATACCTTGTATCAACAAAATATAAGTGTTTTTGTTTTTGGTTTTTTTTACAGTTATCACGGTTTGGCTTGGCGTAAAGAGAAAAACGAAAGTTGTAAAACTACTGACATATAGTCATGAAATTATGTTTATCTTATTAAATTCTACATATGATTATTCTTGTGATCATCTGATTCTACTAGATGACGATACTTTTGTATGTATGTAAGACAAAAACAATTGAGAAAATATCATTTCAAACCCTTCAGCAGACGACATTTTTCACAATGCGTGAGTATTGCTGTTTTATTTATATCTTGACAAAATAGATTTTCTTTTTACAAAGTGCACTTAAAAATATAAAAATTTTATCACTTCCAAACATATTTAGGTTTTTTACGTCAATCCAAACTGAAAAATGTTGACCAAAAAATAACCAACCAAGAAACAAACAAACAAAAACCTATTTAATTTTTGCTTGTAAATTTGTAGTGTTTTCAAGTGAGATTAAAACACGATTAACAATTTGGAACATATATTGATATTTTAATCTCCCAAATCCCCCCCCCCCCCCCCCCCCAAATATTTGTTTGTTCATCTTTCAAAAAATGTACATACTATTTCTGGTATATTGTGTTGTCTGTTGGATGGTATATTAATTTATTCCCACGTTATATTCACTTAAGATTCAAGCACGCTGTCCTTGGACCATAGCTCACACACGTCTGGTATATCCGTGTTGACTGTTCAGGGCAACGAACAGTGATTAGCTGTCAATGAAGAAGTCAGTGTAGTGGGCTGCTAAAACTCAGGGTTGGCACCGGTACTGGGATGCAAACCCATGGCTCAACCACTAAGTGGCCGATGCCGGTCAAGGTGTTGAGAACGAGAAACACGTTGCCGTGTACATAAGCGAACGAGAATGGGCAGGGGGGACTGCCCCCCCCCCCCCCCAACCCCTAGCGCTGGAGCAAAACCTCAAATTCGGGCAAACATTATACAGATATTCGTGCAAAATGTGCTAACCTGAGACCTTTTTACCATTTATTTTCATCATTCTACCCTCAAAATCGGTTGTAATCCATGTAAACTTGCGCAGTGATTCATTTGAAACTGGGCTATTTCTCGTTCCAGCCAGTGCTCCACAACTGGTGTAACAAATGCCGTGGTATATACTATCCTGTCTGTGGGATGATGCATATAAAAGATCCCTTGCTGCTAATCGAAAAGAGTAGCCCATGAAGTGGCAACAGTGGGTTTCTTCTCTCAATATCTGTGTGGTCCTTAACCGTTTGTCTAACGCCATATAACTGTAAATAAAATGTGTTGAGTGCGTCGTTAAATAAAACATTTCCTTCCTATATAGATGTTTGGTAGTAATGCTAATATGAATGAATGTTGTTATCCACATTCGGACAAAAGCCAGCCTCCCCCCCCCCCCCCCCCCCCCCACAATAATGGGAGCCCGTACGCCTATGGCCGTGTACCCAATTACGGTTCAGGCACATCCACTCTGGGCACCACCTCTGACTTCGCCAATGAGTCCAGAGTAGAACCATGTGTTGCATTTCGACGTTTCATTTCAACTCCGTTTTTGAGCTTATAATCGAATTAAGGTTCAAGCACCCTGTCCTGGACACATACCGTAGCCATATTCGCAGTCTCTCCAGTACATTGGGCTAATACACGGTAATAGTGAGAGAGAAATTGGTCTAGTGGTCTTACACTTCCCGGGAGTGGGAACTGAGATGCGAACCAAGTACCTGTTAGCTTTAAGTGCGATGACTTAAACACTATATACTACAAGACCGGTGATGTGTTGCAATGTATATAACTTTTAATAGCTACTGATTTAACAGTGGGCTGAGGTAACGTGTTGTTGTAAAGAAATATTACTTTTCGTTCATAAATCTGTGGAAAAGTGCTGCTGGTTGCGGGCTTCCTCTATATCACAATGACCAAATGTTTAACATCGAACAGCTCTAGTTGTGTCGTAAAACAAAACAAACTTTAATTCCCCTTTGTTTTGGGTTTGTTGGAGTGTGATGAGGTGGGGTAGGGTTTGTATGTTGTTGGTTTCTTTTCTTTCGTTCTTCTTGGGGGTGGGGTGGAAATTTGTTTTATATCTCCTTTAACAGTACACTATGGTTCTGTGTGCAGTGAAGTGAGCGCAATAAAAAAAATTTGTCGTTTCAATCTCGAGACTTTGCTCCCGAAATATTCCTTTCATCTGGTAACACAGTTCAGCAACTGGGTCGGAGGTTCAACAAATCGATCAGTGATGCATGGAGAACTCCAAACATCTACCTGACAAGAAATGTTCTCTATAAACCTCTCAATATTCAATATTCATCACGGCCCAACACTTGTAAAGTTGGTCCTTTTAATCAAACCCTTAGCCTTTAAATGACGCGGCTTTGTGGCAAACTCAAAGCGAGTAATAACAGCATTGTCGAACCTTTTCGCCGGTCACCTGTCGCGTGCCAAATGGCATACAGGCAAGGGCCAGCACGCGACAAAGGAAAGCGCTCTTGTGTGTGGGAGAAAGAAAAACGAGAATGACAACCCTTGAGCAGACGATTCGGCTCCTGGCCTGTCAAAAGAATCGCAGTGTAGACAAATCAAACGTAAGTTCACAAAAACCAGTTTGACAGTGATAAAAAATAACGAAAGAAGAAGCCAAGACCTCGTATACAGAACAAAGGGGAAGGGGAATGGGGGGGAGGGGGGTAATAAAGAGATAATTATTACATAAAGAGAAGCAGTGGCGGATCCAGAAAATCCATTTGGGGGAGGCCCATTGACATGAGGTGGAATGCCAAGGGAACTTTGGGGGAGGTTTGAAGGGGGATCGTAAAAAAATTAAAATTAATATATACTGAAATTATAACTATCGCAAAATTTATGGGGGAGGCCGGGTCCCTGCCCCACCCCCTAGATTCGCCTCTGAGAAGACTATTAAAGTGCTAAAAAGTAAAATACGGTACTTTTGGTGATATTGTTTATTCGACAAACGGCTCATGTATACCTTTAAAGCAATGACTTTTCATCTGGGTGCTGAAGGCCACAATTTAGGGTGGGATGTAGCCCAGTGGTAGTATAGTATAGTTTATTAGCTTTAAGCCTTACGGCTCATAGGCATATACATATACATTCAATAAACAATGATACTTACAGATAATATATACAATGGGTGATTGTGTAATTGGAGGATGGACAGTTATATATGCTTAGAACGTAAAAAGGTTGCATGTTTGAGAAATTTACCGAGATTACATAGTTCTTTTCTGTTTTGAACTGATAATAATTGTACAATTTTAAACATAGATGGTTTGAACCAATAATATTTTTTTATGTAAGTAATTCGTAAACCTGTATACAATGGACATATCAGAATAAAATGGTATTCGTCTTCTATATCGTCCTTATTGCACAATTTACATTTTCTTTCCGATCTTTCTATACCATAATATCTTCCTTGTTCAATGAGCAATTGATGGGAAGATACACGAAATTTTGTAATAAGCGTGGCATAACATTCAGGAATTGATATTCTAAGATAATATTGCAAACAAAAAGTGTCTATCAGCAGTTTATATAATGTACATTTTGGAGATTTGTCTATTGTAGCATCTTTCTGTTGAATAAAGTGATGCGCGGTCGGTCTGTTGTCGACCCTCATCGCTGTGCTCATTGGGCTATTTCTCGTACTAGCCGTGTTATGTGCTATCCTGTCTATGGACTGGTGCTTATAAAATATCCCTTGCTAAAATTATCAAATGTTTGACATCCAGTAGCAGATGATATGATTAATAAATCAATGTGCTCTAGTGGTGTCGTTAAACAAAATACACTTTAAAACAACAATAAAAAATACAACAAGAAACGACAATAAAAAAACAAAACAAAGCAAAACAAAACAAAAACACCGGAGAATGTTCGTACATGAATAAATATATTAATGGCTAAAAAAAACCCTTGTTTTTGGCGTTGGCGTAAATTGGTCACTCTTTGCAGTTTCCGATTGGCGTTATTGTTAGTATGGCAGCTATATAATGTACATGTTAAACGAGTTAAGAATATATCATTTAAAAAAAAAGTCAACTGAAGCTGCATTAATTTCTTTGTATGATTGGTTCTTCAGAATGCAGCATCTACATCGAAATAGATCCCTTAACATTCCTCAAATGAATGAATTAATTGAATAACCGAGCGAACGGACAAATGAACGGACCCCGAATGGACAGACAGAAGGAAAAAAAAGAAGGAAGAGCAGATGGACGAACGATTGGATGTCTGGATGGTTGGATATCAATTGACTTTTTTATATATACTTGTGTACACTATTATACCCCTATACAATTTATATCCACTTGCAAACACGCACATAATTATTACAGAATACGATTAGTATAACATTATCAGAATGGTACATACTATTACAGACCTTGTCTTTTAAGGTGCGCGGGTACGATCGCGCTCGTACAGCGCACGTAATTTCAATCTTTTGAGTGTGAAAAATAACGCACGTTACATTTCACAAACAGCGCACGTAGAAATAATTGTGGATATTGATTGCCACCATTTACCGTATGTAGCTGATAGAAGAAAAGAAAAAATGTGACGAGAATGGCAGCGTCCATGCAAGCTTTTAATATATGACTGGTGCTTATCTTTGCTATACAAATCGGAAAACACTGGTTTAATAGACAGCTTCTTAGACGTACCAATCCGATCCAAAACTCCTTTGCCTATTGAATTTATTATTAATTAGAAAGAGTCCGCTTTTGTAAGGTAATAGATCACAACATCTGATAAGGCTAACTCATTTATACTGTTCATATAGTTATGAAAGAAAAAATGGAATTGAATTAAATAGTGGCTTCTGTAGCATACATAAATGAATTCATTACGGAAATCAGCGAAGTCGGTAAAATTGTCTCGATTAGTTCATAACTGTTAGTATACAAAGCTTACGTGAGGTCCTGAAAATTGCAAGAGTGTAACTTTCTGCTTTCTTTAAAAAAAGAAACGAAATTTAGACAAAGACAATTCAAAAGTAGTCGGAATAATAAAAAGAAGGAAAAGAAATGCTAATAGGTTTGTAAGAATAGGCTTAGGTATCGTTTACAAAAAAGTGGATTTTTTTTTTTACGTCTATTATTTTTCTCTTTTTTTAATCTTTAATTTTAAAAAAAATAATTGTATTTCAGCCAGAGGTTAATGAATGTACATCTGTTATATATATATATATATATATATATATATATATATATATATATATATATATATATATATATATAGTAATAGTAATCATAGTCGACTATTTAATTGTTGTTTGTTTCAATACGTATGTTAGAAAGTCACATATCTTATGGCTGGAACGTGATTTGATGCGAAGTACTCTGTGGCATTTTGACCAATCAGAGCGATCGGGGTCAGATTATTTTTACTCTTGGAACTCTGGCTGCACGTACACGCTGGTCTACTTGACAACTTGTTACGCATTTATGAGTGATGGTGTGTGAAATTATGGGGTGGTTTTTTTTAGATTATCTTTATTATGGCATCCATCGTTTGGAATAAAATCCTTTGTAATGACACATTTTGTCGGAGTTTGTATATTGTTTTTAATCAACAACATTGGTACCTTTCTAGATATGACTTGACATAGATGTCAGAGCCATTCGTAACTGGCAGTGGAAGGTCACATGACGTTTTACAAAATGTTGAGGGATGGAAATTAGTTGCGTACTTGTTGAATTAAAAATGTCACGTGAATGTCAATGCCCCAACAAACACTATCAATTGAACTAATTGTAGGCGTACGTTTTACGAGTTATTTATAAAATAATAATAATATGAGGGATCTAATTCACTTGGTAGTGCACCTCAGATGTTAGGATCGGAGTTCTAATTGAACCACCTCCTCAGAGCCAGTAGATGTTTTCCATCCCAACTTTCCTATCATGTTCGTTGTACATAATAATGATAATAATAGAATTCAAGACAAATTAATTCCTAATTTCCTACAAATGTTCATCAATCCATCTTAACACTAAAAAGGGTATCTATAATTGTGTGCATCATATTACTAGTAGCTGAATATTACATATTGTAATTAAAAAATCAGTGTATGTCGTATTTATATTTCTATAGCACTATTCCTGAATTAAAAAAAAAATAGTTCTATTCCTGAAAGGGAAAAGAAGTCAGACTATGCTAATGAAACATGCATGAAATTAGATGAAAACATTATTGGTTTATTGGTTCATTTTTGTTGCGGCATTCTCTACATTTACATGTATCAATTACTTCATATATTAATAATGCTTGGTTTTCACTCGAGAGAGAGAGAGAGAGAGAGAGAGAGAGAGAAGAGAGAGAGAGAGAGAGAGAGAGAGAGAGAGAGAGAGAGAGAGAGAGGGAGGGAGGAGAAAGGTTTTATTTAATGACGCACTTAACACATTTCATTTACGGCTATTTGGCGTCGGACATATGGTTACGGACCACACAGATATTGAGGGAGGAAACCCCATGTCGCCGCTTCATGGGCTACTCTTTTCGATTAGCAGCACGGGATCTTTTATATGCACCATCCCATAGACAGGATAGCACATACCACGGTCTCTGATGTACCAGTCACGGTGCACTGGCTGGAGAGAGAGAGAGAGAGAGAGAGAGAGAGAGAGAGAGAGAGAGAGAGAGAGAGAGAGAGAGAGAGAGAGATTAAAAACGAACATTAATTTAATAATTCCATAAATATTTTAAATAATGGAATATAGTTAAGGATTGTACATATTCTTATCAATGTTAATAAACTTTATTCAATCAGTTCTTTCCAAAACATTCACTACACATTGTAGTTCTGAACTTAATATTTAAAACACAAATAAACTTTTTTTCAGTTAAAAAAAAAAGAAAAGAAAAAAAAAAGCTTTCACTAAATCTTTTCATTGAACTCCGCAATCACTTACCAAAGGAAAACCCATTTCCTACACAGTTTTATACTAGTGGCAGCACTTAAATCTTCGATGTTAATGGCGAAAGGAACTTGCCTATTAGTAAGGTACGTGTCTTCTGAAACAAATTAAGGTCAATGAAATAAAGGGAAAATAATCTTGCAAACGATTTTAAATTGTCTCTTTCTCCTGATCTTATTTGCTTGAGTTTTCTCTCCGGCGCTGATATTTGTCTTAATGTCTTTGCGCATGATCGGCCCAAAGACTCATTCCACGTCAATAGCTTTATGGCAGGCCACGTCTGGACAAGAAAAAACAAATCTTGTGTTTTCTGCATCCTGACAACCAGCAGTCTAATTACGTGAACAAAGACATTACGACCTGTAGGAGTAAAGCGATATTTTCTGTGAATAAATATTAGCTATCTTCTGTTAAATAGCCATTTGCACCGCCACACATTAATGTATTAAGCAGTGATTTGTGAAAGAAATCATCAATGCTTAAGATGGATATGATGGACTCACATGACGAAGAAACAAAAATGTGAGGGTTTTTTCCCCACAAATGGACTACCAACGGCATATAATATAAATAACTGGACAATGATATTTTATTTTAATACAATAATATTTGCTTGCTTCTGTTAAACAGCCTATTATGTTACCAAGAGCATCAATGAATTAGGGCCGTTTTCCACGTGCATTATTTGACGTGTAAATAAGGGTTTAAATATATAAATCATAAGCCTCTGTTGCACATTAAGCCCAGACCTAGTAACCCAACAGTTACTTCCACTTGATGTACCCTGTGTACGAGTATATATATTAGAATATTATTAAATAGAATATTGGCTAGTTAGTTTTGAGGTTTGTTTTTTCTATTCACTTAGTTTACCATAAAACTGTGCAGTGACTTTTGCAGAAGACATCCATCGCTTAAGATCACCAAAATAAAAGCGAAACTGTGTTCTCCACCCGAACCACCAGTATTGTAATCACGTGAATGAAAACATTAAGACCTGTACTAAGTAAACGAATCTGTGAATAAATAATCATTGGCTTTCTTCTGTGGCTATTTAAGTCATGACATTGTCAAATCCATCAGCGCGTTAAGTAGTGACTTGTATAGGAAATGGTCATTACCTAAGATGGTCAAACTGAAGTAACAAAAATGTGGTTTTTCTATCCGGACAACTAACGGTATATAGTAAAACTGCGTGGACAAAGATATTTTGTGTGAATAAATATTAGCTCTCTTCTGTTAAACAGCCATTTGCATTGCCAAACCCATCAGCGAATTAAGCCACGGCTGCTTGTGTAGGAAGCGGTCATTCCCTAAGATGGTTTAGATCGATTCTGGTTTCCGATATGTCGAGATTTTCTATGGAAGCTGCCGTCACGGACAATTGCGGTTATGCATTGTTGAAAGAATCGGCGATTTGATTGTCTGCTTAAACTACGTGTTGAATTTAAGGCTTTCTTTCAGTGAGATATCAAATTAAAAAATATATTTAACACCTGCTGTAACCTGATACAAGAGTTGTAATACATTACTGATTGATGAACATTTAAAAAAAATTAAGACATTTACAAAGTACACATACATAGAATTTTGTTGAACAGTTTAACTTTATATACATTTTAATCTAATCATTTGTTATGAAACTTAAATAAAAAGAAAAAACATACATTATTATGTATACATGTATTCAACATCTAAAAACAAACCATAAGTGAATTATGTAAAGACAAACGAATTATAAACGTAATGCAAATGTTGGTTGATTGTATTAATATTGCAACAGTTCTTTGATCTTATTATTTTTCAAATTGACACTGAAAACTGATAAATATATTTTGAAAGTGAAGAATGAAAAAAAGGACTATGGAGATTTTGGTTAAATATTATATAATGAATAGTTTTAGTTATAATCAGGACTGTTGACTGTCTGTTCAGTGTCATTTTAAACACCGATGGAGGGGTTAAAAGTTGAATTTTATTTTGTTTAACGACACCACTAGAGCACATTGATTCATTCATCATCTGCTACTGGATGTCAAACAATTGGTAATTCTGACATAGAGGAAACCCACCACATTTTCCCATTAGCAGCAATGGATATTTTATTTTCACTTTCCCAGCAAACAAACAAAAACAAAACAAACATGAAAAAAACAAAACCAGTTCCTAACATTTAAAAAAATCACGAACTACAAGATGCTTCATATGATTTTCAATATTACTTTTAACTAATTAAACCTAGTTACGTCCATGACTGATATAACAACATTATTCTGAACCAAGCATCGAACAGCCTAGCAGCGTAATGCTAATTTTGTCATATCGTGTGGTCATATAATCTGTTTAAATACGTTAAGGTTTATTTTGTTTAACGACACCACTAGAGCACAGTTATTAATTAATCATCGGTTATTGGATGTCAAACATTTGGTAATCTCTGACATAGTTTTTAAAAGAAATCCGGTCCATTAGTAGCAAGACTGGGTTTCTTTCAGCCTCAACCAGAGCTATGTAAATGGTATATCAAAGACCGTGGTAGGCAGAGTCATGTTTCTTGGAAAATGCATATAAAAGATCAACAAACTCCGCATTGCATGGTATTTGATATACCATTAATGTAGCACTGGTTGAGGCTGGAAGAAACCCAGTAGATCTGTTGAGGGGATCGATCCTACGACCAAGGCACCACAGGCGATCGCTCTAGATCGATATCGGCTGAGCTAGATCCTTCCGCTTGAAGAACGTCGTCATCATATTACGTCACAATTACAGAATGTTCGACATCCAATAGGCTTGAATAGCTGATGATTCATTAATCAGCGTGCTCTGGTAGTGTCTTTAAACAAAAGAAACTTTTCAACATATTACAGTATCTGCATACCTGACTTCCTATGACCTGCAACTGCGACAACGTCGTGTTTTACGTTTTACACATATGCGAGTGGCAACGCCATTAGCGATGGCATCCGAAATTCGTCAGTCGGACTATTATGTGTGGCTAGTTTCTGAATCACTAGAAAACCGTGAAAATAGTCTGTCCATCGAAACCCCAGTAATGAGTTAATAATGGGATCATTGCCACCCAGCACACGCGCCATATGTACCAACCGAAAATGTAAATGGAATCGCGTTTGAATTTAAGAAGTGAAAAAAATATTATTCAGAAAATTATTTGAATAATTAAAAATCCCCACACAAAAATCTCTACGTTATATTATAAATGTTTTATTTAGAAAAGTATTTATGTGACTGGAAAACAAACAATATCTCACCTACAATATCCCACCTATTCTGGATGCTCTCACACCTCTCTCTCTCTCTCTCTCTCTCTCTCTCTCTCTCTCTCTCTCTCTCTCTCTCTCTCTCTCTCTCTCGCTCAGCCTATCTGTCAGAAAATTATATGAATCACCATCCCAGTTCCACCACGCACCAAAAAACATCCGCTCTTATTAGGATTATGTGTGGTTCTTTTCAAACTAGAAAAATCAGGAGTGTAAATATTATATCTCCACTTGAAGGAGGAACAAAATGTGACTTAGCACCAACAAGTTTTTTTAACGTATAAAATATATACAGTAAATGTATACTTACTTGTTGTAGTCCACAGTTGCGGATTTCATTATATTTTATATCTAGAATGAAAGTATAAGTATAATCGTCATTCTGAAGGCACAATATACTAATACCAACAACGAACACTAAAGTCATAGAAAGATACATTCTTTATTTACGCACAGATTAAAAAAACAAAGAGTTCCAACAGTAATAATATAATAATACAGCAATAAAAGTACACAATCCACTATCAGGAATAATTAAAAAGTATTGTATTTACAAGGAATTAAATTAAATTAAAAACCACAAAATATGATGAAGTCCCACTGGCTATCACTTTCGAGTTATTTTAACAAAAGGTTTAAATATACATGTATGGATTTCTGTTAAAAGCGGCAGTTCTAAGCACAGCACTAGTAACTAATTGTCCATAATAATACCACAGTTGTATATTCACATAACATAAAATACAGACGGGTTCTTAATTTGACATCCTGGAACATGTTCAGTAAAATCAATACGCAAATTGTCTATGGCCTTGAAGACGATGATTGATCAAACTGTTCGCTTCTGTATTTGATTGAAAACCAATATAGAAGATAAACATAAAATAACTCGGCGCACGTTTCTCAGTCTAATCAGTTTATGAAAAAAAAGTTTATTTAAAGACGCCACTAGATCACATTGATTTTTTATCTTATCATCGGCTATTGGACGTCAAACATATGGTCATTCTGACACTGTTTTTTAGAGGAAACCCGCTGTCACCACATAGGCTACTCTTTTACGACAGGCAGCAAGGGATCTTTTATTTGCGCTTCCCATAGTCAGGATAGCACAAACCATGACCTTTGTTGAACCAGTTATGGATCACTGGTCGGTGCAAGTGGTTTACACCTACCCATTGAGCTTTGCGGAGCACTCACTCAGGGTTTGGAGTCGGTATCTGGATTAAAAATATCATGCCTCGACTGGGATTCGAACCCAGTACCTACCAGCCTGTAGACCGATGGCCTAACCACGACGCCACCGAGGCCGGTAATCAGTTTATGAGGACAGTAGTTGTTTAAACGTGAAACAGTTGAAATTATGGCCTCTGTACAACAAAATAGTTGAGAAAGCTTGTTGCATTCGATGTTTCCATTTGACTACACGCAGGTTCGAGTGTACTTAAACTTATATTGTCTGTCCGTCCATCTGTCTGCCTGCTTGCCTTCCTCTCTGTCCGTCCGTCCGTCCGTCCATCCGCCCGTCTCTCTCTCTCTCTCCCTCTCTCTCTCTCTCTCTCTCTCTCTCTCTCTACTCTCTCTCTCTCTCTCTCTCTCTCTCTCTCTCTCTCTCTCTCTCTCTCTCTCTCTCTCTCTCTCTCTCTGTGAATGTATATATGTATGTATTGGTGTGTGTGTGTGTGTGTGTTAATATGTCCGATTGTCTATATCTATATGTCTCTCTGTTAACCTGTCTGTGTTGTTTGTAAAGTACCTCTACTAAATTGCTTGTGTCCAGCGTTAAGTAATTGTGGTTATAAATTATTCAATTATTGCTTTCTGCCCAGTACAACACAACAAAATAACTCATGCTTGGAAGTTTCGTATGTTTTCAAACCATATGCCCCAGTGGTCCCTGACAATGCCCCATAACGAGTTCTCTCTAGCGTCAACTGTCCGGTAATTTGCGCGGCTTGTCACACCTTGTGGGTGCGCAGGAATCATAGAGTTTCCGATAGCTCCCATTGGTTGACGCGTTCCGCGGGCGGCCACTTCAAAGCGGGGCTATCCATCTCTTTCTCAAGGTGTGGCGAGCTTCTTGGCCCCAGGTAGCGATCGATGAACTAATCTCATCGGAAGAATCGATAGGTTTTCAATCGCATCGGATTAATTCGTAGCAAGTGTAGCAGCTGGTACGTGGTAGATTTTGTGAAGGCGACATTCGGCAAGCGATGGGCGATCTTGCTGTTACATCACTTAAGAACATTGGCACGCCCCAGAAGCCACGGTCGTAATTAACAGACATTGTGAAATCCAAATTACCTGGACACTGGCTTGAAAGACTGAACAGAGTCAAAGAATGATTACCTAACACGTACCTTGAAGCAATCGGCTAATTACTCGTGGTATTGACTTGTGTAGGAACATCTTGCAAGGCAATTTTTGTTATTTGAAAGGTTCAATTTTTCTTTATGATATGCCCGATTTAAAAAATTGTGATTGTGATATTTATGGCAGATGAAGATAAGAAGGTGGAATACAAATAGAATAAAGATTAAGTTTGTGATTGTCGTTTGACAGATGTTTGTGCACGTACTGTGTTTACCGAAAGAAATCGATACACACAGCAAGACACATTTACCAGTTTGTCAAGCAATTGACATAGAAAACCGTCAGATCTAAATTTCGCAATACTATGTCCGTTATGTGTTTTCACCGTAACCACTTTTACACGCACAAAAATGACCACCGTCACAAGTAAATATATAATATTTAATTAATAACAATTATATAGTTTTTAAAAGTACTGTAAGTTACAATCTGTAAGTTAGTCTTTTTAAAAGTCGTTAAACATTACCACAAACCGTCTTTCTGTGTGATGTATGTCTGTTTGTCTGTCGATTTTTCGTTATGAAGAAATGTTGTTGAGATCGTGATAATGTAAGATGTAGTTAATCTAGATATAACATGCTGGTTTATAATGCATTTGTAATTGTGAATCACTTAGAATAGCATTCGTCTTACGTTTCTTGAAGGAACACAGTCAAACGTCCATATTTCAATGACGTACTCATACATTGATCCACTTAGTTTAAAATTTGTTGACAGTTTAAAACTCCTATTTTATAGTTTATAAGCATATGGAAATTCATAGCCAACCAGTAAAGCCTATTATTATTATTTTTATTAATTTAACTCGAACGACAAAAGATAAATAAAATAACGTAACACAGACTTGGGTAGTATAAGAGAATTATTTTGTTATATACACAAAGTGAAAAGTTGATTCATTAATTATTGGCTATTGCCTGTGAAAGATTTGGTCATTTCGACCAGTAGTCATCAGAGAAAACCCGCTACTTTTTCACCATTAGCAACACGGGATCTTTTATAAGCCTTTACACAGACACGACAGCACACAGCACGACCTTTGATATACCAGTCGTGGGGCACTGATTGGAACGATATAATCATATTCACGTACTTACCTTTGTGTGATACTTAAAACTGATGTGTATTTTTGTTCTGGGGTGTCGTTAAACATTCACCGGCCTCGGTGGCGTCGTGGCAGGCCATCGGTCTACAGGCTGGTAGGTACTGGGTTCGGATCCCAGTCGAGGCATGGGATTTTTAATCCAGATACCGACTCCAAACCCTGAGTGAGTGCTCCGCAAGGCTCAATGGGTAGGTGTAAACCACTTGCACCGACCAGTGATCCATAACTGGTTCAACAAAGGCCATGGTTTGTGCTATCCTGCCTGTGGGAAGCGCAAATAAAAGATCCCTTGCTGCCAATCGGAAGAGTAGCCCATGTAGTGGCGACAGCGGGTTTCCTCTCAAAATCTGTGTGGTCCTTAACCATATGTCTGACGCCATATAACCGTAAATAAAATGTGTTGAGTGCGTCGTTAAATAAAACACTTCTTTCTTTCTTTCTTTCGTTAAACATTCATTCATTCATTCGTTCGTTCGTTCGTTCGTTCATTTATTCAGTTATTCATTCAGTCATTCATTCATTCAGTCAGTCATTCACCACCAAAGAACCACATGACTGCTATTTTTAGGAAGTAGAGTCGCTTGGTTAACTTCGCCCAAAAATCGATATAGATTGACGATAACAATTTTGAGTTGTCTACTCTTAAGTAAAGTAGCGACTCATTTTGCTGTTATGCAAATGGAAACATACCATATGCATAGTTGTTAGCATTTAGAAATAAAAATTAACAAATAATTTCTAACCTCTGAGTTATTTAAATGCTTATAATTATTATAGACAAACTTGAAAATTCATTTAATTATTTAATATTAATATTTCAATAAAATTTTTATTTCTTAAACCGAACAATGTAAAGTTGCTACACAGGGAATGGTGGTGCTGTACCTTAAAAACAAAAGGCGTTGGTGGATCCGGGGGGGGGGGGGGGGGGGGGGGGGGGGGGGGGGGGGGGGGGGGGGGGGGGGGGGGGGGGGGGGGGGGGGGGGAGAGAGTCACTGGGACTCCGTGCCCCCGCCCGTTTGAAGTGTTTTTAATTAGTACTTTTCTTTATTTTGTCTTTTCTTTTTTAATTCATCAATACAAAATATAAAGCACTAAATTTTCATAAAAACGCGTTTTTATTTAAAAATTTCCGGGAACATGTCCCCGAACACCCTACTGATCTCACTCCCTGAGGTAACTCGACCTCATTTGCCTTCGGCAAACACAAACTTGCCCTTTTTAGAATTTTGTGACTACACCCCCCACACCCCCTACACCCACACACCCCTTTACAAAATTCTGGATCCGCTATGAAAAGTGTAAATTAACGGGATTTGAACATTCAGCTCACCTATCCGCGTTGTATTTGACAATCTTTGACAAGACACACGACAATCCTGGGTCTTCTCGTAGACAGGACAGCACGTATTACGGTCTTTGATATGCCAGTCGTGGAGAACTGGTTGTAACAGAAAACAATCGAACAAGCTCTAACACTGAGCTACATTCCATTCTTTTTAAATTAAATAGATGTAGGACTACACAAAACTGAAGTCTGCATGACCACATTGCAATACTGATATCACAGAAACATCTTGTAGAATCGATTAATATGTAATAAGATCTTACTTTACAGAAACTGTAAGATGTTGGAAGTAATATTTGATTTAAAATCTCACCTGTTAGCAAAAGCAAGCAAGAGTATCTAGCTTTAAAAAAAAAATGAAGTAAATATTTGCAGCAAAAAACTTTGGTGAATAAAGACTATATGGTGAAAAGTGGCGAATTGGGATGATCGAATTTTGACCCAGAAATAAACCCTTTAAAACTGTCAAGCTTCTCCCGCAATAATTCGTTAATAACAATAATTAAAACTAGATAAATAATAAATATAAAAAAGTAAACAACTAAGAAACAATATCCCACCAGGTGACACTTCTGTTAATAAAATTTTCGCCTCCTCTGAATAATAATAAATGATGTATAAAACACAGAGCAGCACGATAAGTTTGTTTGTCTCGTTACTTCACGCGATGTAAAGCCCACCATATCGGTTTTATTCCCGTGTCGATCCTCTTAATGATTATCATATTTCTTGGTGGAATCGTCCACTCAAGTACTTTTCATCTTCCGCTGTACCGTTGGGCTACTACTGTCTAGATGTCTATCGCGTTTCTTCGCGTCGTTCTGTTATCTCCCGTTCCATCACAAACAGCCTTTCAAGGGGCCGATCATTTATTACGCGTGCGCACAAAAACAATGTTTATATGCGTTCAAAACGCAATAAATAATTAAAAATAAAAAACCACAACTTTTGCGCAGTTAGGGACTGTCGACAATACGCTGGGGGAAGGGTAGGGTAATGCTATTTTTAAAATGTTGATGAATTTAGGCAGCCCTTGTAAAATCAAAAAAATCTATGTACACTTTTAAGAGAGAGAGAGAGAGAGAGAGAGAGAGAGAGAGAGAGAGAGAGAGAGAGAGAGAGAGAGAGAGAGAGAGAGAGAGAGAGAGAGAGAGGGGAAGGGAGGAGAAACAAACAAAGGACAATTTGTAAAAAAAATTACAATTATGAACGACCCTTTGATAAAATTAGACATAAAATTATTTCAGTTCATATTTCTTATATTGTATACCTGTCGCGAAAACAACAATGACTTACTGTTGGAATAGATCTGAAATCATTCTGTTGATACCGACGGAAATATTTCCGTTTGTAGAACAAATAATGCATAATTTCGGTAATATTTTGATGTTTTATATACTATTTATATACATCCTTATAGATGTTTCGATTATATTACGCCAATCAGAAAGGAAATGATCTGGATTGAAAACGTCAAAACTATAAGAGTATCCAAGTCCAATAATATAATGGTGGTACAAGACAGAGCTCAAGGAATATGTAAGTTTATTATTTTAATAATTAATTATACATCGCGCCGCTTCACATTTAGAAAACAATACACGAACCCATAGTAGAAGTATGAATGAGTAAAATACGATGTTTAAGATATTTGAGACAATCTTAATTATCACGATTTTTGGTTTATTACGTATCACATTTTCTGTAAAGTTTATTTAATTAAACAAATATAATAAAATGTCTTTGCACGAGAATAATTACCTGGTAGGGATGCAATATCAAACGAGAGAGAGAGAGAGAGAGAGAGAGAGAGAGAGAGAGAGAGAGAGAGAGAGAGAGAGAGAGAGAGAGAGAGAGAGAGAGAGAGAGAGAGAGATTAAAAACGAACATTAATTTAATAATTCCATAAATATTTTAAATAATGAAATATAGTTAAGGATTGTACATATTCTTAGAGAGAGACATACTTTTTAAGTAAATAATCTTTAGAAAACGTAATAAGATCGAGAAAAAATAACATAATATAAATTAGTTTTCAAAAAACCAACAACTTTTTATATAAAAAAGATCTTCCCCTAACCTTGGGAAGACTGAATAAGATCGCGTGTCGAACGTACCCGCGTCAGACACGAGCCGTCTGAAGAACAGAATCGCCTTGGGGATCGCGTATTAATATCAGTCAGCTGCATGGAATATCCTTAAGTGCTATTTCGGATAATTGTCAAATGACATTTCTGTGATAGCGATTAATAACGAAACTTGTGAATAATTTAAGAGGCAAAAGGTAATGTGTTGCAAGGCGAGTCTCGTTCGCACGGAGCGAAGACTGTGTTGACTGCTTCGCGAATTACACAAAAGTGGAGTAATAAAAAATGCCGGAAAATGATTCCTCCGATGGGAAAAGCGTAGCTGTAAGATCAATGGCGTAGATCAGATACCCAGAGAACACGGCGGTCCGCGCCTATTGCACTAAGTACCCGTGTGCCAACCTGAAAGGCTCTTACTCTAAATTATTCAGACCAATGCACATGGTATTTGTCTAAAATCAAAATAATAATAAATAACACTGAATTGATCTGGCGCAAATCCTAACCGTTTGTTGCATCCAGCTGACTGTCAAAGCAAAATCAGTTACACACAATTAGACGACGACGACGATGGTGATGATGATAATGATGATGGTGGTGACGATGACGATGACTGATGATGAACTTTTAAAAAAATATTTGAAAGCTTAATATTTTTGTAAACAGGCTACTAATAAATCTTAGTATTATTTTTTGTTCTGCTATCCAGGTGGTATATGTATTACAATATGATGGTTAACATAATTTGTTTATATATATATATATTATATATACATCACGGTTTGCGCGAGGTGTCGCTCTTGACATGTTAGTGCAGTATTAGTAATAGAATTTATACACTTTTAAAGATATTTACGAGACAGAGTCTAAGAGCTATTTAGATAAATCTGTGACATGTCTATGCAAACAGGTACATCTCTGATTCCCAAAGGAAGATACCACAATGTTATCAATAGTGTGTAATTTTTAAAGTATTTTAACATAAAAAAGAATACTGTCCTGTCTGTGGGATGGTGCATATAAAATATCCTTTACAGCTAATTGGAAAACAAAATGTAATGGGTTTCTTATAAGATCATATGTCATAATTATCAAATGTTTGACATCCAATAACCGGTGATTAAGAAATGGAATCATTAAACAAAACAAACTTTAATTTTCATCAAGTAATTGTGCTAGCAAAAACAAAATCTTCAACTTACGTCATAGCTGATGGCGAAATGCGCGGACTGAACGTTCGCGTTGATGTAGACTTGTAGTGTATATTAGCTAATGAAAAAAATCATTGGCTCATCAAATATTCAACATCTTTACTTCCATCTCTACATTAAAATCGTTTTAAGGAATGCCCCAGTATGACAAAAGGGATGTCTTCAATTTTCCAATAGTCCATGTTCCCTTTATGTCAAGCAATATCCCTTCTGCTCCAGCTTTTGGTGTCTGCATATCACAACTTGTATGCCGATTTCAAACAATGCCATATCATTCTGGTAAAGAAGTTGTTCCATCAGGGTTAGGATGTCCAGGGACTCCTGCGGGCATTCATTTATAGTAGACATTTGGAGGCTATATCTACGAAATAAGATGCACCACTGAGCATAATGATGGCTGACGTTATTCCATATTTTGAACTAATACCTTTTCAACTCTTTTGGTGAAAGTCTTGCATATTTATTTTTTCATCGTTTTAGATGAAGTGACGGGTGCCACTGATGAGACAGGATTTGCTCACCTTTAGCGAACACCTGATATCATCACTGTTATTAAAGTGATTCATGAGTGCATGTCACCACAGCTGTATTTATTTCAATGAGCTCTGTCCTGTGTTAGTTTTGATTTAGTAAACTAGTCTGGGAATGGCAGTTCACATTGTAGCTGTCAAAAGGATGTACCGTCAGTAAAGGATCTTCTTGGGAGTGGCTGTGCTCCTACAGACGAGGCACTAGATGGAGATTTATGGAACCGACCACTATTGTGCCAAATGCCCATTCGACTCTGAATTTTGGCAGAGACACGGTCTTGATCACGGATAACGGCTTTGTCGTTCAGATTTCTAAACACTTCGACCCAATAATTTGAAATAGTTGTGAGGATGTGGTTAAGGGCACACTTGCACAATTACTGAAATAAATCGCCAATTTTGTTCATACCCCGATGAATCTAAAACTGTAAATGATATAACAGACAATCCTTAACTGAATAATGGGGGTTCTTTTGCGGGACATATGCTAAACAAAATTAATTAATGGCGAGTATACTTTTTAGTACTTGCTTGCTGGTGTCGTATTATTTTAGCAAGTTCTGATAACACATGTCTTCTTCATATGAAAGTTTCGCTAAATTTTGTACCCGTAAAACATGCAAAACTCTTGCACACAGTGGGTTATTCCTGCATTTAGGAAAACTACTGAAATGCACGTTCGGTTAGTGTCTATAACGATACTTGTCCTTTTATTCGCTCAAATTTGTTGTTTAAGTCATTAATTAAAAAAAAAGTCTTCTTTTGTTTGTTTGTCTGTCTGTCTGTCTGTTTTTAACCACATTTAAAGAAGACTGTTCAAAATATCTACTACCCCTTAATTAATTTTGTTGTGTATATCAATTTATATAATTTCATTCATTGTTTAGTTGAGTGATTTAATAAGTCAGTGTGACTGTTTTAAATGATATTTCTCAATATTTGAATGTTCAAGTTTATATTTATAGCAACCTAGGCTACCAGATTATTATAGAAGTTAATGCTTAATTGTAAGATATGAAACTCGCACGTGACATATTGCGCGCGAGTGTGTATGTAACTGTTTGTGTATCCCTGTGTCTGTGTCTGTAGCTCTGACTGTCTGTGTGTACCTGTATCTGTGTCTGTCTGTCTGTCTGTCTGTCTCTCTCTCTCTCTCTCTCTCTCTCTCTCTCTCTCTCTCTCTCTCTCTCTCTTTCTCTGTGTGTGTGTGTGTGTGCGCGCGCGCGTTAATCTATTTAGTATAAACGTATAGATTTACTTTGAGATTTATAATTTACTCTAGGCCCCTATTACTACGTCAACTAAACAACCTGACGTAGACTATTATTCATTATGATTTACTATCTTACATTCCTCTCTAACAAAGTATACAAACTTTGTGAAAACCAAGCACAACACTTACAGGCGCATGTGTAGGAAATTGTGCAGTGTGTGTGTGTGTGTGTGTGGGGGGGGGGGGTGTCTAAACTGTGGTGAGCAAAGTTCTTCGGGGAGGGGGTCGGGTCATGCACACCAGGAATATACATTTAAAAAAGAAAAAATGTTTTGAAGTAGAGAGGTTTTTTACCGCCCCCCCACCCCCCACCCCCACCCCCCCCTCCCCGCCTATTTGCACACGCGCCTATATTAAAAGTCAAATACAAAGTTTGAAAAGCGTGGCTATGATGAAATACGACTGTGCTTGTCTCCGTTGTTTACAATGGGTTTCGTCGCTCGAAAGTTATGTGCCTCGGTGAATGGGACTCGTGCTTCATTGAGAGAACACGAAACACTTCAGAGGATAAGCAAGCATTTCCTTGTTCCTTGAAACAAGTACTTTTCAGCTGTAGATAATAATTAATATACAATGTTATTTTCCTGTGTGTCGTGTGTGGTAAGACAATGCACAAAAGCCATATGTACACACAGAGTAACATGTTTTCTTTACCATTTGACGTTTATTACTATACAGTCGAACCAGATATAAACAACACCGCGAATTACAGCCACCTATCAGAAAAGGACAGGCCCGAATTTCAAGTTATTAGACAAATTCATATATGAATATAAAGACTGCTTACCACATTTTATAAGTAAATTATGAAACTGACTATTTTTAATGAAGTATGTTATTAAACAATTTTTCCCTCCATGGTAGAGAAGCCACAAGTGGCTTCACCCAAGGTAGTGTTTCTCTTTTGGCGTCTCTGTCTGGGTAAAAAAAAAAAGGGGAGGAGTTTACTTCTGCTACCTGATGACCAAGGGCCGATCCATGATTTTTTATGGGGGTGAGTTGGGACTAAGAAAAAAGGGGCACATGAACTAACTTGTGAAAAGGGCAACCCAATGATTATATTTATTTTTTTAAAGCCAAAAATAAATAAAGAAAGAAAGAAATGTTTTATTTAACGACGCACTCAACACATTTTATTTACGGTTATATGGCGTCAGACATATGGTTAAGGATCACACAGATTTTGAGAGGAAACCCGCTGTCTCCACTACATGGGCTACTGTTTCCGATTAGCAGCAAGGGATCTTTTATTTGTGCTTCCCACAGGCAGGATAGCACAAACCATGGCCTTTGTTGAACCAGTTATGGATCACTGGTCGGTGCAAGTGGTTTACACCTACCCATTGAGCCTTTCGGAGCACTCACTCAGGGTTTGGAGTCGGTATCTGGATTAAAAATCCCATGCCTCGACTTGGATCCGAACCCAGTACCTACCAGCCTGTAGACCGATGGCCTACCACGACGCCACCGAAGCCGGTCCAGAAATAAAGAGGCACTTGAATATATTTAGGTGGAGGATGGGATCCTGGTCCGTCCTGGATCCCTGTTCGTGCCACCTCGTACAGTTACTATGCCACCTCGTACAGTTACTGTGCCACTTCGTACAGTTACTATAATAAAGCATTCGCTTGATGCACGGTCAGTCTAGGATCGATCCCCGTCGGTGGATCCATTGGGCTATTTCTCGGTCCAGCTAGTGCTCCACAACTGGTGTAACAAAGGCCGTGATATGTACTATCCTGTCCGTGTTGTGGTGCATATAAAGGATCCCTTGCTGCTAATCGAAAAGAGTAGCCCATGATGTGGCGACAGCGGGTTTCCTCTCTCAATATCTGTGTGGTCCTTAGCCATATGTCTGACGCTATATAACCGTAAATAAAATGTGTTGAGTGTGTCGTTAAATAAAAACATTTCCTAATTACTATAAACTCTTATTTCAGTTACTGATCGTGTGTAGGTGAGACAGATAAAGACGGGGAAACTTAGAACAGTTAGTTTTGTTATTATTTTGTTGTTGTTTGATGTTACCCTTGATGCTCGTACACAACAGTTGATGCAACATATTAAGAGTGAGTTCTTATATATTTTTTCATGTTCCAAAGTAATTTATAAATTTAAATGTTCTTTTAACAAAGGCGCCGCAATTAAAAAAAAAAAAATTGGTCTTTCTACAGAAGAATGCCCGAAACGTTAGTGGTATAGGGGCATGTAAAATACTCTAAGCCTACAGAAGAAAAATGAAGCAAAATGAAACGAGATGAAATAAACCAAAACATAATGAAATGAAATGAAATGAAATAAAATAAAATAAGAAAGTAATTTTTTTTTTTTTTTTTTTTTTTTTTTAAAAGAGGACAAAAACACTCATAAATGCAATTTTTCCATCTTTTTTCCTTCTGTTTAAACAGTTATCGAGTTATTGATCGCCGGGAGTCAAGTTGCCTGCCAGTTTCCTGATTTCAAGCTGTGCAGACGTGTTGCTGGAGAGAGTTGTCTCAAAACATGTCACCAAGAAAAACCGTTCTGGCTGTCGAGTAAAACGATCGGACACATCTGGAGCGCGGTTTGATCAGCGGCGAGGAAACCTGCACCGTGCCGCAATCCAAGATGTTAACAGCTCTTCCTAATTAAACCGCTACACCTCATGGCGCTGCCTTTTGTAGGGCAAAACGACACACTCTTTTCTATCTGACACATCCGTCTGTTACCTGATCAAAGTTGTAAAAGACAGCTTATCTAGACTTTGTCAAATCGATTTAACTAGTTTAAATCCAATTTATAAATGTAGATTATAATTATGACTGCATACATACTTGTGTCTTAACTTGACTGCAAAAAATATTTTTTAGTCTATATCAAAAGAATTTAAGGGTCAGACGATATTTTCGACATTATTTTCTGAATGTCAGTTATATTAGCTAGACCATAATGTCACGCATGGTATTGTTCCATTTTGACGAAAGTGGGTCTAAGCAACCCATAAATGAATTAAAATGCACTGTCAATGACACTGTCGACTAGTTCTAATGGCGAAAACATGCTTACATTTGCACGTAAATTAGGGCGAAAGCGAAAGGTCTGCTAAGTGCCCATAACTTGCTTTTTCACAAAGCGCTTCATTTGCACGCTTTGCACGTGTATTCCATGTTCCCAATGCTGAATTTCCGTATAATTGGAGCTTGCGTTCGTGTACGGTGCACACTCCAAATTCGACAATGGTACGACTTCAACTGACTATCGAAGATCGAGGAAGGGCTTGGCTTCAGGATGGCAATACGCAAAGAAATGTTGCTCTGAGA
Organism: Gigantopelta aegis; assembly: GCF_016097555.1. Taxonomy (NCBI): domain Eukaryota; kingdom Metazoa; phylum Mollusca; class Gastropoda; order Neomphalida; family Peltospiridae; genus Gigantopelta; species Gigantopelta aegis. Next base: position 75,871,660 of record NC_054702.1, on the reverse strand, counting down.
CTTGGTGTCAGTCAGAGTGTCCTTGGCCGACTGTGGCAACGGTACCAAGCAACGAATTCTGTTCGAAATCGTCCACGTTCGGGAAGACCCCGAAGCACTACAAATAGAGAGGACCGCTACATCACCAATATGGCTCTACGTCAACGCACAACCACTGCACTCCGATTACGTGACAATCTGCGGACTGCGACTGGAACTCGAGTGTCTGATCAAACCATACGCAATCGTCTGAGAGCCAATAATCTACGCTGCCGTCGCCAGGCTGTTCGACCACCACTCCTACCACGTCACAGAACGGCCAGACGTCACTGGTGCACGCTTCATCTGCGGTGGCAACGTGTTCAGTGGGGTCGAGTGATGTTCACTGATGAGTCCAGGTTTAGTCTCCAGTTCATCGACGGTCGGGTTCGTGTCTACAGACGTCCTGGGGAGTTCGGGATAACCATGCCCCTCCTGCCAACCTTCATGATCTGGGTCAACTTCTTATGGCAGAGTGGCAGGCCATTCCCCAAGAGTTCTTCAGACGTCTGATCAACAGCATGAGGCAACGATGTGTCGAGTGTATTTGCGCCAGGGGTGGATTCACACACTATTAAACGAATGTTCTAATGTGTAAAATCCATGTTTGACAACCTTCAACTTTGACAGCATGTCATGTGACTTTCTTGTATACAGTGACGTTTATTTGTGTTTTTTTTGTAAATATGGAACAATAAAAAAAAAAATTGGTGTAGTTTACATCATCAATCTAATACACTCTGAAACTTATTTGGTTATAAATTTTTTACCCTTAAATTCTTTTGAGTAGTATATATATATTTTTATTTTTATTTTTTGGTGTCTATATCCACTTAAGTTTCAGTCATATTACCCTGGGCATAAACCTCAGTTGTCTTGAATGTGTGTCCAGGACAGTGAGTTTGGGTTAATGGTTAGTTGTTGGTGAGAGAGAAGTCAGTGTCTTTCACTTCATCAGTGAGTCGTTGAAACTCACTCTAGGTTGGAGCAACCCAGTACTTACCAGCCTCAGGGACAATTATTCAACTATTATGCCACCTGGCCGGTTAAAATATTCTAGGACCAATATATTTGGTAATTAAAAAACAAAACAGTTTCAGATAGGAAACCCGCTACATTTTCCCATTAGTAGTAAGGGATCTTTTAAATGCATCATCCCACAGACAGGATAGCACATACCACGGCCTTTAATATACCAGTGGTGGTGAACTGGCTGAAACTAGAAATAGCTCAATGAAGGGGATCAATCCTAAACCGACCGTGCACCAGACGAGCGCTTTACCACTGGGATACGTTCAGCCCCCTCGCCGCCAAACATCGAACAATTTGATATTGAACAGCGGGAAAACTGTGTAATTTAGGACATTGAATTTTTGCACAAAACCAGTGTTATGTTGTGTATTAATAGTAAAATATTTTCTTTTTTGATACATAGCCCACTTTTAAATTTGTGTATGGTACAAACAGTTATGCAAAAAAGAATCTAATCAATTGAGAAGTTACTCAACATCTACTGTGTATTAAAATATTAGTCGACGTCCTTCGTCTTCTACCACTTGAAATCTTTTTCTTCTAGGATAATACGCACTTCCGGTTATGATTTAATTTGTATCGAGCCATATTTTAATATAAATGTATACATGGTCGTGTTTTAGTTAATATGTGTATTTAAACCGTCGCGTTGCCCAGATCGGCTTGATGAACACTTATTTCACTTCTCGCCTTTTCCGGGTTCTTAAACATTTACAATTTGACCAACAACGGCGGCAGTGTGAATAACATCTTTCCTATCCTCAACTTCCGGTGCTTGTGTTGTGCCCAGCCCTTTAACTGACCTTAATCGGCAAATGCGAATTTTAGAAACATATGGCGAATTTTATTTTTATTTGGCGAAGTAATTGCATGTAACAATTGATATTTTGTTAGAAAATAATTGGGTTTTTGCAATTATTGAATTTTGGTAGATAATTTTTGCTATTTTTTTTTCTCCGCCCAGAACATTATTCTATTAAAATGGGTTTTTTGTAAATAATGTCAGTTTAGTTTGACTTAAGAAGAAAGCTAAAAGTATTTTGGAAATAACCAAAAAATACAATTTCTCTGTCCAATTTAGAAAACAATCGACTCAGAAATAATTAACTTGTAGTAAATTCCATAGCATGAAAAAGGGCGTTCCCTGTGGGACGGACTATAGTCCTGTCATACCTTTCAAGGCCAGAGAGTTGCCATATATTAAAGTAATCACCTGCCTGAATATACTAATACGCCTGCATTTTAAATAATAATAAATAAAAATAATTATTATATAAAATTATAGTATTTAAAAAGGAATAATCTGAAAATGTCTGACAAAATGTATATATATGTATAGTTTTTTAATTATCAGAACACACCAAATTTATTTTTTAAACTCAAATTTTTAGCTTCATTGCTCATTGTTTGCTCATTACTTTTAAGCATGCTGTATATGTTCCAGCCTTTATTTTGACCAGTGCACGCCCTAAACTATGCATCTTTGTTCCAACGGTGTCATTTCAAACGTCACGATCATTCCTGCTATAAAATTACATAATACTCTTACTAGCACACCCCTCTCCTGTCCCCTTAACATAATTTGACCAACATTATTGGGCATGTGGGTCTAAATATGTTTAAAAAATGGTTTGTAATAGAAAAATTGGCCATGATTGGCTGTGTAATGTATGTAATCTATGAATAAGAATGTAACATGGTTTTGATAACATTGCGTAACTCTTGGCAAACACCCCCCCCCCATCTCTAAATATTGTTTTGTAGCACATCCCATGACCCCGCCCCTTAATTAAATATTATCTTAAATCGCAATGAAAAGAAGAAACCGCAAAGAAATATCATATCTTCAATAAAATCATAACCGTTACAATGATCGTTCTTCTCCATCTGTAGTGGTATGTGTGTACATTATAATTTATACTCCAGCAGCTAGTGATGCAACATTACATGGTTCTAGTATTTGCTGAAAACATGGAGCTAAGCAAGTCTACCCTCCACCCCGGGGACAGCTGATTGCGGCGGACAGGTGTCTGCGCCGTCTGAAAGGTCATTTACGAAAGCAAGACGGAGCGTGGCTGGCGGACATTTCACACCTTCGGCACGTGGGCAGGTGGGCGCGTACCTCTTACTTAGTTCCGCTTACAGCCAATTACTTGACAATAAGACCACGAAGATAAACTTAACAATGGCACTTGAGCGGAAGACCCTTTTGGAAATTAATATTTACAACTCCGTGAGATTTATTACCACAGCTACAATGTAATAGCAACAATGTAACAGCAACACGCTGTACATGTACGTCTTTGTTTTGTTTAGAAAGTTGGTCTTTCTTTTCTCACCACCTTACGACTCACGGCTTACACGTTGCGAATGCGAAATGAGTGTTGTTAGGTTTACTACTCACGATCTTATACAGTGTGATAAAGCTAAGTTCGGTTCTGTTTCTTTGTTGACAAGTATGCAGATGCGTGGTGTCACTCTGGTATAATGTATGGGGATTGACGACATATTGCAGTGTCGGAACCAACAAGCCAACGTGTCAAATAACTGATATGCAAATAGGAACCCAGTGCTCAGCAAACATGTCGAATATTGTCTTCGTGTTGTCAAGGATTACATTAACAAGAATATGGAAATGTTTTATTTAACGTACTCAACACATTTTATTTACGGTTATATGGCGTCGGACGCAGATAATGAGAGAGGAAACCCACTGTCGCCACTTCATGGGCTACTCTTTTCGATTAGCAGCACGGGATCTTTTATAAACACCATCTCACAGACGGGATAGTACATACCACGGCCTTTGTTACACCAGTTGTGGAGCACTGGCTGTAACGAGAAATAGTCCAATGGGCCCACCAACGGGGATCGATCCCAGAACGACAGCGCATCATGCGAGCGCTGTACTATCGTCCCTTAACAAGAATAAAACATATGCACGCACATATACAGACGAGAGATACCAGCATCGGGGGGGGGGGGGGGGGGGGGGATTTGGGGTGGTCAGTTATATATTTATTATTCACCTTTCATTATCAGCTTCTGAACGTCAAACATTTGGTGTCTTAGAGGAAACCCGCTACAACTAATACATAATCTTCAGAGTTGGGGGGGGGGGGGGGGGGGGTGAGCCCATCCAACGGCACCCGCACTTCCTATGCCTATATCAGAAATGGGCTGCATTTGTCGATCCGTTAACGTGTAAGCAAACCCAGAATATCGCCATGTGCGTACTTTACTTAGAATGGGGGTGGCAGTACGGGCCTACAACTAAAGAAAACGAAACGTTTATTTAACGACTCTCAGTACATGTTTTAGTAGAACCTATTAGTTTCTAAATATATGGTACGTGTAATTAACTGTTATGGTGTCAAAGAAGACAGGGACTTTCGCCATAAATTAGTTTTGTCGATTAATAGCAAACGATTTTCACATGCACTTTCCTGTCGGTCTCGGCTGTGTAGTGGTCAAACCGTCAGCCCGGCTTGGCCCAGAGAGAGTTTTAATGTCGGAATTCTATCATCGATTATCGGTTGTAATCGGTTTGCACGAACCGATCAACTTTCCATTATACAATTATATAAACTAAAAAAATTGAATTATTAAGATCATGCATTCACCTATTGTTGTGTTCATCAGGATAGACCCTACAAATAGCTATTTTATATTTAATACCTGTTCATTATTTGTTTGTTTTTTATATGTACACATGAAAACAAATCCAAACACTAGCATATTTACATCTAAAGTGTATGAACAAACAGTTACGATCGACTATGAATTTTTATAATCGGTCATTGCAGCAATAGTTGTCTTAAGCCTAACCAGTGGCCATGCCAGAGTTGTGGCTTGTGATGGACGTACTTGCACCTTCGATGTACATAGGCACGTTAAAACAGTCTAAGTAAGCATCAGTAAAGCCTTAATGATCCATTTTCGATTATAATCGATCACTGACACATCACTACTTTTTAATGACTTTGAGTGTAATTAAAAGGAAACTCCAGGTTGTAGCCAGTTTCAAACGGAACAGTGTATTACAACTTCAAACAAAAAGACACTCGAAACATGATATTGTCTGACACAAGCGCAACCCACTTGTACCGAGAAGAACAATGATTGTCGGACACGGTTAAACACTCGAGAAATTAGGTGGTTCGTGCTATTGCTTCCTTCAATGTTGTTCCTTTTCCTTGGTGAGCCTGGTTCTCAGTGCCGTCGATGAAACACACTGAGCCGTTTCAAGGATTCGCTACATTGTACACGGCCGTCACTTGGCAGTTGGCGTAAGTGTGTACTTAAAGAATTTTCCGCGTACACGTCCTTTGCCGCAACGATAGTTCTTTTCATACATCGTGAATGTAGTTCACGTTATACAATGGACAATGCAAGATAAAAAGCTAATTTTACCTTCACTTTCAATGACATACGATAACGGGTCTCTATTCTGCTGGACATTTCTGTGGACATAAATTCCAATCTTCATATTATCTTGTTTTGGTTACATTGTAAATAATCCCATAACCCCACCCCCACCCCCCCACCCCCCACCACACTCCGTTTTATTCGGCTTTTCAGATGTTTTTGTACGGTGTTTTTTTTCTTTTTTAAAGTTACTTTTTATTATTGTTTTGTTATTGTTGTAAAACATTTTAATATTATTTAAATTAAAATTAGATGGGTGTTGATAAACAAGTGATGATGTTTTCGCCGCAGTGGCAGAGCTGTATTTGTTTCGTATTGAATCTGAATGACAACACGGATCGATCACCGTCGGTGGGCCCATTGGGCTATTTCTCATTCCAGCCAGTGCACCACGACTGGTATATCAAAGGCCGTGGTATGTACTACCCTGTCTGTGGGATGGTGCATATAAAGATCCCTTGCTGCTAATCGAAAAAGAGTAGCCCATGAAGTGGCGACTGTGGGTTTTCTCTCTCAATATCTGTGTGGTCCTCAACCATGTCTGACGCCAAATAACCGTAAATAAAATGTGTTGAGTGCATCGTTAAATAAAACAGTTCATTCTTTCTTTCTGAATGACAAAACAGTTATCATATATGTAGCATACAATTTATGTAAATAAGGCAGTACTTCTACATAAAAGAAGGGAGAAGATTACTCAAAAAGATTGTCCAGTGTGCTTCCATTGTAAGATGTTTTAACAGTAACAGAGCCTTTTTGATGACCAAAGATACATATTAAATACAGTTTTTGTTTGTTTAGAATATCAGTACATATTTGTTGTTCTGTTTGTACTAGCCCAAGCCGAATTTTTAATATTTTTTTTTGCCTTACGAACAAAATATATACATGTATATTACGAAATAAACTGAAAAATTACTACAAACATTAGCACACGACCGCAAATATATAAATAGGATAAACAGACACTAGAATTATAAACAAGAAAATGTATTCATAACGTAATTTTAGTCGCCCAAAAGGTTCTGTTAATTGGAAACATCTTACAATGGCTGCAAATTCAGAACAGTTCTTTAATGTCACCCTAGCACATTACTTTTATGTAGTGAATATTTATTCTTCAGTTTTGAAATGGTCTTAAAAGAGACTGTCCTGATTTTACTGCCATTATATGCAAGAGGTTTTGGTCTAGTAAAATCTTTTAACGACTAAAAATACATTATAACTGTAGTTTCTTGTTTAGAATATATATATATAGGTTTCCTCTCCAAGACTATATATGTAAAAATTACCAAATGTTTGACATCCAACAGCCGATAGTTAATAATCAAACCAAAAGATTTTAATCAGATATTATGAACCAGTTTAATTAATCAGTGAAAACAAGTCAAAACGTGTTACAATGTTCTTCCTTCCTCCTTTTTTTCTCACCAATCTAGATTACCATGACCTGATCTTGGTTTCACTTTCATGGTACTTTGAGTGCTACTGCTTGGTTAACATCCATACTAAATAAGAATTCATTGGAATGCAATTTCTCGCCTACCATAAACGTACTCGGTGTCACCCTCAGGTGCAACTATAAACCAGGTTTCAATGGTCTAGAGTTTGTGATAAATAGAGCCAAATGCGAAAGCTTAAACCTTAGAGCTTGAAAACGCAGGCGATGCCATCGCCGTTGTCGGAAAAAGTAATGCCTATATCACTCCTTTTGACTTCGTTAAGGCAACACAATGTGACAACCATTCATTCAAATATTTAAAGGGACATTCCCGAGTTTGCTGCCATTTTAAAGATGTTATCGACTAACAGACTTTTAAACGATTGTAATTACATTTCTGCATAAAATATTAGTGGCTGTATATTAAACGTGTTTCTGATCATTGCAATATGTGTACTACGTTACATTTAATTTTATTTCCTAAAATATTGTTTTCTCGTACGTACGAAATTATTTGAAGACAAAATCCAGTTTGGCCTTCTTACAAATATTAAGACGACCACAAACACACTGAATATACAGACACTGATATTCTAAATAAGAAAATATATTTAATATGTAAGTTTAATCGTAGAAATATTTTATTAGTGGGAAACATCTTACAATGCAGCAAACTCGGGAATGTCCCTTTAATAGATTTCTTCTTCTTCGAACGCTCCGACAGGGACGCTAGTAGCTCGAACAAATAGGAAGGAATTGTTTTATTTAACGTCGCACTCAACACATTTTATTTACGGTTATATGGCGTCAGGCATGGTTAAGGACCACACAGATATTGAGAGAGGAAACCTGTTGTCGCCACTTCATGGGCTACTCTTTACGATTAACAGCAAGGGATATTTTATATGCACCATTCTAGACAGTATAGTACATACCACAGCCTTTGTTACACCACTTGTGGAGCACTGGCTGGAACGAGAAATAGCCCAATGGGCCCACCGACGGGAATCGATCCTAGATCTATGGGGCATCAGGTAAGCTCTGCACCACTGATCCGTAGATATATGTAATATTAAATATCCCGCCCCTTGAACAAATAGATAAATTCATCTAAAAAAACCATGAACGTATGGTTAAGTTCCAAGTGCCTTTGAGCGTATACATCGGTCATATTTATGAGAATGGAATTGCAGTAACATAAGGCAATTTCTCTTGTGAATACCGGATACCATCTTTTGAACAATGCATCATCGTAGGGTAATTTTGACATGTAGTCTTAGAGAGGAAAGCCAGCTTAATTTTTCAAATTAGTCGCAAAGCATCGTTTATATTCACCATCCCACAGAAAGAATAGTACATACCAAGGCCTTTAATATACCAGTCATGATGCACTGCCTAAAAAAAGAAACAACTCACTAGGCCCACCAATTGGGATCTATCCCAGACTCACCAGGCATCAGCCTAGTACTTTACCACTGGGCTACATCCCACTCTCTCCCTTTCTAAGTTTAAATGCACGAGTGAACAGTTTTGGCCCAAAAACAGTGCAATGAGTTATTTCCCTAATTTTTATTATAAAAATGGTTAGAAGTATGTAGAATTGTGGATTCATTTTGACTAACCTGCATAAATGACTGATATAATATACTTAAAACAATTGACCTAAAGCAATTATTACAATCAAAGCCATTTTATTACACATTAAGTTAGAATTAACTTTATACATTCAGTTAAAAATACTGTGTTTCATAAATAAACTTAATGTAAATAAATATGCACATTTTCAGTATAAACAGAAATGACAGAGGCTGCATTGAACAGCTATTATTTCAGGGCACTGTACAGGAAGGACTACATACTTATCAGTATATTACTTACTACCTTATCACCCATGTACAGACCAGTCAAAATCATAATGAAAGAAAGCCAATCAGATACTTACATACAAAATACTTTAATAAGACAAAAACAAACAACAAATGAAACCAAAGAAATTATCTTACAAATGAGTAAGGAAGCATGATGCTGTTTATGCCACAATTACAGTATATATATTCAATTATTGGCATGCCCAAATAGCATCGATTATTATTATTATATTGTATGCAATTCAAATTACAATTTTAACATTACTGGTTTCTGAAAAATAATAATTTACAGTGGCCAGTTTGTGAACAGTGACTATATACTTTGTACATTTTTCAAACCAGATAGTATCTTAGTGAAAGAGTATTTTCATGAATTTAGGTTTCGATGACTAAAACTTCCTGTAAGCCTTGTGACCGTATTCTCAATGAAAAAATCAATACTTGGATAGCAATTTTAATATATCTGTACTTAAAGCTTATTATGAATGTATTTCACAAAATAGATCTACCAAAGTGATTATGTCCATCCAGTTAAATGGACGAATTCTAAATCGGAACTGAGTGATGAATGAAAAGGGCAGTATAATTATCTTATCCTGGAGACAAGAAACGAAAGGCCTACAAATGTCAGAAACTACTGTCACCAGCAGTTGAAAGTCTCACATTTATTATTTGATTATGCATCAGAAGTTCTGAAGTATCAGTAAGAAAGAGATTTACAGTGAGATGGCTACATATTTTAGTAACCAAATAATATATTACACAAGAACAAAAATTACTATATATTTACAAACTGTAACAGTGAATGTAATATAATGTAATATAATGTAATATAATGCTAGTGTTTTTAAAGACCTGCTAGGCCAGTTCCATATGCATTTTATTTTGGCTTAGATGTAATACAAAGGCTTTTATTTACTTTACACAGAGAGGATGAAAAATTAATTCTGCAGCATTAAATGTCTCGCCTACCATAAACGTTTTCAGTGCAACTATAAACCAAGTTTCACTGATCTAGGACTTCTAGTTTGTGAGAAATGGATCGAAATGTGAAACTTTAATGTAAAAGTTGATGCTGTTGTCGCAACCCCTGGAAAAGTAATACCTATATCTCACCTTTTCACTCCGTAAAGACGTGACACAAACGGACTAGTCTACACATTTAATGGCCCACTAATTATCTTACGACATTCAAAATATTTTTTGATGTAAACATATAAAACTAATTTTGATGTCAATTACTGGAGAAAAATATTTGGTTGCATGTGTAACTACCAAAATATGTTTCAGGCAGCCTAACACGGATAATAGTAGCCAAACATAATTATGAGGTCAAACCCTGTATAATCTACAAGAAAAATAAAACTGACAAACCTAAGTAAAACCCACATTTGACCTCAAATCACACAAACTGAGACTCAGGAACATAAAATGACCCATTTTCCTCACTAGCAGCTGTCTTGAAGGCAAAATATTTTACAACTTAAATTTTATATATCTAGTAATATCGTTCTTGGATCTTCAACTGCAGATTTAATTTTTCTTAAGAAGAAAACGGCTTCACGACCATCAATCAATCGGTGATCGTAAGTTAAAGCAACATACATCATTGGACGAATCTCAACCTGAAAAAATAAATATTTAAAAACATCAAAACAGAATGACATATGTCTGACGTCATATAACTGTAAATAATATGTGTTGAGTGCGTCATTAAATAAAACATTTCTCTCTTTCAAAACAGAATGAAGAGGCCCCTGTGGACCCCATTAACTTACGAACTGCAACTCGAGTGAATTATTCTACTATGCTCAATCAAATGACAGCCAACAATTTTTTGTGGAAAGAAAAGGAAATATGTACGTTAGCTCAACTTCTCAGGCTATCTGGCATCTAACATATTATTTTAACATTTAGTTGACAGAAAGAAGAAATCTGCTGCTGTTACTGCCCAATAGGTTACTCGTATCAATACAGTAGCATGAGATCTTTGATATGCACTTTCTCCTAGATAGGACAGTAATGGTAAGCATATGTTCTTTCCATTTTCCATGGGTCAAAGAGCTTTAATATGATATACTTGAAGAATACTTATCTAGTCAGAGTATGCAATACAAATACTTATACCGATATGTAGTGTAATCTGTTCATGGACAAGTCATGTGAACTATAATAGTATGATAATCAAATTTGTAACAAAAAGTAACAGGTCGAACTTACAAAGCCTGTTTTAGACTCACACACATGTATTACAAGCATTCACAATGATTAAACACCAGTGTTTAAGAAATACTGGTTTCGTAAAGTTGGCCCCTTTGTACTTAGCAACCTACCTTACCACCGATAGCCACAGGTCTGTCGAAAATACCATGCATGCCAAGAATTGCTGACTGAGGAGGATTAATAATTGGCGTCCCAAACATTGATCCGAACACGCCACCATTGCTGATGGTGAAGGTACCACCATCCATGTCTTCAACAGCTAGAGAACCAGCTCTTGCCTGGAACACAAAGCAACGCATCAATTTCCGTGACCAGTATGGGACAAACAATTTAACTGTAAGCAGCTGTTCATAATTATCAACATTTTTACAAGTGTACAAACCATATGCTAGAGCAGAGATGTCAATGAAAATAACATTGGCAGAAAATCAAAACATTTATTTATGCTTTAAAAGGGAGGGAGCGATTAGTGAAATAAAGAGTACATAATATTCATATAGATTTCACAATTATGACATCAGCGTCTGCTTTGCTAATTAACATGACTAAATTATAATTAGGGGTATTCCAAAAAGATGACATGTGGGACAGGAAGGGTTTAAGTGAAAATAACCACCAAAATAAATTGGCAAATAAAAATGTGAATGGTTCTCATATTTTAAAAACTCATTAAAAAAACAATTTGTTTAAAATCAATATTCCAATATTCTGAAACAGCATTTAGATTTACCAACCTTCTCTCCAAGATCATTAATGGCTTTCTCTATGTCTGCATAATTCATCTTCTCAACATTTCGTATCACAGGAACTACTAGACCCTGGAATATAGACATGGAATATTTTTTTTAATAAATCTGTATAAACTGGTCCTTAATTCCTACCTTTAGTACTGATATCTTTAATATTTACTGAACAAAAGGCAACCATTTATTAAGAATATTGCACCTCATAAATAATACACTGAAGAAAAACAAGTTCCTAGTTCAAAATACCTACAAACTAGTTTATGGAATGTTCTGTACGTTTCACAAGCTTTAAAGCAATCAATTATAATAATTCATGAGGTAAATATTGTAAATCAGGAAATGTTGGCAAGCATAAAATTTCAGCGAATTTAGCTAGGTCATACCAGATGCTAAAATTTCCTGCCCCAAAAGTTAAAGAAATGTACAACAAACTTTTCCAAGAAATTTTGGGCAATAATTTTGTTGGTGATTAACTGAACACACGTCAATGGTTACATGCTATTGATTAAAGCAACAGGATAGCAAACAATAATAGTTAGTAAGCATGTATATCATTGAATTATTTTTACAAAATTTACTTTTTATATAACATCAAAATTGGTCAAAAACAGGATTTCAGCTGATCCTACAACTTAAGCTTATTCTTTTTTAAGTTTCTAATATGATGACAGTGCTAAAGTTCTGTGTGGCTAATATGTCACTTGGATTTCACTAAATTTTAAGACCGCTAATATTTTATGATTTACAGTATTTCTAGATCTATAACACACACAACAATTCTGACGAGGAGTTCCAACTGACCTTTGGAGTAGCCACTGCTACACTGATGTCCACGTAATCACGGTAAACTATTTCAGTTTCATCTATGACAGCATTCACTACTGGCTGGTCTTGGAGAGCATAGGCTGAGGCCTTCACAAAGGCAGACATGAAGCCAAGCTTGAGGCCAAACTTCTTCATAAAAGCTTCCTTGTGTTTACCTCGCATTCCCATAATATTACTGAAAACACAGAAAGAAAATTAGGAAAAAATAAAGTTAAAACAACATTTTAAAAGTGAATATACATCTCAAGCTGTAAAAAAAAATATGATTAACTGTAATTTGTAATAAATTAATTTATTTCAAGTATTAATACTTCAGAATTTTTACAATACTAAACATAGCTTTTCTAAACACAGCTTTTCTTTAAAAAAAACCCTCCAAGAGTACCTATGAGGTACACGATATGCCTGTCAAAAGTAGGTCGCAGTGACCTAGTTATTGTAAACAACACATCACTATCCCCAGTTGTACTTGCATGCAAGGTTTGATGATCCTATATGAATTGATACGAAAGATATGGTCCAGAAATGAAATGTTTACAGACAGATGTACATATATTTCTAACAGAACCCTTTTAACAGCTGAATTTGGATATTAAATACAGTTTCTTATGTCAGTGTGAATATACATAATGTTTATGATCATCCAATAGTTTATAGTAGCTCAAATTCTATTTTACTTCAAATATATATATTTTTCGTACCTATGAAATTAGTGTGAAAAAGAAGTTTTGGCTACTTCAAACATTAGGATAGGAAGAAACACATTGAATATAGAGACACCGATAAAAGGACTATTAATTACAAACATGTTACAATGGTAGCAAATTTAAATAAGTTATTTCTAGACCAAATATTCTATTTATCACGTTTAACACAAAACAGCCACTAATCAAACTGAGCTGGGTTGTTGTGTAACATGTTACTCCTTTCCTAATCTAAATAAAATGGTCAAAGATGTTTGACTAACCCCATATCTATCTCATTAAAGGTTGTTAGCATTGCACATGAATTCTGTGCCTCCTTCAACCTCTCGGCAATACGCAGTCTCATACGGTTCATCTTAATCTGAAATAAAATACATTTTCTTAACATAGTTATATATTGTAGTGTTCCCATTGTCAAAGTTAAAGTTTGTTTGGTTTAACAACACCAGTAGAGCACATTGATTTGTTAATCATCGGCTATTGGATGTCAAACATTTGATAATTTTGACATATAGCCTTAGAGAGGAAGCCCGCTACATTTTGTCGATCAGTAGCAAGGGATCTTTTATATGTTGCCGTCATCCCACAGACAGGATAACATATACCACGGCCTTTGATATACCACTTGTGGTGCACTGGCTGTGTTGACATTGTCAAAAAACAGGATTTTTAAAGTTTTGATGACCAAGCTACATACATGTACATTCTTTTACTTTTCGTTTCTAAATTTAAGGAATGTGGGTTACTGGGACTTAAAATACCTAGTTTGAAGGATTTAGGTCATTAGGTGTTAACCATCAAAAAAAAGTATTCCAAAAAAGAACATGTCATCCTGACCTAATCAACATTTGCAAATATTAGGAGTGGATAAGAATACAGCCATTCAATGCTAACCTGAAACTAGGCTAATTCACAAGTGATATAAATAATAACTGTCAATCAACAACACTGTCAGCTTTTCATAGAACATTGTTAGTGTGAAACATACTGGATATTGTAATATGTTACCAGGCTTTCTGCTAGAGGGTACAATGGGTATGGTGCCATACCCAAATGTTTTTGCAGATTTTTTTGATTTTTTGGAAGTTTAATAATAACTCTTATCATTAACCCTAACCCTAACCCATTTTTTTTCTGGGGGATGCCCCCAATACCCCCTACAGTTGCATTCAGCACACACATTGTAAATATTAAATTTCTTGTCATTAACTACATTTTATCAAGGCAATATTAGGAACATAATCATTGACCTACACACAAGGAATACAGAACGTGGCACAATTATCTAACCCGTCCGACATCTTCATAAAACCATGGCCATTTTAATACATCCAGATTATTTCAAAATGGTGCATCTGCTTTTTGTTTTCTTCTTTTTTAAAAACAATAATAGCTTTAGCAGTGTTATGCTGGGATGGGGAATGTGTATCTGGGTGTGGAGTTTTTCCCCACCACAAATGAACCTCGAACTTACCCTCTGCTCTGACCTGGTACCCATCATAGGCTGTAACTGAGGTGCTTGCGAAGGCTTGATGGAAGAGGTAGGCTTTGACGTCTTTGGTCCTGTAGGAAGAGGCTGTACAGGAGGAGGACTAGTTGGGATGGGTCCAGCCATAGACGGTGTTGGGGGTGGTGCTGCTGCTGCTGCTGCAGCTGGCTCTGGAGGGGGTGGTGCTGCGGCTTTCTGTGGAGGTGGTGTTGTAGCTGCTGCAGCTGGCTTAGAAGAGGCAGCTCCTGCGATAAATATTGACACATATTCACGTGGGATTTTCTATACATCTAAAATATCAGTCCAAAGTGAAAAATAAAAGCTGATATTATCTTTAAAATAATGGAAATTATATATTTTAGTGAAAGGTTATTTTTAGCATTTCAGTTTACTATAAAAATTATTTTTTGCAAAACAAGATGAAATGTAATAAAAAGTTGAGAAATATACAACATTCCTTGGTTTTGAAAAAAATTATAAATACCCTGTACAAGAACTGGGGGTGGGTTGGGAGAGGGGCCTATGACCCAAATGTAAAAATGTGTGTCCTACTCTATATAAATAAAAATAGTCTGGCTTGTGATACTGTGACCCATCCAACAGACATTGTGCCTCCCCCACACCCCTCACCACCACCACAGATGTCATTCCTAAGGGTTTGCTTAATCATACCAACTTTTCTGTCATTATTTCTTCATTTGGTTTATTTAGACTAGGGATTTCTTTTTCTTCTCCATTTTCAGAGTACAATCTGTTGGACTTACTAAAACCAATAGACAATTTTCTTGTGCTACTGCTATATGTCTCAGTTTCTGTTCAATAAGTGGTAAAATATGTGTGTGGTCCAATACCTATTTTTATTCTACATAACTGCTGTCCAGGGTTTACGGTATCGCCATCAGCAACAAATAACTCCTCAATCACTCCAGCCACAGGTGATGGCACTTGGAGAGAAGTCTAAAAAAAAAAAAAAAAAGTTTTTTTTACTTGAAAAATACAGTATTTTTATAGCATTTCATTTAATGTAAAAGGGAAAAATTATTATTTTGTTTTGTAGCCAAGTTATGATAAGTCTTAGAGGTACAAATGTTTTATATTTTATACAATACTCTTACAGTTTATATTGGGGCCAAATTGTTCATTTATCTCATTATTTAAACTGTCTATCTAAGAAAACAAAAATTGATGAAGAGAAATTTTAATTGAATCATGAATTAATTTTTACCTTAAATTTGAGTTGAATCATCAATTAATTTTTACCTTGTCAGTCTCAATTTCTGCAATAACTTCATCCTCCGATACAGCATCACCTATAGCTGAAAAACATCAAATTCAATTCTTTGAACTAAAGAGAATCAACTCCAAAGTCCATTATACTAAAACATGAGGAGTGTGCAAAAGACTGCATTAAAAAATAAAGATTTTCTATTTGGTCAATGCAGATTTAACAAGATCACACACTATTATATACTTAGTTTATAATATTTACTATCATTTTAAAGGAACATAATTGTTTCAAGTATGGATGTTATTAAGCTGAAAGCAGTAACTAAATATCTTCTTCGGAAAAATATGACTCCCTAGACAATCCATGAAAATGTGACTAATACACTTAGCAGGGAACAATCTTTATATGTTATAGTGTATACAGTCGGTTGTAGTTAATAAGGGGTCAAATGAACATTGAAAATTAACCAAACCGGACATCCAAAAACAGCATTGAAAGTTAAATGCACAAATTTTTTAAAATGTTGAATATACAGTACGAAACTCCCAAACCAGGAATTTGTTTTATTAATCTCATCAAACATATTGCAAAATGTTGAAGACACAATATTTTCTGCCAGTAAATTACTGTCGAGTACACTGAAACTTTAATGTTCAAATTTAGGTGTCAGTGCATTTAGTTTTGATCACTGTTTTAGGCATGAAATAGAAGCACCCCGACTCATCTCATACATAGAAACTGAAAAGGGTTTTGACTGTGTGAACAGTTATGAATAGTTCCATAACAAAAAACAATAAAACAATATATTGTTTGTTTTATTTAATGTCATCATTAGAGCACAATGATTTATTAATCATCCGACTGCTGGATGTCAAGCATTTGGTAACTGACATATAGAAATCTTAAGAGAAATCTTGCTACATTTTTTCATTAGAAGATTATTTTTATATGTACACATCACAGCCTTTGATATACCAGTTGTAGGGTACTGATTGGGAAAGCAAAAAACAATCGGAGAATGGGTCCATTGAAGGGGCTTGATCCTACATCTCAAGCACCTCAGGCTCTAACTTAGCTTCATTCTGCCACTCTTGCACACAATGCACCAGCTTCTGTTTCTGAAACTCAATATCGCTATAAGTTGCTTCCCCACCCTCCCCAATCACCTGACCTATAACCCTCTGTTGTTAAACTGAAAGCCAACTTACCAGGAAAAACACATGGTTCTAGGATGATGTCATAGCTGCTGTGAAATATTTGCTAGGGTCCCAAAATAAAACATTGTATCACAAATAAGATGATATTCAGTAAATGAGCTAACCTTTCTCCCATCTGATGTCTCCTTCTGTGACAGATTCAGCAAAAGGTGGAGTGTTAACAATTTTGTCTTCATCTAAAATATACACATAAAACATAACACTGACAATTATTAATTAGTAGTAAATAGTGTTGTACTTTGGTGCAATAAAAAACCTTCTGACATTAATTTAAAAGATATATTAAAGCTACACGTTAAATATTAGCTTTAAAAAGTAATGTTATTTGCACATATTACATTTTCTGTTACGTTTGTGCTTACTACATCTCACAAACATACATTTTAAAATAAACTGCGATGTCCGTTATAAATGTTTTCAGTGAATACACAGCACAATTTATAAAAAGAAAACAACCTACATATGACTGAAGACCTGTGAATGCTACGACTTCCATTTCCAACAACCTGGATCCGGTTCAAATATCTAAAGAAAAAATGGGTAACAATTAATGAATGGTGCACAATCTGTATTAACATAGGTTTAAAGAACAATAATTTGAGAACTTTATTGACACTTTATAAAGAATATTTAAGACATTTTCAACGACTATTTTTCAGCTATAAAATATCCTACTATAGATATTTTCTTTTATTATGTATACATTCGACAACTTAGAAGTGCTGATTACCAAAAATAATACACATGAAATATAGCTTCCTATGTATTATTTTTATTAATCAGTACTTCCTTTTTCTTTATTCATGACATATTAGAAAGTATTTGGTAAAATATATGATTCTAAAATAGTCACTAAATACTGATGGCATGTTATTAAATCTTATAAATGTCCAATAAGATAAGATGGCTGATCAAATTTGCCGACATCAAAGAACTACTTGTGACATCACACGATATTTGCAGCCAAGAACAGATTATTTCAATAATATAAAGTCAAAATCATTTCGATATATTTATATATGTGTAATTGAAATATGCTCAAATTAACAAATCTCGACTCTGGTAATGCTGCTTTAACAAAAGAAGCACTTTGAACCATCAGCTCAAGTTTAAGAAAAGACATTTTTCTTGTAGCGCTTCATTACCCCGAGAGCTTAATTATTCCCAAGGTGATCAACTGGAATAAAACGTCTGTACCGTGTTCGCTAATTAAATATGTATTAAGGTAAATCTTCTGAGAGGATTACAGAAGAATCTGAGATAAAGATCTTCTTTGTTCCTTTGTGTAACAAAATCCTCTCACCTTGATTTCTTCATAGAGCTCTGCATGATTTATTACAATTATTGTTAAGTCAAGATGTGCATGCCTAGTTGCTTGTTTAGATTAGATATTAATATTTATAATCACTACAGCAATGCATTATGAGAGAAGAAAATAAAAGTTAAAAGTTTGTTTTGTTTAAAGACACCACTAGAGCACATTGATTTATTAATCATTGGCTACTGGATGTCAAACATTTGATAATTCAGTCTTAGAGCGGAAACCCACTACTTTTTTCCTAGTTGCAGGGATCTTTCATATGCTCCATCCCACATACAGGATAGCACATACCACACCAGTCGTGGTGCCCTAGCTGCAACAAGAAATAGGCCAATGGACCCACTGACAGTGCTTGATCCTAGACCAACCGCACATCAGGGCTAGCGCTTTACTACTGGGTTACATTTTGCCCCGAGCTAAAAACATAATCAAGTACCAACAATATTTGGAATAATGTTTACAAAATAGTGTATCCATACTTGAAATATTTTTATTCAAATTTAATTTTAAGATTTAGCCAGTGTAATATAATCCAAAAAAAAAATCCCCGCCACATAACAATCATAGCAGTTTACTATGCCATAGTAAAAAACAAAATGTAAAAAACACTGGATTATTACACATATGGCCTAAAATATCCGAGTCAGCGATGCACATGCAATATTTTTTTTTTAATAACTGCAGTGCAGATTGCTTCAAGTTCTCTAAGCATTGATTGGCTGCCTTAAAAAAGAGAGCATTTGATTTGTTTTCTATTCTGACTTAAACTTGTTTCCATTACACATATAAAATGCAATATTTTCACACAGTGGCTTTTATTTAATACAGCAAGATGCTATTTTCTAATGCACGTAGGCTGAAATGAAAGGATGCTCAGGGCTACATCATCAATTTTCTCACAACAGCTTAATCTGTAACTCCTCATAGCTAATTAGTTATTATCTAATTCCGAAACATTTAAGCTATCTTATATTCAAGTCATTGATGAGGTGTGTAATGTTAACAATCTTTGATATCATTAGTATTCAGCCAGGCCAGGTCACCCAGTGACACGTAACCTGTGACATGAATAAAACACACGGGAGGGGCAAAGAGAATACAATTAGAACATCAACAGTGATTAATCTTACGTGTCAGAGGAAGTTATATGCAAATTACTAAATATTTCATGGAACAATGTTTCAAAATCTTAGGTAACCAAGGTTTGATTTTGTGAATTATATAATTTCTATAAATAGTAAATTGCCGTATCAGCAGAGATGGAAGTGGGTTAGAAAAACAAAACACCCAGAAATTTTAATATTGGTGGATGGGTACTGAGATTGGTCCAAAGGTTAGGGTTGTTCAGAATGTATCCAAAGTATCAAATGATACCTTGTAGTAAGCTTTGAATGATTAATATGATTTTTTGGGGGGACAAACAGCAGAAAACCTGAATTCACTGTACAGACGATTAAAAATGCAGAATTGCAACTAAAATTGGGAAAATTTTCACCTCTGAATCAGTTACTTTAAATCTGCATTGAACAAGATGAGTGTTCACCTCAGACTGCCATAAAAAGAATGCTCTTAGTTCAAACTATCTTTTGAAACCCCATCATCCATCCATATCGCCCTTATTGTGTATGGCTACGTCTAATTGACTTTGGATACACATTTAAAAACATTCACAACAGTAATAATAATAGATGTTTTGGGACAGTTTAAACTTTTTCAATAAAAAAAATCACATTACATGCCTGTTTAAATTGATTCTGGAGCTTTTACTTTCAAACTACATGTGACAAATGCTGAATAAATGAACAGAAAACTCACATGTGTCTGCATGAACTGTTGCCAAGAAGACATGTCTTGTAAAGTGTATCTGAAACATATAAACAGCACCATTTAAACACAACACAAGGTAACATTAGAAAATACTGCTTATCCCAGACATAATATTTAACATCAGGTGATTTCAAAGTTTCTTATTATTATTTGTTGATTTTGTTAAAGCTTATTTTATGAATTTATCAAGAGTGGGATGATGAATCGTGGTTCATAACAATCATAGTTTTAGGCCCCCAGTTTGATGCATTGTTTTCCCATTTGCGTACAATTTTTGTTTTTAAATGGGACATGTATCAGTTTCCGTAGCTTGCACTCTGCTAGGAAACCCTATGACGCAGACAGATATTTTGCCAAATGACAGTGCTTGATTCTGCTGCACGTGACATGTTTGTATGGGCTATCAGAGTGGCGGTGATCCTAGGCCCGATTCAGACCCAGTACCGACCCTGTGAATTTTTTTGCCAGAACAGTAAAAATTGTTACTCCCCACACTGGCATACTTGAGGAAAATACTGTAAAATAAATTGAACTGTGGAGTAAATATTTAAAATCAAATGGAAAATTTTAAAACTAAAACTAAAACTGATCAATGTGTTCTTTGTGTTATACTGGAGTTAAACAATTAGTTGAATGTGACTGATCCAACAGATGGCACTGATGGGCTAGCTCTAGGTAAGCAGACGATTTGGCAAAATTATCTATTAACCTTCCTAATTTGTCGAAACCCAGTTAATTTTCAACAAAATATAGCAATAATTAAGTGAAATTATGTAGCCAAATTAAAATATAACTTACAAAATTGCAGTAAAGCAATCATGTTTCTCTCAAATAGTTTCTAAAATTGATGGCTGCCTGATGGGACTGTATTTATAAATTGAAATTCTTAAGTCAACCCCAACCAACAAATTTTATCACAGGTGACCTACAATTTTCCATTATAATAGAAATATGAAATCTTACCAGGTCTTTCTTGACAATTGGACACATTTCCCTAAAAATAAAAAAATAAAAAATTAGATATACATACAAAATTCAATCCATCAGTACACTAAGTAAAATCATTAACAACGTAAGTTAACGAAGTGTTAACAGTTATGACTAAAACTTTCTTGCATTAGATATGTACCTGGTGCCCTTCTACTGGGTTCCTCTATTTGACAGCACATACCTTCTAATTAGGGAATAATTATGTAGTATTTGACCATTTGCAGATGTTAATGCAGATTTTATAGTCGCAAACTGAGTTTTATCAGCGACGGTAAAACGGATATTCTAATTCTCTCTGTGTATAACTCAAAATTTGAATGGCTAATCAAATCCTTGCCTTGATGAACAGTCTGGCACCATTGTAAAAACACGGACTGACATGGTGACAAGTTAGCTATGACATTAAACAAGTGTGTCTTGGCATTAGTTGTGTTTCGTTTTTGAAATCTGATTATGTCCAAAATATTATGGCAATTTCCAACTTCTTACTACTGCTAATAACTTTGCGACGTGAGCTGATTTTCGGTGAAAAAAACATCCATTTTACCGACTAGCTTAAGGCCTGAGAATGTGTCATTTTTCTATCCACTCCCGAAAACCATACTATGCAGTTACTGATGTGAATCTCATGATTTTGAAGTAAATCAACAAAACCAGCTTGTTCAAGACCGAAGCGTCCCAATCATCTTGCCAAGTCAAAAAGATATATTGGTTAATATATTAAAAATCTCTGCAGAGGATACCAATAATGACACAGGACAAATTCAAATCAGAGTTGGCTGCAAAATGTGACTTTTCAAATCCAACATGACTGAGTACTCAACAAAATAAACATCTTTATTGACAATAGTCAACAAGAAACACTTTTATATCTCCATCCCAACTGAGGGAAGCTCCAATTTCATATACTGTGAAGTCTGGAGACACGAAAATTAGTCTGTCAAAATAATATATTTGGTGGCAGGTGCAGATCTAGCTCGAGTGTCCTCTAGCATTATTCTGTTATATGTGAGAATAACGCTAGAGATGACTGTGTGCAATACTTTGGAAATCTTGAACAAGCAAATGGTAGCCAGCTACTGTGTCTAAATTACGGTATGCATTTTGTCCTAAAACTGATGTCACAGACATTTAGTTCAATTATCCCCGAGTCTAGTATGCATAATATGACCCCTAAACATTAGTGAGACAGTCAAATCACATCTCCACACACTTTGTCCTATGTCAGAACAACAATAATGGAGTTTCACAAAGGGGCATCAGGTTTTTTAGTCTAGGGTTGATATAACAAAAAATAGGTTACGAAAATTTAGATTCACGTGAACAAAGAGCGAATGAAACAATCATTCTCGCAATTTTCAGAGGCTTGACGCAGTTATCTCTAGCATTATTCTCATGTATAATAACACTAAACGACACTCAAGTTAGTGCTGATCCAGAATTTTTTAATAGGGGGGCCCAAAACATGCTGTTGTTTTTGAAAATAGAATTTTAAGGTCCTTGACAGGTGGATGGGATATTGACAATATTTGTTTATTCTGTAATATATAGTGTTTGGGGCCCCACCTGAATTCGCACCTGGGTGATTTGTAGTCCCGAGTACTCTGCTGTTCGAGAGCTAGACAGACTTTTGTACAGTTATGATCGCTCTCTGCTGTCAGATATCACTTTATAACGAAAACGCGGAATGGCTGACTACCACATCATAGACAAAGATTACTGCTCTAACACAACAAAAATTCTAAGACACTAAATACCTTTACATTGATAATTTTCGAGATTGCCGATACCAAATATAAAGCGAAATATTTGTTATCGGCGAATTCAAAAATTATTAATGTAAAGGTATTTAGTGTCAAACTTAGAATTGTTGTATTAGAGTGGGAATCTATGTCAACCGTGCCCAGAGCAATATTTTTGGCGAGTAGATTATTTTGTCAGAATCAAACTGTCACTGTAACACATTTTAGTTTACTGTATTAGTCAGACGACACAAATATCGACGACCAAAACAGTAAACGTACACTTCCGTGTTTCATGCTATGTTTGTGAACCATGATCGAGGTGTTTCGAATGCTTTATTAACCACAATCGGAAAGCCTCGAGACATCTCAGGGTTTTCAGATTGTAAATGAGCTCACAAAGCTGTAGACCAATTGCTTGTAGCCAGTTCATTTGCACCTAACATTGAGCTAAATGTTACATGGCAGGAATATGCTAAATAAATAAAAAGCCCTTGAGAATTCTTTCCATCTTTTACTGAAAGAGTTCCGTTTTTTCCCCAACATTTGGGGTACTGAATTAGTTATATCAACTACAAATGACATAGTGCCTAGGCCTGGATTCAAACTCCAGACAATCAGGACTGTAGTCGAGCACTCCAACCACTCGACCATACAGTGTATTAACAAGTGACACTGCATTTTAATAGTTCTCATTGTGTGTATTTTGATGGAATGAACCAAACGTCTACAGAATAAAACGAAGATTTAGTCCCATAATGCCTCATTCTGTCTCCTGTGCTATATTTCTTCCAAAAGCACCCTTGTGTAGGAAATTTTATACAGAGTAGTCATAATGTCCAATTTTTTAACGGCAAAACATAGCGATACTGGATTATGAAATATAAACATTATGTTGGTTTTATAGAACAAATCGTTTTAAAAGGTATTGTATATAACTGTTGCTAACCCTAACCCTAACCTTGAACTAATTGTAACAAAAAAATTTTTTTAAATATATTTGTGGTGAAAATATGGAACTCTTGCAATGTAGCCATCAGTACACTTGTCGGAATCGTATAACCCAATTAAAAAAAGGTTTATATATATATATATATATATATATATATATATATATATATATATCCATACTAATACATGTAATTGATATGTTGCCTGGCGTGTAACAATCTTGAATTGGCTAGTGTGGTTTTTTTCATTCGGCTAGTGTGGGTTTTTTCATTCACTAGCCCGTTGATGAGTAAATATAAAGCACTGCTTTGCACCCTGCAGCCATTCAGTGTTTTTGCTATAGAGTGATCTCCGACGGCAGAGAGCGATCATAACCGTACAAACGTCTGTCTAGCTCTTGAATGACAGAGTACTTAAGCTAGGTGGTTTGAATTTAATTTTAAAAAGGGTGGCCAACAATTTGACACTGACCGTCAGTTCAAGGGTAAATGTAATCTTACAGAGTAGCTTCCCCTTGCGTTCATACATTTTACTTCAAATTTGAAGCAATCTAAGATTATTGAACCATTTCATATTATTTACATATTAAAGAGGGGAATTATGATGTCCATTTTAAAATACGTGTTGTGTAATGTGACTCAAATATAGCTGGGACAGTACTTAAAACTGTTTACAAAATACATTCACAGGAAGGTGACCGTAGGCTTAGCCCAAATGATCGAAAGCTCTCGCCTCAATCATTATTATATCTGTCAAAAAATGTGTACAATATCATTATTTTTGTGTGTGCATTTCTTCATTAATTTACTACGTCCTGTATCTGTATTACTTGCCTTTGGCTTCGCTGCCTGCGATCTACAGACAGAAAACAATCTCATATAACGCGGAAAGATCCGCAATCTTGACACAAGCATGGCGGCCTTAGTGAGCCACCGGCCGAGTGCGCAAACTCCGGAGGTCACTTTTGTGGGTCAGTGCGGCGACAGGTTAGAGTTGAAGAGCTCCCAATCAGATAACGTGTTCATTGTTCCTCGCTCAGCTATAAGTGCAACGTTAAACTCTAGTCTTGTCCACACTCGGTAACGTAACAAAACGAAAGCAGGTAAGAAAGAGTCTCTTTTTCAAATTTACACTTAGCAAGTTAACTTTGTCGGACAACATTTAATTTCAATTGTTGACGAAGAGAACGTCAATGGAGCGGTGATGCTGACAGCGATTTTATTCTTTGGAAATTAAATCTACTTGCCTGAGATATACTCATCCGCAGCTATACATCTAGGAAGTGATTTCAAATCGTTCACATTTCAACACGAACATGCAGTATGTATATAATTTGTCTGTGTTGTCTACTGTGTGTATAGTATTCTGTGTCGTTATCGCAAAGTAGAACGCATTGACAATACGGTACTCAGTTACTAATGTAAAAATATAAAATTATGCGCAAATAAATATATTTTTAAACTATCAAAAACAGAATTATATTTTAACCACTTGTTTAAATAGCTAATATAGACGATTAAAACCCCACAAAACAAGCGCAAAACTCGAACAAAATGAAAACTATATTAGATACTGGTTCTGTAATGAGTGGCTCTTTAAGAAGTTGATTGCCGTAATATTACATTTTAATACTTGGAAACCGACTCGGTATTACAATAATACAAAAAGGCATGCTATTAACTTATTTAGAATAGGATTTGTATTTTATAAACTACATATCTCTTTTTAAATTTAATGTTACCGAGATCGTTCTAATTTATTTTATATGTAGGGTCTAGATTGCTTACAAATATTCCATAACAAAACAGAACACATGCAGAAATTTATTATTACAGAAACTAAGTTCGGCATGTATTTTTAAAATAAAATAGCCTGTTTGTAATTATTTGCTTCGAAACTGAAAAAAAAAACCCTACAAAAACAAACAGAAATAAATCGAGAAACTATTTGGCTCCTGTAATGTAATACGGCTTACTATTAAATTAAAAAGTCAAAAATAAATTATTCCATACAACTGTTTTGTGGTTGTTGTTGTTGTTTTGTTTAGTGTTGTTGTTTGTTTTGTTTTTGTTTTGTTTTGGGGGTTTTTGGGGGGAGTTATTTTGTATTTCTTGGTTATTGCTTTTGAAACTGTCAATTTAAGATATTTTTGTATACGTATATCTTAATATTTCTGTCAACATATGTTTAAATGTATTAGTGTATTATGCTATTCAGTAAAGGTATACATATTATGTGCAGTTACAACAACTGATTGCTGGATTTCTAATTTTGACATTTTAAACTATTATCAGAAAACTACATATGAATCGATTGTATCAATATTCATTTGCATTGTACGATACCATAACAAAACCTCCACAGTGCACATTTTCTTTAATCAATGGATTTTTTTTGCACCCTGATATTATTTCTTTATGTTTCACTATTACATAACTAAGAACCCCATTTTCCCAGGCAAAAGGAAATTTTAAAAATCCCAAAACAACAAACCAAAAATGGAAAATAATAATCCTCTCCAAATGAATAATCGGACACATGTAAAATAAACAGATGACATAATTGATATAACCAAATTTTTAAAAATTAATATTATATATGGGTGGGGGGATTCGACTTGTATTTTATCTTTTAAGAAATTATTAAATTTTGTTGCACTGAACATGTGTGTTAGTAGACTATATCAGTCCTATAAAACAAAATATTATTTTAAAATCGTATTTAAAACTACAAGTTATATAAATATACTGTGGTATATAATATAACAGTGAAAGTTTAGTTTTACATCAACCATATTTATTTAAATGCATATATATGTTTATAATTGCGTATTGCATGGTCGGGCAATGTAAATGTAATCGCTTTGAAATGGAAACTGAAAACGTTAATTAAGTAAAACAAAATCATGATTTAAATATTTTAACCACATAATAATTAACTGTATAAAACAAATTAATAATAATAATAAAAGTCTTAGTAATAATAATCAGGTGACGACCTCTTGTTTTTTGATGTAATGTATTCAATTGTCTGCAGTCACTGATGCATGTCTGCTGGTACGTTTACACGCCGTTGGTTGTTGACGGTGTCTGTTTAATTGTTGATTTCTTAAATGTTTTTGTTTATGGGTTGTTTATTATTATTTTACTGTTTGTGGTATTTTTTTTTTTTTTTTTTTTTTTATGTGGGTGTTGTTTTTTGGTGGGGGGGGGGTGTTGTGGGTATTTTTCATTTCGTTAATGTTTTTGCATATGTTGGTTGTTGCGTTTGGTTTTTGCTTTCCATCCCCCCCCCCCCCTTTTTTTTTTTAAAATTGTGGAATGTGACTGAAATTTTACTTTATATAATGGCTAATAAAAAATAACGATGACGGACGCGTCGACAACAATGGCCGCACACAAGTGTAATCAACAAGTGATCAGTTTCCACACGCGACTCACCTGTCAAAGGCACGGCGCGCAGTTACCCCCACTAGTTCTGTCGTCGGTGGAAGCAGGTGGAGAAACACGCTTTGTTGAAATACAATAAAAGTGTCTGTTTCTTATTTAACAAATGGAACATGTTGTGTTTTATTTCTAAAGAATAAATTTTTATTTTATTTTTATTTATTTATTTATTTTTATTTATTTAAACAAAATTGTTTTAACTTATTTAATTAGTTATTTATTTAGCAGTTTTTACTAGTAGTGTTCCAGATTCTATCAAAATTCTTGCTGAATATTTACAGAAAAAGAAATTATATATTTTAAAAAATACTTGATATTAATCAATTTCATATACTATATTTAAATTTTAAAACGTCTAAACAATTTTATGTTAGAGTGATTATATTTTTCTTAATGTTTATTCGCTAATGTTTTATATTTACATATTCATGTGATTTCTGTATTAATACACATTTTATTGATGTCAAAACAGTAAACTGTAAAAAGAAATTCAATACATTAAACCAATATCTTTAATACTCTAATGTCAGTTTTCTAAATAATAAGAGAAAAAAAAAATCGTTTTTGAATACATTTGGTTTGGAAACAAATGTTTTTTTCTAAAAATAAATTCTCTCTCTCTCTCTCTCTCTCTCTCTCTCTCTCTCTCTCTCTCTATATATATATATATATATATATATATATATATATATATGTATGTATGTATGTATGTATGTATGTATGTATGTATGTATGTATGTATGTATGTATGTATGTATGTATGTATGTATGTGTGTGTGTATGTGTGTGTGTGTGTGTGTAGATTTGTACATAATATACTTTCTATTTTGTTTAAAAAAACATCCATTTTTTATTTTTTTACTGGTATTTCAAACTAAAATTTAGAAGACTTTACTTTTTCTTTATTGCAAAAGAATTAACAAATTCTAAAACTGTTGCGTTATTATTATTATTATTATTACTATTATTATTATTATCGAACTTGCTTTATATAGTAATGTTTTGTAATGGGGGTTATCTATGTATACGCGTAAGTGTATGTATGCTTGTTTTGTTTTATACAGTTTACTTTCATTCACTGGTTATTTTATTCATGCTTGTAGTCATAAAAATACCATTTAATTTTTTTTAATTAAAATGCGCATGTATGTTGGGAATCACATCATAGAAATTCATTTGAATAATCGAATACAGTTAGTCATTGTTAAATAAATATGCATGCATGCAATAATTATTTGTGCGATTGATACATTGTTATTATTCTTTGTTCAGGTATAGCATGTAATGATATCACCTGACTCGTGTTTCTTTTCAACGAAGTGTTAAGCATTCTATGAATATCATCTTGAGATACACATTGATTGTAAGTGCGCATCTATATACATGGGCGAATACAACACTTTTTTAAAGGAGGGTGCACAATTTTGCATATTATATGAATTTAAATAATGGTTTGATTTTAGGCTCTATGTTAACATAAACTGAGAGAGGATTTTCCTGACCCCCCCCCCCCCCCCCCCCTTGATTCGTACATAATATCTATATATCGATATTAATGTGCGGTATCTGCATCAGTATGAGGTATTTCTCGTTCGTTAACTGTTTTAAATTAAATGGTGTTCGTTATCTGATATCACGATGGACAAATACTTCTGTGCAGTAATCGCTATCTCTTCCTGTATGCTTTTACTTTACTTTTAAATAACAGAAGTTGTAATCTGATAAATATGTAATAAACGTTATCGTTTTTGTTTTTTTAACGATACCACTAGAGCACATTGATTTATTAATCATCGGCTATTGGATGTCACACATTCGGTAATTCTTAAAAGGATACCCGAGCTACATTTTTCATTAAGCAACACGTGATCTTATATATGCACTTTCCCACAGGCAGGACTGCACTTACCATGACCGTTGATATACTAGTAGTGGGGTACTGGTTGGGTCGGGTGAAAACAGTTAGTTGATGAGGAGGGGGGGTGGTCACCGAGGGGGTTAGATCCTACGACTCAAGCACCTCAGGCGAGCACTCTGCTAACTGAGCTAGACCCAACTCTATTAAAATATAAAATAATTTGTGATGACACCAAAAGAGCCGCTAGCATACTTTTGAAAATGCAATTCATATTGATGTATTTATATTATTATCCCTAATGTTTTAATTCAAACAAATTTCAATTTAGATTTGATAATTGCTTTGGTTTTATAACATGTTCTAAAGTTTACCTTTGCACCCGTTGTTTATTTTATTTTCATGACACGGTCAAGGGCGCGAAGCAATATGTGATAATTTGGCAAATTTAGTACATTATTTAGAGCGGATCCAGAATCCTGCTCAAGGGGCGATATATTATTTCGATATCCGAGTGAAGATTACAATAGCAATTAAAAGTCTAGAACGACCAAAAGGTCTTAAAGGCCTTTATAATTATTATTTTAATACACTATATATATATATATATATATATATATATATATATATATATATATATATATATATATATATATATATATATACATGTATATAAAAATGTACAATACTGAACACTTATAATATAAAATAAAAAATTATGTCGCATTATTTGCACTGTAATATTTTAACAATCCATTAAAAAAATAGTCTAGTGTTCTACGCCCCCATGTGATTATTCCAGACTTAACCCATATTACAATAATAATTAACTGTTCTTAAGCGACTGCTAGACGTGGTATTGTCGTATAGGGGTTTCGCACGTGGCCACAGAGAAAGAGGAAAATAGTGTGCGCGACAATCGATGTTAAAGTCCACAAATACACTCCCTTGAGTAAAGGAACATTGCTAGTCATTTGTGAGTTAACACAGTCTCTAAAGGTTAAACCACACATTTTTTCTCGGCCACGTTAATTTTTTTAATACTGCATTTTGTAGTGGATGTACGTTTTGTTCAGAGTTCACACACACACACACACACACACACACACACACACACACACACACACAACAACAACAACAACAACATAAAGAAGGAGCACATGCAGTAGTAGTAACAACAGCAACACCACCACACATGTACCCACGTGTATCCACCCATCTAAAGCATATATTTACCAATTAGGTTTAGTTGTAATGGGAATAAAATTGTGCAGTGTGTCTTATGAATATACTGCTACAAAAAATTCTGGATTGAGATGGGTAACACAGACTATATGTACTGAGAGAAAGAAATAAGGGAACACTTGGTATTGTATACCAAATTTAATTCACTATAATATGCATCATAATGTCTGTATATATTACCAAGATGTAATATTGGTCTGAATGTCAGAAACACGGTTAACTTACTCACAATATGGATGAGGGTTTTGGCTACAGTTACTCTTTCCTCTTAGTGTTGGTGTGATCCTTTGTGTTTTCCCCATCATTGGATTCATTAATGACACCTGAGCACATTTTAAAGTACGAAACATAATAGTTATTGCGACTGTTGGTTCAGAAAATGAGACAAAACCAGCTGCCGCAAGATCTCTTTTGCATGATGACAGCTGATACCATAGTGTTTGACAATGCCATCGTGTTGCTCTGGTTGGAACTGGGGAAAAGATACGGTCCAACGAGGGTAATGGATCCTACAAACCACCGCACTTCAACCGCCTGGTCTATCTCTGTGTGCTACACCCTAACCCACTACAAATTTGTATTTAGTTATCTTAAAATCAAATAAAAACAATTGTATCATCATTTGTAAATATCTGTAATAATATGTAATATAATACCATGTCTTGTAGACTTACAATTATTTTTAACATCAAATATTAATGCATATTATATAGCAAATGTGAAATATTAATTTAGATTTTTAAGTTTCAATGTATTTATTTGTCTTTTATTTTGAGGAACAGTTCATAAACTACTGCATCTAATATCCACCTAAATATATTTAATATAACTCCAATAAGTTTGTTTACTTGGATTTCCTTTTAAACTTTTTAAATTAAAATAATCATAATTTTTTGTTAGAAAATACTGTTTTAGTATGTAAATAAAATACTGTTTAAAGACGATCAAGTATTTTTTAACTCAAAAAATTAAAATGTTCATTATTTTTGGGGTGGAAAATACTTTTTTAGCATGTAAGTAAAATTACTGTTTAAAGACGATCAAATCTTTTTCTTCTTTTTTTTTGGATTGCATTAAAGCGGAAAGAAAATTGCTCCAAGATTTGTATGCCATTGTTCCCCGTGTGACACATTTTTCATTTTCTTTATTATCAAGAAATCACGAGCGGTGGCTAAAACGTAAAAAGTGTGATAACTCGGTGTCACAAACCCCCGGACACACAAAGCTTTCTTACAAGAAAGGAGGCGACACTCCGTAAAGGGGAGCGGTGTCCTGGGCTTTTAAAAATAATTGCACCGAGCGTTAATGGCGGACATTTCGCGTGTTGATGATCTCTGGTGCCGGTTGACCAGTCAGTGGACGTCTAGTTAGCGACAGGTGCCTGTTGGTTACACGGGCACGCGCCAGATACCGCTCCGCTCCACCGATTTCTTTACACTGGAATAAATTGCTTGTGTATAACAGCTGTTTTTTCACCTATCTTACAGAAATGGTTGCCTCTCATCCGGAGACATCCTGCCATTCTTTTGGAACCACCCAGGGAACTTGCTCGCTCTGAACGCAGGTAATATTGTTACTTATAATAATGAACTGTTGTATCAGAGTATAGTTGTTGTAGTTTTGTTTTTATTATTGTTGTTGTTGTTGTTGTTGATGATGTTAGTTTAATGTTATGTGAAACTTTAAAAAATGATCTTGTTTGTCTCCCAAACTATAAAATATTTTTTATTTTGTTTTCTTCATTAACCCCCCTCCCCTCCCCCCCATATATTTTAAAAGGATTGTCCTGAGTTTGCAGCCATTATAAGATATTTTTTCTGACAGATTACTTTTAAAGATTAAAATTACATACTGAGTAAATTTTCTTCATTAAAATACCAGTTTCTGTACATCCAATGTGTTTGCAGTCGAGTGCTGAATGTTTTCACAAGTAAATTTTAAAATTTACTTCGTATACGAAATTATTGGAAGATAACGTCTGGTTTTGGGCTACTACAAACATAAAGACGGCAACAGATACTTTGTTTATACTGACACTGATATTCTAAACAAGAAAATATATTTGATACGGCTCTGTTAGTCGGAAACATACAATAATGGAATCAAATTCAGGACAGTCGTTTTAAAAACTACTTTTTAATGCCTACCGATCGACACACTAACGATTGTAGCAAACCATTTTAACATATGCTAGTGGTAACTGGTACTGGTAAATGGTAACTGGAACCAATAAATATTATATATCCAATAGTCGATGGGATTCTAGACATACCTGATTTCTTTGTTACTTTGATGTAAAATAGATTGTACGTAAATATCTTGAGTTTACCTAGATATGTTGAAAAAACACCATTCTTAAGGCCTTTCTGAGGCTAAAGCCACGAGTTGCTAGGCTAAGCTAATTTAACAGTCCAGTATTGATTGAACGTAATATAACCTATCCGCACTAAGAACATTTTAAAACTAAATACAATTCAGTATTTTCAACATAGAGAGAGAAAAAAAGATGCATCTCTCTCTCTCTCTCTCTCTCTCTCTCTCTCTCTCTCTCTCTCTCTCTCTCTCTCTCTCTCTCTCTCTCTCTCTCTCTCTCTCTCTCTCTCTCTGAATTAATACTGAAATTTAAATTATAGGAATCCTGTATTTTGGTTACAATTTTTGAAGATAATTTGCTAGTAAAAAACAAACAAACACCCGAAACAAAACAATGCACCTTTAACTTATTTATAAGTAGACCAAATGTCCAGGTGAAGCAAATTCTGGAAGTTCAAATACAAATTTGCGTTTTGAAGACTGAACCATTGTACTAATTTTTCTCGATTATTTGACATTTATTTGTTACAATTATTTGACCCTTTTTTGTTTAAACCTGTCCTTGGATCACGTCTAGAAATATAACTGTTGACAGTAATGTGACACACAGACACACTGTATTTGTTGCTTTGGTCTTTGTTTTCTCATAACAAGAACATTTATTTTTAATGTCTGAACTTTGAAACTGATACGACATATAAGCATACGAATAGGAAGTGTTATCGTTGATATGGTTTATCTGTCATTATAAATTTGTTTTCTTTGTCGATTAATGAGTATGTGTTTTTATTTTATTTATCCTTTTCTCCAGTTTAATATCGTTGATATATATATATCTTTATCAGTTGTGTTAGACACTGAAAACTGTTGAAGGTTGTTTTTTTTGTCAAATAGGTGTTGTGGTAGAGATGTGACATGCTCACCTTTATACAACACCTGCCTCTATGACATTTATTTGTGTGTTGCGTAGAACCTGCTTAACCTCACAAGTTTTTAGCTGTCGCTAACGTGTTTTATGTGGAGAACCTGCCTGACGTTTTACGTCTGCCTCTCGGTAACATTGATTTGTGTGTGGTGTAGAACCAGTCTAACTCCTTATGTTTGGCTTCCATTGACGTTTATTGGTTTGTAGAACCTGCCTAATTACTTATATTTTAGTATCCCTGATGTTTATTTGTTGTAGAACCTGCCTAATTACTTATATTTTAGTATCCCTGATGTTTATTTGTATATAGAACCTGCTTAACCTCTTATGTTTGGCTCTCCCTTATGTTTATTTGTATATAGAACCTGCTTAACCTCTTATGTTTGGCTATCCCTGGTGTTTATTTGTATATAGAACCTGCTTAACCTCTTATGTTTGGCTATCCCTGGTGTTTATTTGTATATAGAACCTGCTTAACCTCTTAAGTTTGGCTATCCCTGGTGTTTATTTGTATATAGAACCTGCTTAACCTCTTATGTTTGGCTATCCCTGGTGTTTATTTGTATATAGAACCTGCTTAACCTCTTATGTTTGGCTCTCCCTGGTGTTTATTTGTATATAGAACCTGCTTAACCTCTTATGTTTGGCTATCCATGGTGTTTATTTGTATATAGAACCTGCTTAACCTCTTATGTTTGGCTATCCATGGTGTTTATTTGTATATAGAACCTGCTTAACCTCTTATGTTTG
Source organism: Gigantopelta aegis (assembly GCF_016097555.1). NCBI lineage: Eukaryota > Metazoa > Mollusca > Gastropoda > Neomphalida > Peltospiridae > Gigantopelta > Gigantopelta aegis. The sequence goes on along the minus strand of NC_054702.1, from coordinate 75,837,076 downwards.
GCTATCCCTGGTGTTTATTTGTATATAGAACCTGCTTAACCTCTTATGTTTGGCTCTCCCTGGTGTTTATTTGTATATAGAACCTGCTTAACCTCTTATGTTTGGCTATCCATGGTGTTTATTTGTATATAGAACCTGCTTAACCTCTTATGTTTGGCTATCCCTGGTGTTTATTTGTATATAGAACCTGCTTAACCTCTTATGTTTGGCTCTCCCTGATGTTTATCCGTGTGTAGAACTTGCCTAACCTCTTATGTTTGGCTATCCTTGATGTTTATTTTTGTCTAGAACCGACCTAACCTCTAATATTTGGTTATCCCCGATGTAAAACCGGCCTAACCTGTACTGTCTAGCTATCCCTGATGTTTATTCGTGTGTAGAACTTGCTTAACTTTTTATGTCTAGCTATTCCTGATATTTATTTGTGTCGAACTGGCTTAAATTTTTATGTCTGGCTATTCCTGATATATAGTTTTGTCTAGAACTTGCTGAATTTGTTATGTTTGGCTATTCCTGATATTTATTTGTGTCTAAAACTTGCATAACCTCTTATGTTTGGCTATTCCTGATATTTATTTGTGTCGAACTTGCTTAATTTTTCATGTCTGGCTATTCCATATATTTATTTGTGTCGAACTTGCTTAATTTTTCATGTCTGGCTATTCCATATATTTATTTGTGTCGAACTTGCTGAACGTTTTATGTTTGGCTATTCCTGATATTTATTTGTTTATTTGCCAATCATAGATAGAAACCCCAACCTATGATTTTGTAAAACATTTTTATACAGAAAGAAGACAACCATCTGCGTTGTGGCCAACTGTTTTGTTCATGTGTTAAAACTAGGCAACTGGGTTTTTCAAATATTAATCAAAATATTTTTTCTCAACAGTATATTCATAAAACTTAAATCGCAATTGCTTGTTGTAATATAAAATAAAGCAAATTATTGTATTTATTTTATTGATGTGTGAAAGTAATAAAATCAAGTTATAATGTATTCTTTAACCTAATTGAACAATGACAGTAGGTTTCTTCTTCTTCTTCTTCTTTTTCGTCTTTTACTAGCGTAATAGTAGATTGAAAAAAGAGTTCAGGAACTTAAATACATGACAGATTCAGTTTCATGTTATATATATATATATATATATATATATATATATATATATATATATATAATAAATCGATTTTTGTCCTTTTTTATTTAGCTTTGTATACATGTATATAAGACGGTTACCTGCTTTATGCAAAAATATAAATAAGTGTGTCATTTATATAAAATGTTAATATATCCTAGCCGTGTTTATTCATAAGGCGCGTGGAAGGGGATTTGGAATATTTTTGTTTTGCTTTAAAAAGTAATTCATAATTCTTTTATTCTTTTAAGGTTTTTCGGGTCCGTTGACAATGATGCCCGGTATTGACAGTTTGTCCGGTGATACAACGCTGCTGTTAAGGGAAATTCTTCAAAACAAGGAAAATAAGATGAGCAACAACAACAACAACAATAACAATAATAGTATAAAAAGCTTCTGTCCTAACGGAAACATGCCAGATTCAGATATGATCGAAGGTATGCTGCGCTCTAAACCCGGAGCCCGCGACACCCACTCTGTCGACACCGCCTCCGTTCATTCGTGCTGCAACGGATCCGTTGCCGACAGCGACGTGGACAGCGCCCGTGGCGATGGTGACGTAGAAGACGTCGTCGACGACGAGAAGGTTTACGATGACATGGTCACGAACGACCTTGAGGATTCGCCTGTGGGCGACACGAAGGAGGCGAAGCGAGCTCGCGTGGAGAACATCATCACCAGCATGCGCCCGTCGTCCGGCGACCACCCAGACAACGCCTCCGTCAACAGTTCAGACATGAGGAGGCCGAAACGCAAGCAGCTTCAACCACAGCAGCACGACACGAAGTTCGGCTGCTCGGAGACGAAGTATCACCGTGGCAACCACAACGTCCTGCATGAGCACATCCTGCAGCTCCAGCACCAGCTGCAGGTGGTAAAACAGCGCTGCGACGCCCTCTGCGGTGATGACGTCACCGGTGACGTCAACAAGCAGGTCAGCAAGTACAGCGACGCCGTTCGCATGTGGATGAAGGAGAAAGAGATGGAGAATAAAGAGTGTAACGGGGTGGCTTTTGAGAGTCGTCCGGACGAGCTCGTCATACCGAAACCTGGGGACTTTAACGCCTTCAAAGCGGCGACCAGCAAGGCTCTAGTGGAACCAGACGACCTTCAGCAGATGGCGGAGAGTGTGAAAACTGAAATCGTGCAATCAATAACCAAAGCGGTGGACAGTGCCGTTAACAAACTTATAGAGAAGTGTGTTCTAAAAAGTGCCGCGTTCCACCAGTCGTCGTCGGGTGTGGCGAAGAAATGCAGAGAAGCGGAAAAGAAACAGGAATCAATCTGGAACGAAGTGAAATCCAGTCCAGTCATTCCAATCAAGCATGACCTCATCCATGACCATATTGTCAGTCGTGCTCAGGACAAAATAAGTGCTTTTGAACCTCTACACCGTGACTTTGAAATGCCTCGTTCACATGTTGCCCCGCATGTGCCTTTTCCTCACTTTCCGTACTACTTTCCTACGCAAATGCTGCCCCCTATGTACGCGACGGAACCGGAACAGACCGAAGCGCTTCCCCTGGTCGTCAGCAACACACCAAAGAAGAAACGGACAAAGGTGACGGACACACGACTGTCGCCGAGAGCGAAGACCGCTCTGCTTCAGGACAATTCGCAGTCGATGCAGCTGGACCTCGGCCACCACACCCCGACCTCGACGTTCCCCCACTTCTTGCCGCACATGCTGCCCACTAGTGTGGCCATCCCTAACCCCAGTCTTCAGCATTCGGACGTCCTCGGCTTCAGCATGCGGGAACGGTGCCTCTCCGAATCGAGGCTGTCCGCCAGCTCGCCGCCAATGTTCGACCGGTCGTCGCCAAAATCTCCAGACGACGGAATGAACTTCTCCAGATCTGACATGTTTGAGGGGTCGCCCAGCGACTCCGGAGACAGCCAGTACCTGCACATGATATCCTTTGATTGGGGCTACAGTAGATTACACTTTAAGCTTTCCACTAACGTAAATCAAAATTCGCCATTGTTTAAGTCTTAAAAGAATCATTTTTAATTTATCAAATAAATATTAAATATTAATAATCAGTAGTGTATATATAGATAGATTACAGTATATTTTAATGAAACAGAGAGCAAAATTAATAAACGTTTTACTGAAAATCAAATCAAACGCGTTGCGAGCTAAAAGTCTGAATAGAACTCATAACAAAAAGTCTGTTAAATTCATGTAATTATATGTTACTGGTGGCATTTAATTTACCACACCAAAAGAATTGAGTATTTTATGTTGGCTAAAATATGTTTAGATATGTTTTAGTTTTTTGGTTTGTTTTTTGTTTTGTTGCTGGGTTTTTTGGTTTTTTAAATCATTTTACACTTTATTATTGTTATCGTCTTCCATTTCAATACCATACACGGTTTTACTTTGTAGTTCATAAAATTCTTTGAAGCTTTGGTTCCGTCGAATCAATGCCATTGATCGCCGTCTTCCATTTGCACCGTTAAGGTTGTTTAATTTGATGAATGATGTGTGTTTGCGGCCTTTTGTCCGTGTACAGTGACTGATGCTGGTTTGTCATTCGAAATCATAACGGTTATTATCGTTGTCTCATTTTACGCGTTTTCCCCCAAGGTGCACTTTTTCTCTTCCCACTGAATGGATAAGATTTCATATTTTTTCCAGCTTGATTCCTTTTTGTAATCTTGCATTAAGGCTTATGACTGACAGACAATACACCTCAGTTGGCAAAACACGAGAAATACATTTGGACGAGAGCCTTGGCCCATCTTAAGTTGACAGGCAAAATGCTGCTACCTGCATCGATCACAAAATGGCACGGTAATGAGCAACAATCGAGATATTGTCTTCTTTATTCGTCTTCTGCGCTCCACTGCACCACAGTCCACCAACAAAGTGAAAAAAATATTACTCCTTCCTCCGTGTGAGCCATTGTTCATTTATGGCCATTGTAATCACTAATTGAAACCCTGCGCCATAATCTATGTCTTAAATTTTGCATTGTGGCCACTTAGTAAGAATGTCAGAAGAATGGAAGAACAAGACAAAGGTTCTAACAGAAAAGCTTGTGATCCGGCACGTGAGTCCTGACTGACGTAAAGAAGTGGGTGTTTCTGTTTCTCTTCACTTATCTTAAGTTGCTCCATTTAAATGTTTAATTTGCAGTTATGGCTATATGACCTTGAAACACAAGTTCTTACTCGTATTAAGGTGATGCATCGTCGGGCCTGATTCGCACATGGATGGTTGTTCGCCTATGAACGACTGAGTGTTGTCGTCATTGCAATGACTGATGTATCAAACGTCGTTGTATGCCCTGACCTGGCGAAGTCAGAGGTTGTGCCCACGACAGACGTGCTTGAACAGTTTTCCGATGGAAGCATGCCAAAAATTACCCCCACACACGCCCTGACCTGTCCAGTTTTGGTTTCGGTTTTGACCTAGTTAACCTCTATTCAGTGTAGGCAGAATATTGTCTTGAAAATGAGTTCAGTATAACCATCATGTCATTGCGTTTCGTTGAATAATTAAATCACGAGTACAAGTAAGAATATTGTTTGTATCATGGTCAAAATGCTCATCATATCAGATGCTTGTATCTCCTCATTATACTTTTAATAACCAAAAGTTAAATTAAAGTTCTTCTTTGATATTTATTGACTCAATTTTTTCTCTATTATCGTTGGATTAATTTGTTTTTATGATTACTATTTGACAATCATATTATAATTTATTTTGTAATGTAATTTAGTTAATGGTATATTTCAGTTAATCGTATATTACGGCTGATCGTATATTTCAGTTGATCGTATATTTCAGTTGATCGTATATTTCAATTGATTGTGTATTACAGTTGATTATATATTTTAGTTGATTGTATATTTTAGTTGATCGTTTATTTCATTTGCTCATGTATCTTTTTTCTGTGTCAATTAACATGGAATAGCAAACACTTTTTATTTTTACAAAATAATAATACGCGCAGGCCTATCAACTGACAAACTTCAAGACTATAACTCTGTTGGTCTGTAAGTTGGCGCTAATTCCTGCATGAGCGCGCCTTCAACACTTGATTAACTGGGATAATAATATTACAAGGCGGACCCGATCGCTGGTATAAGTAGTAAGACGGTGGCGAGCGATGACGTTTAATTACGACGCTGGGGTGATAATTGACGTTACGAGAAAATCGCTGGTTATTGACTGGGCGTGGGCAGCACATGCCGTAGCACCGCGCTGGCTTGTCTTAGCCGTTGTCTGAATCCAATTGGTACGGAATTTGTGATGAACGAGAGTTCTCGACAATCACCGTCTTTAGCCGACATTTCACACGGCTTGCCACGGGGCTATTGTCGGAGGAAACAATGCGTCCGTTAATGTGAATTTGTAATTTGTACACCGACCAGATTGTCGACACGATTACTTCCGGTCTCTGTTTGCCGACGTTTTGGGTTTTTTTACTGCCCTCTTTACGCGGTGTCCGTTGTACATAGAATTGTGAGTCTGTACTAGTTGTGGATGACATTAGCATAGCCCGGATTTTATATTGGGAGATGCACATTGGATGGGGTCAGCCACACTCTATACGTGTTATGGTATGATAGAAAATATAGAAAGGTGGTGGAGGGGGAAAAGGAGGTGGTAGACGGGTATATTCGAAAATCCTCATTCAGTAATTGAGAGTTTATGAGTATTAGTATTTTGTAATTGAAAGTTTATGTCTGCTAGTATTTAGTATAAAGAAAGACAATTAATTGCCAATAGTAATAGGCCTACATTGTCAAATTTTACGTTTAAAATGGCCTTCAAGCACATAATTATTTCAAGAAACTTCTATAGGCTTTTTAAAAAAAAAACGTTTTATATCAGAACATTAACCAGTAAATAAAGTATCTTTATATTAACTTTTAGGAAACCAACAATATTTGGTCCTTGGCAGTTTAATTAATTGCAGGGGTATTAAAATTAATTGTTTTTCTTTAAATTTCTCCCTTCACCATTATTGATTGTTAGGAAATCTTGAAGTAAAATTGAGCTGTGCAACAGGTCATGCCTTTATGTGGGCTTGGAATCAGACAGAATTGTAATATATATAAGTGCTAATGAGACACACAGCATGCTACTAAAGATATAAAAGTTTACTACAAATTTTGTTTTGGGGCTATGTAGAAATGACAGTGATTGGACTAATGGTGGAACTTAAAACTAAGATGTTCTCTGACATGACTACACCTAATATGAGGTGCTTAAATTCTTTAAAACAACAACTAAAGAAGACAAACTTATTTTGCATTTAAAGTCGTTTTCAAAATAAACTGACTGAGCACATGGTTGCTGTAAGATTATTTATTAGCATGATACTATCTTTCCAACTAGGTATTAATGTTAAAACCTGAAGAACCTAAAATAATTACCACTTAACTGTATGTTCAACTGCAGCGCACTGTGTCCTAGTAGTTCTGCTTCTATCGACAGGGCAACGTGTTATTAATTACAAAAGTGGCAATAATATATTGTGTTTGGCATATTAAAGCAGCACAGTCGTGGACATAACTGTTTCCTTCCCTTTGGTGTTTCTGGGAGCTGTCTTTTGATTGATGCAAGTCGCCCCAACCCGCCGCTTAATAGTGTCATGAGATGGATGAAGTCTCGCAAAACAACGACGGCCATTTTAACCCAATACTGTCACACTGATCAAACTTAATATTTAATTCTAGCGTATTGTGCCAGCCTTGTCATGTTGATTTCCATTATGTGGTGTCAAGATTTCATTCGCATAATATGGTTTTCAATTGTTTGCCGAAACTGTTTTAGATTTTTTTAAATTATTTATCTTTATCTAATTATGATCACTGTCTTTTTAGGATTACTAATCGTTTTGAATTTTGTAAAATGCCACTAAAATCACCTTTCAGTCGTGCACAAAATTGTTTGTGAGTTTATAATTAACCCAAAGTTATAAATTTAATCACAATTTACTTCAAATTCTTGTTTAAGATTTAAAGAGACAATCCTGGGTTTGTTACCATTGTAAGATGTTTCCAACTATTTAATGTTTCTTGTGTAATTGTATTCGTTAAAAACATTTCACAATGACGGTAAACTCATAACCTTGGGCGAGTTTGTGGATAGAAAATTCTGCAAGCTAGCAGTAGTTTGTGTTTGAATACAGATTGTTCTGGAATGGAGTATGAGCTTGTGTGGTTCATATTCATTTTTGTTTAAATCTCGTTTGTACGTATATATTTAATGGAAAGCGCATATTTCCTACAAACTATTGTTAACAGAAAACACTGCCATTCAGTTGTGGCAGCGGAGCACTGTATGGGTAATTATGCTGTAACAGTCTTTGATCTCCTAATGCGTGGCACGACAAACGATTCAATATACTGCAGATTTCGGATTGAAGATAATAGTTTATTCCGCTCGGCAGCTTTCTACAGTTGGCTGTGGCAGAAGACAACAGGATGAGGCCGCGTGATGAAAACTTGGTGATATATGCGATAAGCAACATTAGTTATACGTTTCGGTGTCAGTTCAATTTCGTAGGTGCGCCAGCTGTTGGCTGCGCGTCTTTTGTTTCATTTCTAATATCATAGATAACGATGCGACAGGTTGCTTTAGGTAAATGTAGAATCCTTAATCAATGGAGACTTTGTTCCAATCCAGAAAGTGGCCCGAGGAGGCGCCAGGCCTCGCTGCCACCTTTGCAACAGGTGGGGCAGCGCAGGACGAGCGATCGCTGGGTTTCACACTTCTTATAACACTTTGTACTTCGGAGAGCTCCGAATCTTTCCGGGTTTTGCCCAACCTGAACCAATCGCTTGGAGCGAAACCTTCCGGAGCCTGAACACTTGTTTTTAATGTATTTGCAATTAAGTCCGTGGCACCGCGAATACAAAATAAGAATGCAACAGCTGATGTCGGCCTTTCATCCCGACACAATGGATTTATGACAGAACTATTAGATTTAATACCGAAGAGATCGGTCGCTATATAGTTAAGAGTTTATTGATAAGTATCTTCGCTTGCTGGCGAAAAAGGGGATTTAATTGAAAAGCGAAAAAAGATTAACATTCATTTTAATAATAAATCTTTGTGATATATATCGGCTACAGCGACTGTAGCTTAGATCTGCTGGCCATTTAGATTTTAAAAATCCACTTTGCAACATGTTGCAATGTGTAGGATGCAACGCATGCTATAAGATATCACCTGTGTGGCAGCTTTAGTAGCACAGCGCACACGTGATTGACAAGCTAAGAATGATAGGGATGATTCACGCACATGTATTATGTATATATGCGAAAGTGTTAAGTTGGGATCTTCCATATTCAATATGTATATCGTATTACGGAGTAGATACGGCCAGCATAAGGTGATTCAATATATTCAGACAATACAAAGGAATAAATATGTAGGTTGTAGACTTGTATGTTCACTGTGGAACTGTTAGGTTGTATATGATATAGCTCCCCTTGAATAATAAACGATCAGGTTTATAAAGCATAAAAACCAGTGTATCGCTAACAGTGTAATTGAATTTTAGGGAAGTACAGTTTGATTATATGGAAATAGAATAAGTATTTTTTAAAAGACAACTTATTTAACTTACATTTTCATTCATCCTGCCCAGCTCTCTCTCTCTCTCTCTCTCTCTCTCTCTCTCTGTGTGTGTGTGTCTGTCTCCCTCTCTCTCTTTCTCTGTCTCTCTCACACACACAGACACAGACACACACGCACGCACACACACAGAGTTAGACACCCAATTTCTATACACTTCATGTACATCAGGCTTTTTAACCAAACGTGATGAAAAATAAGAAAACTGTGGGTTTTCACCTTGAGTTTAATAGCCACATACGTCATTTAAACAACATGCTGTAGGTAAGTTATTCCCTATATATTAATATTTTTCCTTTACATTTACTAGACGTAACCCACTTTATGATCACTTCATACGCATTTTGTCGAAACATTTCTTGCACTCTTCTTGTACAAACATACGATTTTAAATGTAATAAAACTTTTTATAGTTGTGTATGTGAATTGATATCATGTATGTCTGTGAAACAAACGGTTTTTCCTTAACTGATATCACACCAGTACTCTGACACCTATGCACCTGCGCAAAGCGAAACTGATGTTTTTCTACGTCCGGTACCCGAGTTCCGCCATTCTGAAGATCTACTTCCCTGATGTGAAGTTCAACAAGAACAACACAGCTCAGCTAGTCAAGTGGTTCAGTAACTTCAGGTGAGAGTTTGTCTCTTTAAAACTAGTCTGATGTGAAGTTCAACTAGAACAAAACCTCTCAGTTAGTCAAGTGGTTCAGTAGTTTGTCTCTTTAAAACTAGTCTGATGTGAAGTTCAACTAGAACAAAACCTCTCACCCAGTCAAGTGGTCCAGTAACTTCAGGTGAGAATTTGTCTCTTTAAAACTAGTCTGATGTGAAGTTCAACTTGAACAAAACCTCTCACCCAGTCAAGTGGTTCAGTAGTTTGTCTCTTTAAAACTAGTCTGATGTGAAGTTCAACTAGAACAAAACCTCTCACCCAGTCAAGTGGTTTAGTAACTTAGGTGAGAGTTTGTCTCTTTAAAACTAGTCTGATGTGAAATTCAACAAGAACAACACGGCTCAGCTAGTCAAGTGGTTCAGTAACTTCAGGTGAGAGTTTGTCTCTTTAAAACTAGTCTGATGTGAAGTTCAACTTGAACAAAACCTCTCACCCAGTCAAGTTGTTCAGTAGCTTGTCTCTTTAAAACTAGTCCGGAAACTAGCTCAGTCTAGTCTGAGGTGGTTGGGTCCAAGGATCGAACCGTCTCGGTAGACCCATTCTCTGACTGGTTTTCCTCTCGTCCCAACCGATACCCCACGACTGGTATATCAAAGGCCGTGGTATGTTTGGTCTTGTTGGAGAAATTGCAGTTAAAATATATTTTACTGCTACTGGAAAAATGTTGCGGCTTACCTCTAAAGACAAAGTTGCTTGTCAAAATTATTAAATGTTTGACATCCAATAGCCGATAATTAATTAATCAGTGTGCTCAAGTGATGACGTTAACAAATACAAATTTGAACCGTACACAGGTGCTGTAACGAGTGTATCCTTGGATGCCCGCATCCAGTTGAGTGTGGCACGTGTGCATGATGGCCAGACTGCTTTTGAAAAAGATTTATTCATGGGTACAAATTATATTTATACGGCCCCCAATTATCTGAAAAAAACTAAACAAACAAACAAAAAACATTAAAATCCCGCAGAAAAAAACACACAACGAAAAACTTTGAATTGTGAACAATTAATCAAAGCTTGGAATCTCATACCGTTTTGTAAACAACTCACGCCAACTTGCGAAAGATCCATTTATATACTCTCCCATCCCGCATGTAACAGATTGTTAAGGTTAGAATAAATGTATTGTAGAAGTATTTAATTGCGCAGGTTGCAGAGAAAATAAAATATGTACTCTGTAATTACATCAGGTACTGATTCACGGCACGTCAAAGTTTACTACATGTTCGTATTCTAACGAAATGCTTGAAGCTTCTTTACAGACGTTTCCCTTAGAGGAACTGTTCTGAGTTTGTTGCTATTGTAAAATGTGTCTGAGTACCAGAGCCTTTTTAACAATTAAAATTACACGCTAAATATATTGTCTTGTTAAGGTAAAGCGCTCGCTTGATGCGCGGTCGGTTTGGGATCGATCCCCGTCAGTGGGCCCATTGGGCTATTTCTCGCTCCATCCAGTGTACCACGACTGGTATATCAAAGGCCGTGGTATGTGCTATCCTGCCCATGGGATGGTGCATATAAAAGTTCCTTCCTTCCTTTTGGGTAGCGTGCATAAAACGTATTTGGACATGTGCTCCAAATCTGAACACATGACTACCTCTTGTCGTGTATGGGACAGAGAACCCATCGAGATGTTCCTATCCTCAAAAGATACAGGCACGTTACCCTTGGGCTCAACCTCAGTGATCGAGTCCAGGGGCGGATACGTATTGTAGTAAAGTACATAAACTTATACTATTTCTGCATTCTGTTCATATAAGCCAACTGTATGTAACAATAAATGCATGGTTATTACCAAGTTTACAGTGAAGTTGAATTAGATTAACGTGTCTATATCCAATTAAGATTCAAGCACGTCTCTCCCGGGACCAATATCTGACTTCGCCAGTGACTGGGTCCGGGACAGAAGGGGGGGGGGGGGGGGGGGGGGGGGGGTAGAGTTGGAAATGGGCAGTATTTTGAAAATAGCAATTAGTAAAAAGTTAATAGAATTTTTAAAAATAAAATAAAAAGTTAACAAGCCAAAAATAAAAGGAATTGACTGTTTGGCCGAATATTTATATAATTTGGAGCATTTTAGAATGACAGTCCAAAAATAAATGACAGAAAGAAGAGAGGATCGGACTATAGTGCTGTCGGAAATAGAATAAAAATGATTTTCGTCGGACCGTTTCTGATGATGGTTTACCCCTATTCCTCTCCAAAACTAAATATTTGTAGACATTTATAAGTAACATTTGAACAAAACTGTCATGAACCATTTTGAGTTTCTGATCAATTTTCCAGTATTAAAGGTGCTATCTAAAAGTTGCATAATGACAGCTATTGCAAATCATGTTTTTATTAAATTTTGCTTTAACATTTAATGACTACACCTTTAACTATATGCCCATAGATGATTATAGGAAATTATTATATCTACTAGTAGAAATTACATTTTTATTGGAGAATCTTTATCACAAACAGATGCTCACATATAACTTCTGATACATCACCTTTAAGTGGTTGCAAGGTTGTGTAAATTTCTACTGTATGTATATTGAATTTATATTTATTAAATATGATGGTCAAAATTAATAATTTATGCTGCAATTCAAAATAATCAGTTATCTTGCAGTTTTAAATTAAAAGTTTGTTTCAGGGTAAATGAAATTGACACATATCGATCAAAATGTGTTATAGTCTGTTCCAATAAAGGTCATAAATCTCCTGTTTACTGACATCTTTATTTTAATTTCAAGAGTAAACGCCACCTTGTACATCAATGAGAGCCCAAACAAGTAAATGCTAAATTAGGTAGAGTATCATTAAATAGGTATTTACAAAATACTTACTTGTCAGTTTAATATGAAAGAAATAATTGACGAAAATCATTTTTATTCTATTTTCGACACTACTTTAGCTAATAATATTAAAAAAAACAAAGTAATTTCGACATAAAATTTTGAACGAAGGTCTAAAAGTTACAGTGAAGTGAGAATGTCTATGTACCCAAATTTAAAGACAGTGTGTTGCCATCGTATAATTTTTCCAACAAAAACAATATTTCCAGTAACCAAAATTACATATTAAATACTTAATCTTGTTTAGAACACCAATGTCTGTATATCCAATATGTTTCTGGTTGTCCCAACGTTTGTATACTATCCCAAATTGGACTTGACCGCACAATAATTTCGTACTTACGAATATATGTATATATATATATCTGTGTGTGTGTGTGTGTGTGTGTGTGTGTGTGTGTGTCTGTGTGTGTCTGTGTGTGTGTGTAAGTAAATGAAGTTTGAGTTACTAGTCTTACAAACATTAGGCTGACCAGGAGCACACCGGATAAATACACACTACTATCTAATCCAGAACGTGATTTAATATGTAGTTTAAATCATTAAATAAGCTCTATTTGTCGGAAGTAACTACAGTGGCAACCAACTCATGACAGTCTCTTCAAAAGTGGATAAAAGGACATTCTCACCGATAGACTGGTACTAACTAAGGGTTGGCGACATACTCACATTGATGGACCACCCTGTATGATGTGCTGCGTCATACAATATTAGGCGGGTTTTACATTTTTCGGTGGAAAAAAAAGATGAAAATAAATATGTAAAAAGTTTAAGTATTGGTACAGTAGGCTTTATAGATACATTTGGACTTGCTATAAACAATGTCTTTGAAGAAGAAAAAAGATTTATTTGTATATATTTACTTGGATAATAAGATAATTAATTTTACCTAAAAGCCTTTTAGTAACCGGCGTACGTCTAGACTACAATAGAGGTTTAGCACCTCGGGTAGGTGTTTCAACAGACTGTAAGCCATTAACTCGTATAGCGGTGCATAAAACTTAACCCGGGATTTGTGTCCGCGACGGTGGAGATTTGCATTCTCTGGATGTTTAGCGTGGATACCTTAATTACACGGATGTAGCATCATCATTGTTTAAAAGTCAGGCTTGACGCTATTTGTCTACGAGTCTCGGGGGAGTTGAAGAAATCATTTCCTATTTGGTCGCGCGTGTGAACTCAGGTAAATGCGAGGACGTACAACAATTTGCCGGGTGGACACCAGCGAGCAATGGCTCGTTTTATGTCTATCTCCAAATGAATGCTATTCCTGTGGGGCGGAATTTCTTAAATATTAATAGGGCAAATACGGGCTCTATCCTCAAGGCTGGATGGATGACTTTATCTCTTTTGATTCATTTGATGGAATCCGCTTGCACGATTGTTTGATGTCCATTATCGGCAGAAGCGACAGTGTCTGTATAAATCATTGTGCTATTTGTCCAACTCATCTTAATCACTCTGGCTCAATATTTGCCGACGATGAGATGGAAGCTGAGAGTATTGGCGAAGCGATCGCAAACCACTCCCCTCACCTATCCGCGTCTCTCGTGGCTCCAGCCCTCTGTCTTCGTATCAAAGTCAAGTTTATGTCGTCGGGCGGCCATTTACTTCCTCTAATGTACATTAAATTTTCATATTCTCATATCTTTAATGTATTTTCTCGATAGAGTCCCGCGCGAGCGCCGGTCCTCGGTGATTTGTTGATTGCAACAAGATCTTGAAAAGACTGGTATCATTTCATATTGATCAGACAACCAATAGCAATCAGCTTTATGCAAGTATTTCCGCTCGGCTTGAGTAGTCGTGTCAACCCCTTAATATATTATACACGTGTTGTATCCTATATTTCACCAAGTGCTGTATATTGCGTGTCGTATCTATATATGGAATCGCTCTTTATCCCGGTGTATAACATATACATTAATATTTCTGACGTATCGGTCTTTGTCGTAATATATTTCTTGTCCTAGATTTCAGGCACATCACTTGGGTTTTTGTTTCATAGTGTATATACATGTATGTGTATACGCACGCACACACACACACACACACACGCACACGCACACACACACGCATACATACACACACACACATGTATATATAAGGGCATCATTCTTTGTAGTGGTTCATTTCAGGAATATCATTCTTTGTTATATATTTCATTTATTATTTCAAGAGCATCAATGTTTGATGTTAATTAGAGGCGCATTGTTATTTTCATAGGATCAAACCCCCTCGGAATATCAGTATGCGTGGCATGTGCTGTCTTGTCAGGCTTATATTTTTTGACATGGTATATGTCTTGTATATTTAAGTAAAATCTTTCTTTGTTGGAGGGGGGTATTCAAAATTTTAATAAACTTATTTACCATAGCTCTATATAGATTCATAATACTATGACCAAAGAAATATATTATCTTTAATGTTGCCCGTAATAGGGTGTTATTAAACAGTCGTTCGTTCTTTGTTGTAGTATATTACATGTCAATTACTGGCCATTGTTCTTTTTCTTAGTACATGTACATGTATGTTATATTTTTGGAGCCTCTTTGTTCTTAGACCATGTAATTGTATGTTTATCTTATGCGTGTGCTTTAGAAAATAAACTGTATATTGCTTTTTAATAGTATATATATATATATATATATATATATATATATATATATATATATATATAGTTTATTGCAATAGGCCTACTGGCCTTTGAGCATTCATAATATGCACAGGAGTAAATGCATAATGTACAGGAGTAAATGTAAAGTAGATATACAGTACAAGGACCCAAATAAACCAAACTAGCATGTTAAAGGTGCTATCTACCGGTAATTGGTAAACTGGACAAAAAATGGGGTCAAGTTTCTCATTTAGTTTAGTTTAGTTTTTTTCTTTTTTAGTTTTTTAGTTGTTGTTTTTTGTTTTTTTGTTTTTTTTAGGGGGGGGGTGGGGGGGGGGGGTCATATTAGCAACGTTGTCAGTTTAGGTGTATTCCAGAAATCTTCTGAGTGGATGAATTTATATTTATGTGTGGGTGGTGAGCTCAGCTATATTATTTTATATTTTTACTGTAAGCAATGCCAAATAAATTAGCATTCACTATCTCAACCTCCATTTGATCATTTCTGGAACAGTTGTTTTTTAACTGAACATTCCACACATTTGTCTACGCTTGGAGGTAGTATGTCTCAGTTGAAAGCTCATCAAGTGTTTAGGTCTAACTGTGAAACAAGTATATTTAAATTAGACAATCACCATTCTTCTGGCGAAAAAAAAAAGCAAAGTAACACTGGCATTTCTAAATATCACCGTCACATCCGCTCCCCCATCACTACCACCACCACCACCGATGCCATCTCCCACGCAAAATCCCGTGCACGGTCGCGCTCATAATGATATGGACAAAGCGCTTTCTCCATGGCATATTTGATATAAGTAGCTATCGCCGTCACATAGTTTGTGTTGTACAATGTGTGTATATCGGCTGTCGGGACGAGTCTTTTTGTTTGCGGTGCATTTAAAAGCCAATACCACACACACACGACCCGCCCGGCGTGTACCTCTTGCCCCGAGCGACCGTGTTGAATCGGTGGCGATACCCGTCTTCACCTTGTCTCGGCATTAGCCGTCTTCAAGAGTCAATTTGGGTCCCTGATCGCTTTGCGGGCATTTTATAAATGCCACCAATGTGAGAGCGGGTAGAGTCGCTCATTCTTTTGCATGGGATGGCTAATTTTCGCCTAGTGTACACAGAGAGCGAGATTAACTGCAGTGTACTTTACGTGTTTCCGCTAATGCTAGGTTAAACCTGTTTACACCCTCTTTATTTAGAGAACAGCCCCCTCCAATCCCCTTGCCTTGTTCACAGGTACCCGCCAGGATTTCTGACTCTTTCTCCGAAAGATTGTCCTGAGAAAAAAATCTTGCAGAAATGTATCTACTTTTAGGAGAAATTAAATGACTTTTTTTTTCGTCACAAATTACTATTTTTATTGTATAAAAGTTACATACATTTTTATCTGGAGAATTAAAATTGTTTTTATAAAAAATAGTAGTATAGCGAATGCCTGTTGAATCAGGGCTCTTAACCTTGCCATTTGCTAAAAACTTTCTGAGGAGGATAAAACTTAAAAACAACAAAATTAAAATCAAGATCAGTATATATGTAAAACTATTTAATGCGTGCTCATTTCATAATGTTTTTTTTATATCACGGGTGTTTAAAATTTGAATATTTCCTCAGTGAAATGATGATAAGAATTTGGAAACTGTTACTGAAGTAGTATGGAGCGAAATCGTGCAGCACGTAGTTGATTATTTGTTAGAATGCTCTTAGGTGCAGACACATACTAAGTAAATGTTTATTTCCATTAACCACAAACGCGGTTAAAGACGAGTGAAATGGCAATGTCAATTTTAAGAAAACCACAGCACGTGTTTTATTTTACGAGCTGCAACGCGCAAAAAAAACATTTATACGATATCATCCCGAATACAGAAAATATCACCCTATGTGTTTTTTACACACATACAATTTATGGACATTGATTTTGGTAGCATATTTTATGTATGATGCACATATGTTATGGCCAATTGTGTGTGCGCCTAACACATTTAGATGGTTAAGACTTTGATTCCTATGAAATCAACTTTATGAGTTGATCAATAAATTCTTTGATTTCTCGTCTGTTATTTAAACCACCTTACATAAGTAGTTGTTGTTATTGTTGTTGCTGCTGCTGTTGTTTTTGGCGTTTTTTGTTTTTTGTTTTTGTTTTTCTAATATCTTAGTTAATGTTTTGTCGGTTTGTTTTGTTTTGGTGGGTGGTGGAGTTGTTTTGTGCGGGGGTTGGGGGGGGGGGGGGTCGGTTTTTTCATGTTTTTGTTGTTGTTATTGTTTTTCGTTTTGTTTTATTGTTGTTGGTTTTTAATGTTGGTTTTATTTTGGTTTTTGGTTTTATTATTATATTTTTTGTTGTTGTTGGGGTGTTTTGTGGGGAGTGTATAACGACACTAGCATATATGTTGTCTCCTTTCTCAATGGTCATTTAGCTTTCAAAATTTGTTTTTAAATAACACTTTCTAATCATTGTTTTATAACAGCGTAAGAGTCAGTACGATTAAGAAACAGATCATTACATATCTAATCTCAGAGAGCGAGAGACGACAAAGTGAAACTTTCACTATCTGTGATTACTTTACTAAATAATGTTGTGCACAATAATTAATTGTCTTTTGATCGCGGTCCAGAGTTCTGCCCTGTATAACGGGGCTATATCCACTGCTGACAGGACTCGTGTTGTCTGGCCCGCTCAAGATGCCAGCTTGTTATCGCACAAGATGACGACATGTACTAATTAAACACCCGACCAGCGTGATACGCCGATAACGGGTGTCTTACCTGTAATAACACTGGTCTATATTGAGATGTGATACCCGAACACTACTAGACCTTTGGGAGAGAGAAAAAACAAATCAACAAGATTGTGTATGATCTATTGGTGCGTTGCCATATGTCTGTCATTCGAAGTTCAGTACGATGCACTAGTTTTAATCCATGAGTGTATTTACGTTCTTGTTAGCATCCAAAGGTTAAACTTCAGGCCCCCGTTTTACGAAACGATTGTAGCTACGATCAAACTCAGTGACTGATTTTACGCTATTAATGAGCTTAAAATTTACAACCGTTCGCCAAAGCAATTTTACTGTGATTGTAAACTACCTCACTACAATTAATATCTTGGTTTATATTTGAAAGAAGTCCATAGACGTGTAGCTAGAAAATGGTAAATCTAGAATGTTTTGTAAATGTCTTGACATTGACTTGGATAAGAAGATTAATATATAGTCCAGGATCACCGTGGTTCCATTTGTTTCTCCATCAGTTACTTTCCATTAATGTTTTAATTACGAATACTGGTGATGTAACACGATTTTAAATACATTTTGGAAACCGGTTTATATTACTTTTGCATTTTTAAAGGATACTTGACACTTGGAGAGGACAATGTTGCCTCGGACCTCGTTTGTAAATTCAGTAATTAAAGTTAGTAACGCAATTATAAACACTTAACTATGCTACTTGGAATACAATAGGTACTATTATTGCAAATGTTCATAATCCGTTCCGTCCAGATGGCAACCTATTCAGTTATGACAGTTTTTGTGAGTTCAGTGGGTTTCATCTTCCATCACTATTATTGAAGGCTTAAAAGCTACTTTACTTAAGAGATGGCCATTCCTCTCTTCAAAACCTCTTTCAACACATGTTTATAAAGAACAAAATGGGGTCTCGATATATATATATATATATATATAAGTACATTAGTAAGTACTTTTTTTCACCACAGTATATTTGTAAAATGGGGACAAGACTTGGCTATAGAGAATGCCAACGGGATTCAACTGTAATTATACTGTGGTCGATGTTTTACAGATATAGAGTCTACACCATCCTAAAGGGTGTCTTTTTACTGTGCCATTGGTATTAACGATCTATAGAAATGACCGCGTATAATTTGGAATACATTATCCTAAATTGTAAAGTTTGTTGCTGTTGTTGCTGTTGTTGTTGTTGTTCCATTGTAATACGCATTGTCAAAGCTGAAAGTATTAGAACATGTTATATTTTTTTACATTTAATAGTAATCTTTTGAACGACAAATCAATTCGTTTTCTTCAAATTGTTGCTGCAAATTGTTCCGTGTAAGCGCATCTGTACGATATCTAACACATATTGTGATCATGGCATATTAGTCACCATTAGAAAATCGTGATGCATTTGACCATTTTTCCTGAGTTCTGACCCTTACTTTCTCCAATTACTTTATTTTACATTAGTACTTACTAGTATCTTTTTAAAACTAATCACATCGCATAGTATGTATCTATGAAACGACGCTGTGCAATAAACGTAGACCAGTTGAACATCGAGTTTCCAAACTGTTTCGGAAGTGGATACTAGTGTGAACAATAATCGCTGCAATCGTTACACATCCGAGATCAACACACCCGGTGATTTTAGAACGTCTAACGAACACGCTCGAGTGTTTCCGACATTCCGATTGTTCACCGACCTCTTCCGAAAATGTTTCTGAATGTCGCTCCAAAATCAACCTTCCCAAACGTCAGTTTGTAATGAATTATAAGTGCATTGGCTGGGACGTAAATTAAACCATTATCATTGATTTGAGAATAGAGATTGCTAAAAAAAAAAAACAAGTTATTTTTATCTTGCGTTAATCAAAATGGATAAATTTTCGAAAATTACTATAATAAAACGGTGCGATTGTTACTCATTCATCCATTCTTCCGTCCGTCCGTTTATCTTTCAATAACTTCGTTCGCCAACTGCAGCCAACCAGCTTATCCGTCCGTTCGTTCACCAATGATCCATCCATCCATCCATCCATCCATCAATAAATCCATTAATCCATGCATCAATTTACTAATAAATTTATCCATTCATTTCCTGTTTGTTTACTGAACCATTTTATTAAACTAGTTTTCTTGCTAATAGTTTATATAATTTTCACTATGTGGAAACGTATATAATATTAAGTTATACGTTCTCTGCGGCCATTGCGGGTTGACTTTTGCCCTGCTACTTTTATTGCCATGCTGCCGGTTCGGAATCCGGCTGATTTTCGTGTATAATGAGAAAACTGATAAGGGCGAACTTCGCAACTCGTCACCCGAGCAGCTCCATTCATAATACAAAGAATTGCTAATGGCTTTCAAATCATAGACATTATACGTCCCCTGTTCTTCGATGTAGAGTCACGTCGCGCGCACGTATTTAAATGTAGAGTGATTCTAAATGGCAGAAGGAAAACCCAAATGTCAAAGATAACATTCCCAGGCAGTCCCGGAACCCGCACGGGTCTCCTTCAGATGTGGTTAGAAGAGGGGAGCAAGTGGCGAATAATTGCATCTGAGACGAGCGGCAAGTGGACCGGGGACCTGGTTAGAAATATTGCCCCGTCCAATTGCTTGTTAACTGCCTCTTCCTCAATCAACTATAATCAAGTATGCGAGGGAGAATTATCACTTAATTGAGATTAATTCCCAGTTTACTTTCTCACCGCCGCCACGCCAAATTGGCCGTCATCATCGCATCTTATGTTCTTCCGCCCAGTGGAGGAAAGATTTATATTTGCTCAAAACGGGCCACCAGCCTGCCTGGTAATTGTCTCAAATTGTTTTATTGTTCGTGAACAAGTCGTTGCGTTTGTCTCATGCTGTACATTAAACCGTCTCTCTCTCTCTCTTTCCCCCTCTCTGCTCACATTATCGTGTTTATGAGTGTACCATCATTAACTGTCGTTTAGTGTATTAACAAAGCGGCATTGCCTTCCCAGACCAAGGCTTATGTTATAAAACCATGTTTTAGTACAATGTATATAAAAATACTGTATTTACTAGCAAACTAAAAATACTTGGACTTGGAAAATGGTTTAACGTGCACATTCAGAGCAAGCTATTGTAGCGCACGCCTGTCCTGGACACAAGTACCGGCCACAGCCGGTTTCTCCGTCCAGGACAGGAAAGGTTGGGGTGGGTGAAGGACGGACCGCCTGCAAGGGAGCACCAGCAGTCCAACCGTAGTCGGTGACGGGGGTGGGGGGGGGGGGGGGGTATGGTGCTATGTAATTTGGAATGTCCCGTAGGATTAAGCCAAAGGGAAATGAGTGCGCATTTTGATGAAGGAAGTTTGGCGCAATTTTGATGGTCGTTCTAAAAATAAAAGGTACTAAAAATACTGCTTTACACTGCCTTTTATAGCAAGCAAAGATAATTTTGTCAGTTCATCAACGTCATAGACAAAACTTGTTCCTCTAAGAGAAAAAATCCATATTGTGTATTATATATTTTATTTGTTAGAAATGTTTTGATTTTAAAACAAAACAAAAATCGCAGCCCAGTCAGTTTCAGTGTGTCAGCTATTAGACTGCAGTCTAAATGGTGGCCTTGGTTACAAAAATTCTTTCTTTTTTTCTCTCTCTTTTTCTTTCTTGCCAGAACTTTGGCATACTGCTTTGCAGACAGTTCTGTTAACTAGCCACTCTTGGTGAGTCACTAACCAGAACTTCACTCGCTTCGGTTAATGTTATTAATGTTATTAACAGGACTATCCAGAGAATGCAACATGTTTCCAAATAATAAATCTTTTTAAGAATTATAGTTACATCTTGAATACATATTCTTGTTTAGAATATCAGTTTTTGTATGTGGAATGTTCCAGGTCGTCCTAATGCTTGTAGTAGTTCAGATTTCATTTTACCTCCTGATATACAGTATTAGTTTGTTTTGGGGGGTGTTTTTGTTGTTGTTGTTGTTGTTGTTTGTTGTTGTTTTTTGGGGGGTGGGGTGGTGGTTGTTGTTGGGTTTTTTTTGGGGGGGGGGGGGTGTTGTTGGGGTTTTTGGGGGGTTGGGGGGGTTGTACGTACAAAATTATTTGGAGGTAAAATACAATTTTGGCTACTAAAACATTAGAATAACAAGAAACTTGTACAAACACAGACATTTTAAACAAGAAAATATATATAACATGTAATTTTAGTTGTTAAAAATGCTCTGTAAACTAGTCGAAAACATCTTGCAATGGCTGCAAACTGTAGTGTTTTATAAAAGTACTCATATGAACAATTTTGTAGTATGGACAAAGTATTTATTTAGTGAGTGGAAATAAAATTATTTTTGGGGAATGGAATATTGTTTCAGGACAAACACTGATTTTTTAATAGTAGTTCTTTATGACACATTATGGCACGTTAAATTCTTTGAGCCAGTTTATTGTTTGAAGTGGATAAGTGTTTTTACAATACAATACGAAATAACTTTTGTGTCATTTTATACCACACATAATGCAATATGCAGAAATCACAGTATTTGTTTTATTGTCAGTGCCAGTTCCTTCTACCACCACCCCCCCCCCCCCCCCAGTAAAGTACGATATGCATGTAATCAACATATGATATCATTGAAACTAACTTTCAAATATATTGTTTTCTGTAATACCTACTAACCTGCTAGAGTAAATGAAGTACTGTGGTATATTGTTATTAGTATGCATTGGTTGCAAAGATGTAGGAATGAACAGACAATGGAAATGCTCATTTCAAACGAAATTCGAGAACCAAGTTTGCATTATTAACATTACATTTACCTCATAATCGCGCGTGAAAGCAAGACACACGTGTGTTTATTTTGATCAGTAAATAATACTGTACTTGATGACGGTCGTATATCTTGTATTGAGATGTGTGTATTGTTTGTGTATTTGCAGAGAGTTCTACTACATACAGATGGAGAAGTACGCCCGCCAGTCGATCGCCGAAGGCTGCAAATACGTGGATGATCTGGTTGTGACGACGGATTCCGAGTTGTACCGAGTGCTCAACCTGCACTACAACCGCAACAACCAGCTCGAGGTGAGACACGTGCACATACATCTTCTTCTTCTTCTTCGTCTTCTTCCTCTTCTTTTTCTTCGAACGCTCATACTACAGTAGTGATATTCTCTTACACACAGTGTGCAGAGAACACAGATCTATGGTACATGTACCACACGGTGTTTTCCCACATATTATATCGGATTCGCTGTTCCTTGATGATGATAAGAATGTCAAAGCCAGACCATCCACTGAAATTATCACTTCCGAAAATTATTTCAACTGTGCAAGCGCGTAGTTAAAAAAGACATACAAATTCAGTTTAAACCTGATTTAAAAAAAAAATCTTTTCAGAATATGTGATAACTAGAATACTGCTCTCTCACATCCATTGGATACAGTTATTTTACAACGTGTTGTTTAAACATGTATTTTTCGCTCATTCGATTATGAAACAACTTGTAAAGAAAATGGTATCTAACATGGCGACTCGTATAATATTTTCTATATAGTACCGAAACGACTGTCATAAAATATAAGATCAGAAACTGAATATGGCGAAACATTTGTTTTAAAAAGAAAAACAAATAAAAAGAAAACAAGAATTGAAAAAATGCTTTAATTGCTTATCATTGCAAAATAGTTTGGGGGCGGATTTAAAATCTGAAATACTTTGCAATGTATTCACATATGTAGTGTGTGATATACATAAACCAGCTCTTGTCTTAGTTCCACTTAACTAAAAATACTCATTTTTATTCTACAAAACGTGGGTTGTGTAACATAATTTTACCACTTATCAGTATCAAGTCAAATATAGACATTTTGCCATCTCAGCGAGTGTTTATTATGTCTAACATAAACTATGGAAAATACAATAATATGTTTCTGCTCAGTAATCTTTGACAAACACTTGATAGGCTATCATCATTGTTTTGACAATAATTAGAACGTATCTCTTGGACTTCCTTGTGGACAGATATCATATGATGTGTGTGTCATACAAAAAACCAAAATGCCCTCGCAGTCATCGAATCTCAGCTTTGAAGTTCAGATAGTTTTAGAGTCAGATACTGAGTCCCGGATTTTTGTTAATTTGGAAAAATGATACGTGATCGTAAGTGTGGAATAAACACTTTGCTCCGTACTTGACAAAATTGTACGCATTATCTCCGAGTGGTGCTTAATCTTTGCTGGGAGGAAATCACCATAAACGTATCGTCGACTTCAAGAGTGATGTAAGAGTGTATGCCGAAACCACACGAGCCCACTCTGCCGGCTGGGTGTCCGTCGTTTAAAATTATTAAACCTTTGTCTATGAGATCGTTATCTCGGCGATAATTGGCGCTGGCCAATTTTACGATCTAAGTGGATCATTTAATCCGAACGTTTAATCTGAAAGAAATGATGGGCTGTCACAGGAAGGGAGTTTTGTCCGCAGATGATGTCTTACGGTCCTATATTTGTTCTAAGATGGCTGGAATCGCCGGACGGGCGGGATTGGTTTAGTCACGCAGGACTCCCCGATATTGGAGGCCACAAGTCTCGGCTATGTTATTACCAAAATATATGTTATGTCCTAAGATCATTTAATGCAGGAATTCAACAAAAAATAATTACACGTTTGTGCAGCGTTGCACGCCATGTGTGCCGTCGTTCGGTTTGACGTCTTGCTGGTGCAAGAAACAATTGTAGCGTTCTTGGAAATCTTTAGTTCTGCGATAAAAAAGAAGAAGCGGAAAAAAGGAGTACTAAATTAAATAATTGTTAATTATTTTAGTCTAGCCTTTTAAATATAGGTTCCTCTGTAGTATATTGTAACCACGAATGCCAGAGCAACGTTTTAAAGTATCGATTTCGCTCAGACAGTCCTTTAATAAAAGCCAATTCACAAATGATAAACGTAAAGGCAAATACGTCCGTAGTTATTTAGCTACTGAGCAGGGCTAAAAGAGCTATTACAGAAATAGTAATCACTTGATGGTAAGGATAGAGGGG
This sequence comes from Gigantopelta aegis, assembly GCF_016097555.1. Taxonomy (NCBI): domain Eukaryota; kingdom Metazoa; phylum Mollusca; class Gastropoda; order Neomphalida; family Peltospiridae; genus Gigantopelta; species Gigantopelta aegis. The sequence goes on along the minus strand of NC_054702.1, from coordinate 75,812,433 downwards.
TCGTAGGAGGTACCCGAATTATAATTCTATTGAACTCTCTCTGTCTCTCTCTCTCTCTCTCTCTCTCTCTCTCTCTCTCTCTCACACACACACACACTACACACACTTTCTTCATTCTTTATTTTCGGTCTCTTCTCTTTTCTTTCTTCTCTTCTCCCCGTTCCTATTTCCCTCCTTCCTCTCTCTCGTGGTGATGATGAATTTGTGTGTGTGTGTGGGTGTGCGCACACGCATGTGTGTGTGTGTGTGTGTGTGAGTGTGAGTGAGAGACAGAGTGAGAGACAGAGACAGAGACAGAGACAGAGAGAGAGACTTCTAACCAGTGCTCCACTGTTGGTATATGAAAGACCAAGATAGATAAGTCGCTGTCAGTTGTAAGGTGTATATAAAAGGAAGTTTATTGCTAATGTTCAAGTGTAGTCCATATGGTATAAATTAGTACTATATATCCCACACCAAACCAGAGGTGAGAATCATCACGAGTAATACCTAACAAAGGACAGTTAACAATAAGCTAGGCTGACATTAAACAAACATTCCCATTCCTTTGACATCTACATATGTTTGTAAATCTCTTAAAATGGCGTTCATTTTGTTTGTCATATTCACAACCGTCTAACATTTCGTTTAATATTTGTTAATCGTTCATATTTCAGGTACCAGAAAGTTTCAGACTAGTTATCCAAGCAACTCTGCGCGAATTTTTCCGAGCCGTTATAACCAATAAAGATACTGAGCCCTCTTGGAAGAAATCCATCTACAAAGTGATTTCCAGAATGGACGACACACTTCCCGAGTACTTCAAGTCCCCGAACTGGCTGGAACAACTGGGCGATGTTTAATGTCACTGACTCCATCATATTCTATATCACTGGCTATGGACAAATGATTCCTTCTTAGTCATGAACTCGTGTGACATCTTTAGCATTCTCTTTCCATGACGTGGACCAAATTTCATCCATGAACAAATTTCATATGCAGCATCCGTGTTCTGTGACTTCAGACCAAGTTGCATCTTTGTCAAATCTAATGAAGACATTCCAGCCACTGAAGTGCGGCGTCATGTACATTCCAGTCCCCAAAGTAACTGGTCGTTAATAGTGTGTGCTAGTGTCTGTCCTGTGACATATATATATCCACTTGGAGTTTTTTTTACAAGATTATCCTTCATCATTTGACATTGGCTGTTTCGTACTTTTGAAGTCAAAAATCCATATGCATAATAAATATTGTAACCTTGTGAAGTCGACTTTGAATAGAACTTCGTTGCGTGAAGTCTTATTTTTCTTATACGTGTATCTTTTTACAAATATGTTGTTATTGGGTGCAATCGTTATGGAAAAATAAATCGTGGATATTTATGTTAATTTTAAATTGAAGTCATAAAAGTTTTATTATAGTGTGTAATATTTATATTTATGTCTTTATCTTGGTGCATAATATTATTGAGATGTCTAGTCATATTTAACATAATTATATCCGAATTTTGCAATTCTTTCTGCCTCTTTTCATGTTATTTTATCGATACACCTCATTTTCATTCATGTTATTTATTGATTGTATGATTAAAACTCGGCGACACCGCTGGTATCCGGGTTAGTGGACTTTGAGCCAAGGAGTATTTAGAGACATCGCGAAAATGCTGACACGTAGATTTTTTTCTTTTGTGATATTGCAATCTCTAAAATGGTCTAAAGCGGGGGTTCTCCCTGGCATTTGATCAATGAGTGCTATCGGTTTGCTCAACAGCAAATGTCGCAGCCCAGTCGGTTTTGATGTCAGTTATCAGACTGTAGTCTAAGTGGTGCCCTTGATTATAATAGTAGAGGGGTACTGACTTTTTCAAAGATTTTTTATATTACCTTAGTGTTCAGAAAACCCATGCAACACTCACTACGTATATGTCTCGCATAGGTAATAAAGACTGTCTGCATGGCAATGTATGTAATTTAACAATATACAAATACACGCGAGATGATTTCAGGAAATCGGTGTCAAATTGCGTAACTATTCATGTCGCCAAATCAAACTGACCGTTACCAATATTTTATCAGTATGTATTTAATTTCTGATTATTTTGTCAGTGGCGTGGCCAGGAAAATCTGGGCAATGTGTCCTCAGAAAGTAATTAAACATGTAGGAAGGGGTGCGCGCGCATCCTATACACACACCTTCCCGATGTTACTATTGTTTTGTTAAACTATTTTATCTTCAATATTATTTGTAATGATAGCTATATGCATAGCTATAGATTAGCATACCATTTCATCATTATAGATAGTGTAAATATTCTAGTATGAGTCAATTCTAAACAAGAAAGGAATATTTGCGCCTGCGTGAATCGCAGTGCAATGTTCCCAGGGAAACGTTGCAATATACAGTATATACATGGTCTGGTCGACATCGTGCACTTTAAAAATATATATTATTTCATAGCTTTAAACGATCTTCATTTTGCAGCATTACCGTGTATATTTTCTTTACCATCCATTGCCATTCTTGGATAATTAGTGCTGTGTAGCGATTAAGTATTTATTAATAGATTGGCATAATACATTCAAATAATTGACCTATGTTAATACTTTGTTTTAATTTTTTCTTATAATGATGTGTATAAGTGGAATATACTTGTTCGGATTTCTTTGAACAAGTATTTTAATTTTATATCCTTATAAAAAGAATCGTTTGTACAAAAAAATATTAGTTTTCAATCTTAGAGAAAGTCATTTTGTTTAAAAGTGATTTACATGTAATTAATGGTTATTTCGTTACTTTTATTTAATTGTTAGGTGAGCAAACGTTTTAAAAATGATTTTTAAAAACAAATTATTAGTCATGTTTATGTAAATATTTATCGAATTATGTTGTTGTTAAGCTTTATTTACTGATAACCATTCCAAAATTATTCTTTTTCAAAACTGGTTTAAACCTTTTTAAAAATGTCTTTATTACTTCACTTGTTTAAGATTTTTCACATTTAATTACGATCTAATAAAGTTTAGCAGTTCCTTACACTGTAATATATGCCTCTTTGCAATAATGTATTTTAAGTTACATTTTCATTAGTTTGTACCAAAGAATGTCATTAGATGAAGCAACAGATTATAGGTACGTGTATTAAAGAGTTTTTTGCGTGAGCAATCACTATTACAAATTCAGCTCATTTAATTGAATGTGGATCTAGTCGCTCTCTCCATATTGCACACCTATTAACATCCAGGAATATAAAATATCGCTCGTCTACAAATTCTGTCAAATTTAAAATTTTGATATGGTGGAATTTTTTATAAATTAAAATGTGTTTAAAATAAATATTCTGCAAAAGATTAACACGTTTAAGATCGTTCAGTAATGTTTCAGCTATATGGACTGGGAGCCAATTAATATGTTTCATTATCAGCACTAAAATAATAAAGTTCATACTGTTTAAAAATGTAACTGCTAAATCACATGCGGATATAGGCCTACTGGTCTGCCCCACCAATATTCTTTTCTCCAGAATTCATTTAGTATTCTTCAGTTTTGTTATTTATTTCATGTTATTCCTAAAGCTTTATTCTATATAGTTTTATGTTTAAATTACCATTTATTCAAATTAATATTTGTGTTATATTTGTTAAGCATCAAAGATGTAATCACCGGTTATTTAGCAATATCTATGATTATTTGGTAGCCCCTTTCTACATTTAGGACCGTTTTTTAAAATAAATTTAGGAGGGGTAGGTAAATATAATATAAACTAATTTGGCTTCAGTGGAGTTAATAATAATAATAGATTTTATAAATAGTATGTAGACTACACAAAACTAATTTTAATCAACTGAAAGTTTTGGTCTTGTTCCTTCCCGGGTTTTTTTTTATCATGTTTGGAACATCGTTTTTATTGTCATTCATAACCATTCTTAGATTGCCAGCTAGTCCATTTAAGTTTTAATTTGGTTTAATTTATTATGGATGATGAACATAAAGGAAACACTACAGGTACTCTAGGTTTAACAGAGGTCTCCGCAAAAATAAGGTTTTTTTTCTATTTACTAATAATATCCGATCTTGTTTAACAAGGCAGGGAAATTAATTGGATTGAAACCAAAAAGGACACTAACTTGTTTTTGTTTATTTATTGTTTGTTTGTTAATATTTACATCCCATTATTTATGTTACTATACACTGTACATTCCAGACAGTGGTGTTCAAGATTGTGCTCTAGGATGTCCTTGCTCAAAGTGTTTATAATATTATCTTATTGGAAACTTTGATTCCTTTGTGACCAAGTTTTGCAAACATATATAGTCACATTCTTAAGAACAAATATAGTATGTGCATGTGTTTATTTCCCATTTCTTTGTTTTCCCTGGTATGTACATTAATACGTCAATGCAGGGTTCACGGATCACCGAATTCCAAACTAGTATTTAACTTGTAATCCGTTTCTTGTTGCATATATAATATATAACGTTAATCAAAGTTGTCTGTCATTGTTGTATTTTCATGTTATATTGCCTTCTTTTTGGGCGGGTGGCTGGTATTGCAACAGGAAATCTTTACTTTGACAGCCAAGACTAAACTCATATATCGTATGGTCAAGTAATCGGCTGGCGTGACTGCCTGAAATTCACAACACGTTATCTAAAATGTTTACATTTTCCGAGACGTAAAGTACGTTGTTTAGAAAACAGTTTTTGTTATTCGAATAGACTGTATGTTACGTACAACTCATGTGACTGGGGTCGTTGAGCATGTAGTTGTACGTTATTGGAACATACTGTACTGTACGTTATCTGAAACGTCTGGTATATTTTGTAGAACGTACTGAAGATCTCGAGATGTACTAGATTGTTCAACACTAGTATGATACTTCCATAAATCCAAGAGGTATATTGAGACGGGAGTATAAATGTGAATATATGTGGTTTGTAATACAGTCACGTTAAGGAAACATTTGAAGTCCATTATTGTACGCAAAATGAATATATAACATAATAATATTATATGATACACAACAAAGACATTTTTCTTGTAAGTTTTTGGAAACTGTGCCTTTTTATAATCAGTCTGATTTTATTTTTTACTTTTATTTTCATTTTGAATTATTCGTTTGTAGCCCCGGTATGTGGGCCACTTTCTTCTGCCTTTTACTATATATGTTGTTATATCTTGGCGTGCCCTAAAGTCGAATCAGTGCACATTGTATAACCGTACACGTCACGTGCAGACGTGGCAGTCGTTCGCATGCCTCTTTTACACCATGTAATAACTTGCCTTTTATATTTTTTTCGTATATATTTTCTTATTCTATTTAAGGAAATTACAACATTAGATGAGTAGATAATATTAAATAAACGTTACTGAACCTTTATGTTTTCTTATGTTTTCAATTGTCGCATGTTTTTGGACTGTTTTGTGTCTAGGTTCAATCCCCGTCGGTGGGCCATTTGGACTATTTCTCGTTCCAGCCAGTGCACAGTCGTGCACGACTGGTATATCATATGTGCTATCCTGTCTGTCTTGTACATATAAAAGTTCCCTTGCTACTAATGTAAAAATGTAGCGGGTTTTATGTGTCCGAATTACCCAATGTTAGACATCCAATAGTCGACGATTAATCAATGAATGTGGTGTCGTTAAACAAAACAAGCTTTAACTTTGACTTTAACATTAATCATCGGCTATTGGATGTCAATTATTTCGTAATTTTTACATCTAGCCTCTGAGAGGAAACCCGCTACATTTTTCCATTAGTAGCAAGGGATCTTTTATATGCACCATCCCACAGACAAAATTGCACATATCACGGTCATTGATATACCAGTCGTTTTACCACTGGGCTACATCCCGCCCCAATCAAATAGCTCCCGAACGTTAGCTTGCTGAACTTGGGATAGTGTTTTGTGCCTAACGTTAAATTAATGTGATATGATAGAACACCATGGTACCAGTCAAATAGCTCCCGAACGTTAGCTTGCTGAATTTCGGATAGTGTTTTGTGTCTAACGTTAAATTAATGTGATATGACAGAACACCATGGTACCAGTCAAATTATTCACGAGTGCTCGGCCTCCAGAACACGGCACTGGCTCAGGGGGCATATGGCTCTGGGGTAGTGCTTTCCTCTGAAACGAACTGACTTGAAGGATCATATTTCATGGACTCGGGCATCTTTCCCATTCCAAACAGTGCTTTACGATTGGTATACCAAAGGCCGTGATATGTACAGGTCTGTCTATGGGAAAGTACATACAAAAATAGTAAACTTTGTGGAAGCGGGTTTTCCTCTCTTGATCAATTGTCAAAATAAGTATTTATTTGACACCAAATAGCCTATGCATTCTTTGGGTTGGGGTGTCGTTATATATCCATTCATTCATTCATTCATGTGTTCATGTTGATGTGAGTTTTTTCTTTTATTTGAACTTGATGGTTTAACGTACACACGCCAACGGTTAATTCAACGCATAGTTGTCCGTTTCTGTTGTGTCGTAGCAGAAATAAGGGTGGGGTTTCTGTTCTCTCCTAAATATCCATAACAGCATTACATTTCAGTTACGGATGGTATGAGCATTGCCTCTCCGCCAAACCCCACCCCAAAAGGGAATACCGAAGTTATGTTTAGTTACTTACGGGAGGCCATGTCCAGGTGGTCTTTTGTCAGTGAATAGTAGTAATGGTTTTAAACTACAAGACATTTTAAGATGACCACGTGGTCAAAACAATTCGACTATGCATTTCAAAAGAATTAAGTTTAGTCCAGTTCTTGTTGGGTAAAACAACGGTTAGCAGACAACTCGAAAACCGTTGATCTTTCAAATGACCATTAGAGTGTTTCTAAACATAGACCCACGTAGTCCAGTGTATGGAATACTGTGATAGGCACACTCCTGTCTGTGGGAAAGCCATATGAAAAAGCTCTTACTGATAATTAAAAACAAAATCTATATGGTAATATCTGGTTTCTTCTCACACTTTGGTTTCACCTAAAAGACGCCTATTGCTAACCACGACAGTAGTAAAGTTTGTTTTATTTAACGACGCCACTAGAGCACATTGATTTTTTATCTTATCATCGGCTATTGGACGTCAAACATATGGTCATTCTGACACTGTTTTTAGAGGAAACCCGCTGTCACCACATAGGCTACTCTTTTTACGACAGGCAGCAAGGGATCTTTTATTTGCGCTTCCCACAGGCAGGATAGCACAAACAATGGCCTTTGTTGAACCAGTTATGAATCACTGGTCGGTGTAAGCGGTTTACACCTACCCATTGAGCCTTGCGGAGCACTCACTCAGGTTTTGGAGTCGGTATCTCGATTAAAAATCCCATGCCTCGACTGGGATCCGAACCCAGTACCTACCAGCCTGTAGACCAATGGCCTGCCGCGACGCCACCGAGGCCGGTCCACGAAAGTAATAACGGTAGTTACATGGTGGAATCGAGTATCTTTTCCTATATACCCAGCCGAAAGACTTACTGCCAATCAACGAGAGCAATTCTTTTCTTATACATAAAGTTTGTTTTGTTTAACGACACCACTAGAACTCATTGATTTATTAATCATCGGCTATTGGATGTCAAACATTTGATAATATTGACATATAGTCTTAGAGAGGAAACCCGCTACATGTTTCTATTAGTAGCAAGGGATCTTTTATATGCACCACACCACATACATGATAGAACATGCCACGGACTTTGATATACCAGTCGTGGTGCACTGGCTGGAACAAGAAATAGTTCAATGGGCCCACCGACGGGGATACCAAACAGGACCACACTGTACAGTTATCAAATGTCACGGTGCGTGATGTAGCCCAGTGGTAAAGCACTCGCTTGATGCGCGATCGGTCTGGAATAGATCCCCGTCGGTGGGCCCATTGGGCTATTTCTCGTTCCAGCCATTGCACCACGACTGGTATATCAAAGGCCGTGGTATGTGCTAATACTAGAAATAGCCGATGATTAATAAATCAATGTGCTATTGTTCTCGTTTTTAATTTACCAACATCTAGTTCAGTATTTGTGTTTCTTTTAGAACTTTTTTTTAACGGCTTGGAATTCAGGGCCGTGCTTAACCTAAAATAAATAGTGGCAGTTAAAAATAATAACAATAATAAAAATAAAAATAAAAGAGCATGGCAAAGTAATACAGAATTGTTTTGTCATCTAGATACGGTTCTCGAACTTAGCGCGATCTTCGTCTAAGAAATACATTGTGGTCTGCGGCGTCTTCCATTATTTATTGTTACGGTCAACAAGTCATTACTGTGCTTGTCACAAAAGACGAAAGTGACAAAATAGCGAAATCTTGCCACGGTTCACAAAAGAATCTATATTCATATTTAATGTCCACGCATCTGTAGGAATGAAACCTGACGACGAACATATTGAAAAGCTAAGACTTATTGTTCTCTGGTTTTTGGCTGGACAATGCTGTAGCATTGAGTGAAAAGAAAACTGTCGCATTTTGGTCTTTGAAAACAGATCCTTGACAGGTGAAAAGGGAAATTAGCTCCCGGACGCCCGTTATTAACAGACGACAAAATCTTGTGTTCGTTGTGTTACGGTCATTGTGCCGGACTTGCCCATAAGGGTTGTTTAGCAGACCGCCAATTGATTTTTCATGCAAGAAGTATCTACAAATTTGTAAGTGTTACATGGCCGCATTTATATCTTTGTTGTATTTCGCGTGTTGGCCATTGTTGTCGGTTTTAAAAGGAAGTTGCTCTTTCGCCCGTGTTCCGTTTGGGTCTGTTATCGATTACGCTTGAAGTAACTAGCAACTCGGGTACATACTCGCTGGGGGTTTCCGCTAATACTCGCTTTTTCTTTGTGTCCGTGGCTTGCACGCACGAGTCCCTAATTGGTTCTTAATGCCAGAAGACTCGACGTGCAGACTGGAAAGAGATTTCATTTACCTGGATGGAATCAGAAGGCCGATAATTTTCTTTTCTTACGTAACAGCAAGATGTCGACCGGTGTTTATTACAGAACGCAGATTGAGAATGATTCCGTAACGAATTACCAAGTGAATGGTGTTTCGTAAGAGTTTCTCCAGGCGAATCTGTTCATTTAGCTGGTTGTGTTGTTTTTCTTCTCACACTTACCAGCGGATTTTAGCGCTGGTCATATCTTCTGCCACACGCCGATAACCTGTTTAATAAAGAGAAATTATATCAGTTTGGTTTTCTGGTTTAGGCACTTTTCCCCATGGCCCCTTACACTTGTTTTATATAATTATATATAAATGATATTTTCATATACATGTACCTACCACTTGTGACACCCTTATAGCAGATGTGTATTTCTGTGCCGGGGCGTCGCTAAACAGTCATTCATTCATTCATTCGTTTCATTCACCCATTGGCGTAGCCATGATTTTATACGGGGTGAGGGACCAACCGTCGGACTGGGTGGCAACCATACTGTCTATAAGTCGAGTTAAGGGGCAACAAAAAATTATAAAAGATGGTGGGGAAAACATTGATGTGATTGGCTAAGCCAGTTCATCCAGCTGGGTTGCCTGTTCAGAATAAAGGCTGATGGATCATCGTGAGAGATGAAACCCGCTATTGCCACACAGGATGTTATTTTTTAATAACCACAAATGGAAATTTAGCATGTGGTTTCCCATATCAAGGATCTGTTTTCAAAGACTAAAATATGACAGTTTTCATTTACCTCATACCATGAGTCCTGGTGTATTAGTTGTAGAATATTAGAATGGGGATTAAAACAATGGATTTACATAATTGGGTAGAAAAACCAAATGTTTGTTTTAAGGCACCTCTGGGGCTACTGGGTTCACCAAGGGTGATCTACACCTACAGGTTACGTTTCATTAAAAGTTGTCGGAAGGATAGTTACGGCTATAGGGTTCACCGATGTTTACAGAGGGAGATGTACGTCTACTTTCTGGGTTCACCAAGAGAGATCTACATCTACTTTCTGGGTTCAGTTAGGGAGATCTACGTCTACTCTTCGGGGTTAACTGAGAGAGATCTACATCTACTTCCTGGGTTCAGTTAGGAAGATCTACGTCTACTGGATTCACTCTGAGGGAGATTTGTGTCTTTTGGGTTCAATGAGGTTCAAACAGGGAGATCTACATTCACCGACTTCACTGAGGACGATCTACTACGTCTATTGGGTTCACTGAAAAAGATCTACTTCACAGAAAGATCTGCGTCTACTGATTCACTGAGGGAGATCTACGTCTACTGGGTTTACTGAGAGAGATCTACGTCTACTGGGTTCACTGAGGGAGGTCTACGTCTACTGGGTTTACTGAGGGAGATCTACGTCTTCTGGGTTTACCGAGGGAGATGTACGTCTTCAGGGTTTACTGAGGGAGATCTACGTCTACTGGGTTTATCGAGGGAGATCTACGTCTACTGGGTTTACTGAGGGAGATCTATGTCTTCTGGTTTTACCGAGGGAGATCTACGTCTACTGGGTTTACCGAGGGAGATCTATGTCGACTGGGTTTACCGAGGGAGATCTATGTCGACTGGGTTTACCGAGGGAGATCTACGTCTACTGGGTTTACTGAGGGAGATCTACGTCTTCTGGGTTTACCGAGGGAGATCTATGTCTTCTGGGTTTACCGAGGGAGATCTACGTCTACTGGGTTTATCGAGGGAGATCTACGTCTACTGGGTTTACTGAGGGAGATCTATGTATTCTGGGTTTACCGAGGGAGATCTACGTCTACTGGGTTTACCGAGGGAGATCTATGTCGACTGGGTTTACTGAGGGAGATCTACGTCTACTGGGTTTACCGAGGGAGATCTACGTCTTCTGGGTTTACCGAGGGAGATCTATGTCGACTGGGTTTACTGAGGGAGATCTACGTCTACTGGGTTTACTGAGGGAGATCTATGTCGACTGGGTTCACTGAGGAAGATCTACGTCTACTGGGTTTACTGAGGGAGATCTACATCTACTGGGTTTACTGAGAGCGTCTACATCTACTGGGTTTACTGAGGGAGATCTACATCTACTGGGTTTACTGAGGAAGATCTACGTCTACTGGGTTCACTGAGGAAGATCTACATCTACTGATTTCGCGGCATATACGGTTCATTGCTAGTCCGTAGAACCATGGGCTGCTGGCAGTCGAGTTGTAGGATTGGGCTCCTTCTGAACCGTCTCTGTTAACCGTGGTGTCCCTCGCCATTTCCTTTCCGTGTTCCTGCTACCGTAGATGAGGGTAACAGTAGCGGTGTAATCCGTATGGATTATAGAGAACTTTACCATGCTACGTCTAAATCTGCTCATCATTCCTCCTGAGCGTGTTCTGTGTGGGGAATCAACAATCATGAACGTACGCAGCTCCACTGTTATCTTGGAGCGCTGAGTAGGAATTGTTATTTAAATTTTTTTTTTTTTAAATGCCAGTCTTCAGTTAATTAGAAAAGAAGGGTTTGTATGCATCTCTGAATGGCAACACGTGTTTTCTATTTTTAAAAATACAAATCCTGTCAACAGTATCATATATCCCGCCTAAGGAGATCAAACAAGAAACTTTTGTTTTCGTATGATTAATGTTTCTCATTATAACATAAGATATCATAATCTTCCAATTAGTTTAGCTTTTAGCTCGTTATTCTTACATTTAGAAGATACCAATAGCAGACCTTCAGTAACACGAACAACAAATACGTCTTCCATCTTATTCATACGAGTAGTCTTATAACATCTTACTCATATGATTAGTTTTGCAGCTGAGGGTTTTTTTCTGTATTTTTTTACTCATAATCTTACGAGTATTTTACTTTCGCTTATTTATGCACTAATTACTCTTCGTTTTAAATTATAAATTATAATGTTTCACATCATTAAAGCCACTCTTGGTCCCAGGAAGTGTAACTATTCTTTTTCGCATAAATATATCCGGTGCTAGGTACTACCACAAAAAAGAAAGTTTGTTTTGTTTTACGACTCTACTAGAGCACATTAACATATTAATCGTTGGCTATTGGATGTCAAATATTTGGTAATACTGACATATAATTTTAGAGAGGAAACCCGCTAAAAACATCTTTTATATGCATCATCCCACAGACAGGATAGCATATATCATGGCCTTTGATATACCAGTCGTGGTATACTGGTTGGAACGATAAATATGCCAATGGGCCTACTGACGGGAATCGATCCCAAACCGACTGCGCATCAAGTGAGCGCTTTACCACTGGGCTACGTCCCGCCTCCCACCCTACCCCTACCACAAACACGAAGACGATCAGAAACACATTGTGCTTGCCAAAATTAATCATTAGTCTCTTTAGACTGTCGCGAGTTTGCTGTCATTGTAAGATGTTTTTTACCAATAAAAACGTTTATCATCCATTAAAGATTTTTGCACTTGATAAAAGTATAAAAATCCTCGGTAAGCCTCGGATTTCATACTTTTATCAACTTGTGCTGATAAATAGAGGAGATTTCATGTTTTTTGTCAAATATGATTTATATCTCATCGAGTGAAGTTTGCAATCATATCTCACGAGTCGCGCTTGCGCGACGAGTGTGATATGACTGCAAACTTCACGTCTGTTAGTCAGCAACATCTTAACAATGACAACAAACTCAGCAACTTCACAGTAACTGTGGACATTACTTTGAAAGCATCATCGTTATTTCTTTGAGTGTCAATTTTATAACGAGTAAAGACAAAACAAATTTACATCTCTAAACAGAACATCTCAAAACAGTTTTGAACCTGTTAATCTTCAATTGATTAAACGGTCGAGATACAGACAGACAGATAGTTTATTCAAGTATCACCTCATTACAACGGAATAAAATTTAGCATATAAATACAAGCAATATAAATTATAAAATTGTAATGAGCCACTCTAAACTGAGGATCTAAAATTATTTAAAAGACGAATAAAGTAAAGACTCAAAATACTACTGGTACAGTTAAAACAATGGCAGCACAAATAAAGCAATAAGATATATAGGCTAGTTAAAATATTATATATAAATCATCTCATAGTATATAAAAGGGATTTTCAGTATTTGAAAATGCTATTGCAGGTTTTGGCAGCTAAGATACATATATCGGAACAGGACAAGATAAACACAACTTCTGCGTTTACAGGGACAGACCCTAGTTTCAGCCCACGAAAATGCATATTACGTGTAGTTAATCTACAAACCTGTAAACACATTTGGGTAAAGTTACAACTGAGTGAAACATGAATCTGTGACTTTGAAATTGTGAAACACCTTCTAAAAATAGACTAAAACTCGACTGTTGCCTCTCAGACGCACGTGCGTTTTTAAAACTTCGTGAAAATCATTTATGTGATATTAAAAACACCAGGATGACCAAAAACACTTCAAATGTACGGAAATGGAAAATCTAAACAATAAAATCTAAGCAAAGTATGATTTCAGTTATCAAAAACGACTCTAATAGTAGAAAATATGCCTTAGTATTTAAAAACTAGGATATGTCCCTTTAATGTTGATACCAATAAAGTAAAATTTGGGCATGTGCACACATTTTTATACATTTAAACAGACACAACGATCTGACTAAGAAAACTGTATCTCGTGGTGCGGAATCGTTTCTTTGTTGTTAATTTTACTATTGTTATTACTTACCATTTGGGCTGTGCGAGAAGATAAAATGTTAATAATAAAATAATGTTAAACCATCGATTACTTCTATTTCTTTTCTTTTTCTGTCCTTCACAAACATTTTCACAAACGTTTACTTTTATTTATTTATTTTATTTTATTTATTTTATTTATTTATTTATTGAAAGTTGCAGTCGCCATTGTTGTACAATTTAATGTTTGTAATGAGGAGAGGGCCTCGTAAGTTGATATAACTTGAGCCCAGTCATTTTGTATATATATCAATAAAAAGAAAGAAATGTTTTATTTAACGACGCACTCAACACATTTTATTTACGGTTATATGGCGTCAGACATATGGTTAAGGACCACACAGATTTTGAGAGAAAACCCGCTGTCGCCACTACATGGGCTACTCTTTCCGATTAGCAGCAAGGGATCTTTTATTTGCGCTTCCCACAGGCAGGATAGCACAAACCATGGCCTTTGTTGAACCAGTTATGGATCACTGGTCGGTGCAAGTGGTTTACAACTACCCATTGAGCCTTGCGGAGCACTCACTCAGGGTTTGAAGTCGGTATCTGGATTAAAAATCCCATGCCTCGACTGGGATCCGAACCCAGTACCTACCAGCCTGTAGACCGATGACCTAACCACTACGCCACCGAGGTCGGTATATATATGCAATAAAATATGTTTTCAATCAAATCAATCAAACAAACATAGGACAGTCTCACTTTAAGGATTCTCGTTCCAGCCAGTGCACCACGACTGGTATATCAAAGGCCGTGGTATGTACTACCCTGTCTGTGGGATGTTGCATATAAAGATCCCTTGCTGCTAATCGAAAAAAGTAGCCCATGAATCGGCGACAGCGGGTTTCCTCCCTCAATATCTTTGTGGTCCTTAACCATATGTCTGACGCCATATAACCGTAAATAAAATGTGTTGAGTGCGTCGTTAAATAAAACATTTCCTTCCCCTTTAAGGAAAACAGTTTACACTGCTTAACAACAAGGGTGATTTCCTTTTTACCTGATATAATACAGTATACATATTAATTATGTAGCTATTATAGTTAGCTTATAATTACTTCCGTATTCATCGTGTGTAAGGGAGAGGCTCTGTTACAGGCTGTTGCTTGTTGGCCAATCCTGATAAGTATTACTAGTATAGTGATAGTAAAATAGGGTTTAAACTAATAGTTTTCCAGTTACACATGTATAACTATTACTATGTCTTAAGTTAATTTGGAATAATTATTTTAAAGGCTGTTTCCCCTTCTTCTCTCAACTCGGCTACCGGCAAAGTCGGAGATTGCGACCAGGGTGCACGTTAATACTATAGTGTGTTTCGCAATAATCGTAATTCAAGGCTAATACGGAATAAAATTTACCAAAAATTAAATTTTATTTAAAAATCACCATAAACTTGTTGTGGTACCATTTTGTTGTTGTAGACAAAATATCAGATAAGCGCTATTTGGAGGGCACAATATTTCACGCGAACCGTTGTTCCGTTCGCATAACGTGAATCATTATTTCACCAAGAATCAAACAAATAGTTCATATCTATGTATGTGTGTGTGTGTGTATATGTGTATATGTGTTTGTGTGTGTGTGTGTGTGCGTGCGCGTGTGTGCATGTGCGTGTGTGTGTGTGTGTGTGTGTGTGTTTCTTAAACTTAAATTGTCAGCTGCTAATACTGTCATCAGAATGTAAATGATTACTACAATTGATATGATTGAACTTGGCCCAGTGGGGGCCGGGACGTAGCCCAGTAGTAAAGCGCTCGATTGATGCGCGGTCGGTTTATCAAAGGCCGTGGTATGTGCTATCCTGTCTGTGAGATGGTGCATATAAAAGATCCCTTGCTACTAATGGAAAAAATGTAGCGGGTTTCTTCTCTATGACTGTCAAAATGACCATATGTTTAACATCCAATAGCCGATGATTAATAAATCAATGTGCTATAGTGGTGTCGTTAAACACAAAACAAACTTTTTAACTTGGCCCAGTGGTAAAATCACGTAAACTGACTACCGGTTACCTGAGAATTTGAAATATTGTCCCCTGCAAATTATTTGCATGTTTTAAATATTTAGTTAAAACTATATTTATGTCTTGAATATGTGCATAGTCCGATTTCTTAACACATGTGTGTGGGGTGTGCTTGCGTACGTGAAGCGATGAATTAGATTACTTGTGCCTAATTATTTTATGCAACAAAATGTATTTTAATCAGTTTTAATTTAGTCGATAGAGGTGATTTGGTCGAAGGATCGAACCTCCTAGGGGGATTCATTCTCTGAATTGATTTTTGCCAAAAGTTGTGGTATGTGTTGTCCTGTCTATTGGAAATTGCATATAAAAGATTCCTTGCTGCTAATGGAAATATGTAGCGAGTTTCCTCTGAAGGCTACGAGTCAAAATCCAACGATTGAATCTTAATAGTCGGTGATTAATTAATCAATGTGCTTTAGTGGTGCTGTTAAGCAAAATAAACTTTAAACGTTCACAGTGAGATAGTTATATGACACAATGTTTTAGACAATAGTGTAGACTGATCACAACAGCGATAACAACAACAACAACAACAACAACAACAATAATAATAATAATAAATTAATCAAATAAACAAAACAACAACAACGGTGCTGTCATCTAGGTTGGTCCTTTCAGTTAACATATTTTATATGCGTTTTAACAAGATGGAACATTCTGTATTATTTTTACGTTGAGTACATTTTGGAACTGGGACGGGAGGGAACTCACTAAAAGGCACTATCCAGAGTTTGAAGCCACTGTGACATATATGTATTCGGCTAATTATAGCTTAGTTACAGATACAATATTTTCTTTCTTAGAATGAATATATGTATAATATTCAATACATTTCAATTGAGCTTACTGTTTGTGGAAGTCAAGGTGAATTTTTGCCTAAATTATCTTCGTATGTTTTCATTAAACCACCAAACAAAATGCAGGGAATCCCGATTTACTGATAAAACGCCTGCTTTATATTTTACTTTTTTGTTAGAGTTTTATTACGCAGATATATTACATTGTGAATAAAACAATCTTTACCAAAGGCTACAAATTCAGTATAGACTAGTTAAAACTGTTGGAAAGAAAGAAAGAAATGTTTTATTTAACGACGCACATTTTATTTACGATTATATGGCGTCAGACATATGGTTATGGACCACACATATATTGAGAAAGGAAACCCGCTGTCGCCAATTCATGGGCTACTCTTTTCGATTAGCAGCAAGGGATCTTTTATATGCACCATCCCACAGACAGGGTAGTACATACCACGGCCTTTGATATACCAGTTGTGGTGCACTAACTGGAACGAGAAATAGCCCAATGGACCCACCGACGGGGATCGATCCCAGACCGACCGCGCATCGAGCGAGCGCTTTACCACTGGGCTACGTCCTGCCTTTAGTTAAAACCTTTGGATGCGCATTTGAAACTTTGTTTGTGGATATAGCTGTTTTAAATCATGCTACAATAAGAATAACGAGAGTACTACTAAAGCAATACATATTCCCTATTGGGTCTAACACATTTTGTTTGTTTTGTTTAACGATACCACTACAGCACATTGATTTTTAAATATCGGCTATTGGATGTCAAACATTTGGTAATTCTGACATACAGTTTTAGAGAGGAATCCCGCTACGTTTTCCATCCCACAGACAGGATATCACATACCACGGCCTTTGATATACCAGTCGTGGTGCAATGGCTACGACGTCGCATCTCCTAAATTCAAGGGCCGTACATCTCACAAAAATGGAACAATTCCCATGATAAAACTATGCACAAAATTTCAACTCAATATCCGAAAAACTATATATGTTGGATATTTATTGGATAGACGGACAGACGAACTGACAGACAAACGGATGAAGACAAATCCTTTAGTCCCTTCCAGTTGAATCGGAAGTGGACTCTAACAATACTTGTAGCTGTATTGTAGCTAAAGACAAACGACTGCGAGTCTATTAATATCGCACAAAGCACACATGCGGTCAAGCTTCGACACGTGTTTCAACGATTATAGTTTTTTATGGTTCATCGTTAATTTATGAAGATTCCATACTTCGCGATTTGATGCTTCTTGTTCACTCTTATTTCATATGTTTGCAAATCTTGGGGGAGTTCGAGTAACACTATTTTTTACCACACTCGCCCGGGGAATACTGTAACATTTGTTATGCAGTAGTGTAATATATTGTGTATTGTGTACCGCGCAATATGGCGAAGACTCGCGCAACGTGTCATCGACCAAACAAATATGAATCGAACGATTACGTGGTGACAGTTAAAACAGAAAGAAAGAAAGAAATGTTTTATTTAACGACGCACTCAACACATTTTATTTACGATTATATGGCGTCAGACATATGGTTAAGGACCACACAGATAATGAGAGAGGAAACTCGCTGTCGCCACTTCATGGGCTACTCTTTTCATTTAGCAGCAAGGGATCTTTTATATGCACCATCCCACAGACAGGGTAGTACATACCACGGTCTTTGATATACCAGTCGTGGTGCACTGGCTGGAACGAGAAATAGCGCAATGGGGCCACCGACGGGGATTGATCTCACACCGATCGCGCATCAAGTGAGCGCTGTACCACTGGGCTACGTTCTGCCCCCAGTGACTGGAACAAGACATATCTTATCGAGTCTACCGAAGTGGGGGTGGGGGTGGGGGTGGAGGTCCTATAAACATTTGCATACGGTCTCTGCGGCACAATGTTTCAACCCTCTCTTCACCAAGTAACATCATATGTTTAATTAATTAATTTGTGATAAAAACAATAATTAATTTGCATATAAATAGGAAATTATTACATATTCAAAAGTTATTCAACAGAATGAACGAGTGTGATAATAGAAAACAAATAGGCAGACAGATAACAGAGATAGAAAGAAAAACAGGAATTCGTTTAATGAGACACCTCAGCTCATATTAAACTATGAATATTTGGCGTCTAACGTATGGCTATTTAAACATATCATTTCAAGGGCAACATATCACTGAAAGAAGAAACCTGCTCGTCATACAGACTACCTCTACTTCATAGCAGGCCACCTCAAGCGAGCTCTTTTACCACTCACGTGCCTCGTTACACGCACTTATGTGAACTCAATTTGTGGTGGTTTTGTGCGAACGCAGTGGACCAAGTTGATTTTCGTAGCTATTGCGTGAACTCAGTCTGTAGCGAATGTTGTAACAGATCTCTCTCTCTCTCTCTCTCTCTCTCTCTCTCTCTCTCTCTCTCTCTCTAAATTCGTATTTACAAGGTATAGTTGTGGTTGTAAAATTTATCGGATGATTGTTCACCCCTGTGGAGACTACAGGTGGAGTAATAAGTTGCTAATATAACTACATGTAATTCATTTGCTTTTGATTGAAACCATAATTTATTGCATAAACAACAAACGGATTGGGCAGATTTGCTAACGTAGTAGACCCTCTACTATATATATTAATAATGGCGACAATTACATAAATGTAATAGTAATGTATACAAATATGTATATATAAAATTTATATACAAATTTATTTTGATAACAATAAAATTGGGGAAAAGAAGATAATAATAATATTATTATATAAAACAGGATAATAATATTATATAAACTAGAGATAAATGAAAACAAGCTAAGATAGTACATGTGCTGTCAAACCATTACTCTTTTGTATCAAAACGACGTGTTTGTTTAATATATTTTTGGACACAAATAGTTTTAATTTTATTATTGAGATCACTAAAGATATTTCGTCTATATGAAAGACAAAACCGTATTCCGATATCAAAATCGTATCTGCATAAGACAGAGTCGAAAGGACGTTATGTAAAGTCGTGATTGCGTCCATGCAATGATCCACTATCAGTAGCTGGAGTGCCCTCTAGCGTTATTCTATTATATGTGAGAAATATACTAAACTAACGCTAGAGGACACTCGAGCTACCTATCGGGTGCTCGTCCTTAGGAGGACCGCCACTTCCCAGGCGATGTGTAACAGGATGTTTCATCCCTCCTGCAATACCCGTAGGAGGTCTGCCACTCACAAGTCTGCCTTAGAAAACACAAACTTGCACAGGATAGAGTACGATGGAATATATACTGCTGTGATGACATGCACTCATGGATCACTGTAGCAGTAGTAAATTTACAGGTTGTACATGTAACAGAACATAACTTTATTTCTCTCAGATCACCAAACGGTGATACACTGAGGTGGTTTACAGACATATATATTGACAGCTGCTGTGTACTATTAACAATTTATGTTATATAATAATTAATTATGGTATATAACAATAGCAATAATACATAAATGGGTATAATTATTATATAAGAATAATTTTAAAGACAGCAGTGTACTATAGACGTGATACATATAATATAATATAATAATACACTGGATATAATTATATAATATACATGTTTTTAAAAACGGTGTAATTACACCGAAGAACGCACATAATTTATTTGTAGTTGATAACTTCGTAGAATTAAATAGCTAATAAAATTTGAAGGTGTTGCGTCTGTTGTAGTATTATCTGTTTAGATATGTTGATCTTTCATTTGTAAAATAAGGACACTGGAATAAATAATGATATTCGTTACTTAAAGCAGTATTACAAAGAGGACATATTCTGTCTTGTCTTTCAATGTGTTGCCATCGGCTAGTTTCAACTGGTAAATAATGATTACTAGTCCGGAATCGAATGTAGACTGTCCATAGTTTCTCCGGTAAATGAAAAAGATATTTTTGGCATGAATGTGTTGATTTGAATATTCTATAGGAAATACATTTTGGATAGCTATTTAAATTATCGTTCCATGCTTGTCTGTATTGATATTTTAACCTTTGAGATACAATATGAATGAACGAATGAATGAATGAATGAATATTTAACGACACCCCAGCACGAAAAATACATCGGCTATTGGTTGTCAAATTATGCAATATGAACGAATGCATTCTTGTTTATATTTTTTATTCAACCAATAATTGCCAATATCTAATTTGTTTAAAGTATCTACTATATCAGTTAACCACATATTTATATCCATGCTTGGCAGTTTTGCATAGCATAATTTTATATAATGTTGCGGATATTTTAGAAGCTTTCCCAAAGAGGCCCAAAAACTGAGCTTCAAAGAACCTGCTTTAGTTGCTCATATTTTTTACATTGAAAGAAATAGTGAATATTGTATTTGAGTTTAGTGCGGTACATGTAATATCTTGATCGGCTTGATGTTTCGGAGGGGGGGGGGGGCAGGGGAGGTATTGAAATATAAAATGAACGTCAGTGTACTTTTGAATACCGTAGGTACCCTTTTTTTTTAAAGTAGCACGCTATCGTTGAATACTGTAGATGTCATATTTTAATATTACACCCTTTCCCTAAAAACAAAAAAGTAAAGTTTGTTTTATTTAACGACGCCACTAGAGCACATTGATTTTTAATCTTATCATCGGCTATTGGACGTCAAACATATGGTCATTCTGACATTGTTTTTAGAGGAAACATAGGCTACTCTTTTTTTACGACAGGCAGCAAGGGATCTTTTATTTGCGCTTCCCACAGGCAGGATAGCACAAACCATGGCCTTTGTTGAACCAGTTATGGATCACTGGTCGGTGTAAGTGGTTTACACCTACCCATTGAGCCTTGCGGAGCACTCACTCAGGGTTTGGAGTCGGTATCTGGATTAAAAATCCCATGCCTCGACTGGGATCCAAACCCAGTACCTACCAGCCTGAAGACCGATGGCCTGCCACGACGCCACCGAGGCCGGTCTCCCTAGAAACAATTTTGTATCAGTCCCTGTATTGTATAAGGTGTAAGTTCCATTTGTTCATAATCCATATGCTCCCAAAACATGCATTTAACGTCAATACATAACTTACCCAAAGCATTTAACAACAATAAAGTGCGTTGACACAAATATTCAATAACCATAATCAAAGAATGATGCGGACCCAAAAATATGCAATATCAATAATAAAAGGATGTTGCGCCCCCCCAAAAAAAAAATTAAAAAAAAAAATAATAAAAAAATAAAAAATAAAATAATAATAATAAAAGTAAAAAGTAAATAAACATAAAAGATCTACAGATGAATCACTTGTTCCAACATTTTATCATTATAGTAATCAGAATCGTAATAATAACGGCTTTACCCGTGTCGGATTCATTAATAATTGTTTCTCTACCTTATAACTTGAGAATAGATAATAGAATATCTTATATTCATGTAATGATATCCAGGACATTCAGTATATTTTTGGACATATTCTATCGCGCATCTGTTTGTTTCTTCTTCTTTTTTCTTCTTTTTTAAAATTATTTATTTCATGAATTGCCACATTTACAGATCACATTATACATTCATGTGGCTTGGTTATACAGCGGATTAATACTTACATGGATATATTACAATAATAATAATAATAACAATAATAATAATAATAATAATATATGAAAACAAAGACATATTCCGGCGTTTCTTGAATTTTTATAAAATACACTAGCCATGGTCATAGCTAAAGTTTGTTTTGTTTAAAGACACCACTAGAGAACATTGATTTATCGGTTATTGAATGTCAAACATTTGGTAATTTTGACATATAGTCTTAAAGAGAAAACCCTCTACATTTTTCTATTACCAGCAAGGGATCTTTTATATGCACCATCTCACAGACAGGATAGCACATACCACGGCATTTTATATACCAGTCGTGGTGCACTGGCTGGAACGTGAAATAGCCCAATGGGCCCACCGACGGGACTAGCCATGGGATCAGTGATTTTAAAACTTGACTAGCCACGACTGGTCCAACCGGAGGAGACTATATGTTTCATTTTCGTTCTTCCGTCCGTCCGTCCATCCGTCCGGCTGTCTGACTATCCGCCCGTCCGTCTGTCCCACATTATGTTTTCCGGATGGTTTGTTTTAAGAATGCCTTGAGATATTGAGCTGAAATTGTGTGTATAGCGTTATCATATACTGTTACAGATCATGGCGATTTATCCATTTTTGACGGAATTTTGAACTTAGGAGATGTGAAAAATTTGTTTGCCGGACTTTTTTTCAGAAGGCCTTGAGATATTGACCCGAAATTTTCTGTATAGCTTTGTCGTGTATTGTTACAGATCACAATTGACTTTCATGGCGATTTTTGACATCTAATGGCCGGTGATTAATAAATCAATGTGCTCTAGTGGTGTCGTTAAACAAAACAAACTTTTTCATGACGATTTACCCATTTTTAAAGGGGTTATGGGCTTTGAACTTGGAGGTGAGATATTGAGCTGAAATTTTGTGTATAGCTTTAACATGTACTGTTATAGATCAAGTTTGACTTTTATGGCAATTACCCTATTTTCGATGGAGTTGTGGCCCTTGAACTTAAGAGATATGAACATTTGTTTTCCTGACTTTTCTTTTGCAATGACTGAAGATAGTGAGATGAACTTTTGTATATAGCTTTATCATGTACTGTTACTGGCCAACTTTAACTTTCATAGCAGTACTCTCAGAATGTTTGTTTTCACTAGCCATCGGGCATGGCAATAGTAGTTATTTACTAACCCTACATTGAATATCAATAGCCATGGGAGTGGGGCTACCATAATCGAAAATCCCTGCATATTCATATATATACAAACAATTATATGACATATATTTATAAATTTACATAATATGTACACACCAACAAGTCATAGTCATATAGTGATGATTTGCATTTGGACAATTCATAAAAAAGGGGGACAGAAAAAGGTTAGAACTGTCAACTTGCTTGATGACAGATTTATTATCTTTGCGTCAGTTGTCTGGTGATATGTTTGTTTTGAATTATTTTATGTTGTATGTAACGACCTGACTACTGGTCTTCATCTGGAAAAACACCCAGACGTTTGTCCCACTGAAAACGCCTTTTTCATACTATGAAATGTACTACAAGTTATTTATTTCTGAGCTGATTGTTTTCTAAATTGCACACAAAAATAATATTTTTTTTATTATTATCATTTCTTCTTATTTCAAATCAAACTGAAATTATTTACAAAACACCCCCCCCCCAAAAAAAACCCAATCCCCCCCCCCCCAAAAAAAAAAATAATTGTATTGGGATGGAACGGATTATAGGTTCATATGTTGAATGTAATGGTGTTTCTCTTTTACTAACTCTCTGTCACAATCCATGTAATTCATGTAAGTATGTTGTGCCCTAGTGGTATGTACTTGTTGGGTAGATCTGTTAGTAACTGCTGCATATTTGGAGATTTTAAACATATATATTGTTACCGTTCTTGGTGTGAGGTAGCGTTTGGTCTTTGTTTTAATCTTCTGTTGCAGGTATTTATATTGTATCTATTGTAGTATGACGGTTTTAGTTGGTTTCGTCTGTTACAAAACTCCTGACTCTCCAAACCTTGTGCTTCTCTCAGACTTCAAAAACAAAAAACGTTCATAAGTGCGTGAATCGGGAATATGTTGAATTTCCGTCTGCTACAGGTGACTGACTCTAAGATGTCTAGACATTCGGCATGCCGTATTTGTATTGGTTCTTTATGTAAAGTCCTATTTCTGAGGTTTGATGTCTGGTCCACGTATAAAGTTCAGAACATTTTGTATAGATCACAATATGCATGTATAAATAGCATAATTCACCTTGCGGTTCATATTCGATTTAGCAGTCCAAGGTTTTCATTTTTTTAACTGAAATAGGCGAGAAGATTCCTGTTTTGTAAAAACAACATTATACAATGTATACATTATAGGCTGCAAAAACTGTGTACCACCTGGGTCTTTAACATACAAATGCATGCAAATAATTGGAATAATAATCTGTGTGGCTACAAAAGATTTAAATTTGCTAATAATAGGTGTGAGAAAGATTGTTTAAATTTACAAAATTCCTTGTTGTGCAGCACATACTACAGTTTTAAAAAACCGTGCGTCATCTATAGTCCGTCCCATCATTCTAGGCCTATATATATATATTTTTTTTTTTTAAGATATAATTTCACTAAAATTAAAAGTGTTTTGGAAATATCAAAAAAAAAAAAAAAAATAATAATAATAATAATAAATATAATAATGTGTGCAGTTTACAAATCAGTCAGATCAGAAATAAATAATTTGTAGTAAATCCCATTGTATGAAAAAATGGCATTCCCTGTGGGACGGACTATAGATCCTTATGTTTGCAACAACAACAAAAAACTACACAATGTTTTAAACAGTATAGTATTTGGATTCTCTGCTTGCAAACACATTACTGGATTCAGGAAAGTTTATAAATCGGTAGCATAAATTACTGTGTTACCTAATCTATTACTACACATAGTTTATTACTTCAGGTGTACCACTGTTATAGGTTACATAAATACAAAACTGTATTCAACCCACAAGTTATAACTTATAGCCATATTCGTATGTGCCGTTTGTCGTGTCGTGGAGTATAGCGCTTATTTGTCTCGTTCCCATTAAATCACTGATTCGCCAAATTCACAATAACTGCTCCCGGATCCGTGGGATGTCGGTTTTAGGCCACACACTTCAAGTCTGCCGATGGTTCGGCGAAAGTTTCGGTTGCTACTGCTAATTGCAGGGGTCTGGCTTGTAGGAATTGTCTACTATGTGTACAAAGTTACGGAAGATCAGGTAAGCTCAATATACTTAACACGTAATAATGCTATTGTGCTATCCAAACCGAATACGAGTAAACTAGCGTTAAGAAAATTGACAGTGCAAAGGAAGGTAACCTAATATGGTTTGATTGGCACCAATGTTATTCCAAAGTTTCCCCCAAATTTTCTTCATCACTTTTTTTTCTTCGGTTTTTTCGTCTTTCTCATTTTTTTTCTTTATGTTTCTTTAGTTTTTATTTATTTAGTTATTATTTATTTATTATTTTTGTAATGATTCCAGTTTGGTTTGGCATGTTAAAAAGAAAAAGTGCTTTGGAAACAATAATGTTTTATTTTTATAGCAGCGTGTTAAATTTTGGCATTGGCGGATCCAGATCGGGGACCCATGACCCCCACCCATCCGTTTGAAGTGCTTTTTTTAACTGCACAAATGTATCACACACAATGTTCCAAACAGAACAGTAGCCAAACAACACTAAATTGTCATGAAAACATGTTTGTGAGCATTTTTATATATCGGAGATTTCCAGGGCAACATGCACCTGCCCCCCCCCCCCCCCCCCTCCTGCCCAATATGGAGATCATTTGTGTATGGTAAACTCAGTTATGCCCTTTTTAGAATTTTGGGACCCCCCCCCCCCCTACAAAATTTAGGGGCTTAATATGGGTGTTAAAATATTGTTTTAAAATAACAGTACTTGCTTGTTCTTTTGTTAATCTGTCTAGAACTACTAGTTGGAGATCTGTTTTGTATGTACGTATGATTAAAAAAGTAACCTTGAGAAAGTATCATTTTTAACCCTGTGAGCAGATGACATTCTGCAATATGGATGAGTATTGCTGTTTTATTTATATCTTAATCAATGTTTGAACAAATTATACACAAAAATAGAATAATTTTTTGCCAGAACACTTTTCCTTTTCTTTTCATATCAAGCCAAACTGGAAATGTGAATTATTAAAAAAAAATAAAAAATAAAATGGAGGCTAGTACAGGGTATAGAATGATCTAATGTGTCAGGGTTTATAATTATCATCGATCATCGATTTTAGAGTCTGGCAAGTATGGTACTACCAGTTAGATAAGAAACATACTGGAACTGAATGATCAATGTGACAAACACACTGCATCTTTGCTAGCGCGAACAACAAATCTGACAGTAAACGATATTATAGAACATGTTCTATATTTTGACAGCACCAGACTGACCAGACTCTGTCTCAGCTTCTACGATTTTGGTCTGAGGCTGTAAACAAATGTAGCTCAAAACGTATTGCAGACACTTGAATTGTGTTTTTTTAAAGTCATCGGCTTATTGTAATGGACTGGATACGCCATAATTATCTAGTAGACCTACTTTTTGACATTATTAAATGTTACGGTACAAATTAATCCTATTTAATTAGCTTACTAGTATTTTATTTTGGGACAAAATCAAAATTTATCTTGTAGTTTTAACTCACAATAACAATGAAATTGTCCATTACTACAGGGATTAATTCCAAAAGTCCTATTAATTGGCATGTAAATATAAAATTCATATAAAAAACATATTAATTTATTAAATTGTAAACCCATATCATCTGAAAGAACCTTTTTTTCTGGTGTAAATTATAATTTTTTTTTATATAAAACTGCATAGATTAAATATTTTCTGATACAAGGAAATTGATGGAACATCCAAGGTAATCTAAACGACAAAACCATAATATGAGATCAGGGCCGGATCTCTGCACAGTGCAGTCGAATGGGTATTTGGCGAAATAGTGGATGATTCCATAAATATTTATCTAGTGCCTTGTCTATAGGACAGCCACTCCTAAAGAAATCCTTTACTGGAGAGTTCTTCCCTCTTGCATCACCATAAAGAGGACTGCCACTCCCAGATTAAATTACTAAAACACGCACAGTTCAAACTTTTAAGGCTTTAGTCTCTTTGTACTGCATTATCGATTACTTCAGGGACAATGCAAGTGAAGCTGCACAAATTGGCTGTTCCAGCACTTTTCTATACACCTGTATTAAAAATTATATTTAATCTGTATCATTAAATGGTAATTTGCAAAGACATATTTTTTTAATAATGGATTTCTTTTTTTTTCAAAAATGTTATTTGGGTTGGTATGGGTTTAAAATTTTTAATATGAATTTTAACTTTATTCATTATGAGGTTACATGCCAATTCATAGTTTTCCTTTTGACACAAACAAACTATATACATGTACATGGTTATTATTATATATGTTTGTTATTCAACAAAGAAAATTCTAGTTTTTATTTTCGCTGTGCAGTTAAATTGGAGGGCTAGTTGAATTTGAGAAGGGCCACTAACATCCTGCTGACCATGGTTTTTATGTTTCATATACTTACCATTTGTGACACCCAATAGCCGATTTTTGTGCTGGGGTGTCATTAAATATTCATTCATGTTAATTTTCAACCCTGATGTGTTTTATTAATTGTACATTGGAAAAAGAAAGAAAGAAATGCTTTATTTAACGACACACTCAACACATTTTATTTACGGTTATATGGCGTCAGACATATGGTTAAGGACCACACAGATATTGAGAGAGGAAACCCGCTGTCGCCACTTCATGGGCTACTCTCTTTGATTAGCAGCAAGGGATCTTTTATATGCACTATCCCATAGACATGGTAGTACATTGCACTGGCTGGAACGAGAAATAGCCCAATGGGCCCACCGACGGGGATAGATCCCAGACCAACCATGCATCGTGCGAGCGCTTTACCACTGGGCTACATCCCGCCCCCTTGTACATTGGTGGTCTGCCATTTAAAGGGACATTCCTGAGTTTGCTATATTGTAAGATATTTCCGACTAATAAAATATTTCTACGATTAACTTACATATTAAATATATTTTCTTATTTAGAATATCAGTGTCTGTATATTTGTGACGGAACATGCTCTTATCTTTTCGCCTGTGGTGATGTTAATTGTTTTAGAGGGCCGTGTGCAGCTTGGTTACGTAATACCCCCACGCGACGGTGGTAGTCCTGTGTCCCATTACACACCCAGACCAGGTGTGGAGGCCATGTGGAGAGTGGTTACGTAATACCTCCGGTCGACCATGGTATCTCTAGCGAACTAGGCATCGATCAGTCCAGGCTTGTAAGAAAATATACCGTCTCTGGGAGTTGTGGAAATATCACATGATAGGTGAGGTACCGCGTTGTGCCCCCAGGCGATATTCGCTGTCTTTGGACTAGTCTGGGATTTTATAATAAATAGCTAGGATTTTAGATATATCGGGGAGAAACATTGGAAGTATCCAGGGGAATGGACGTGGTCCAACTGAACGAAATATATTAGTTCAGACCGGACTTGGTAAATATATTTATTTCTTCTCTGTTGTATAACCTTGATGTGATTGATTTGACTTTAAATATTTTAATACTGTATTATACCAATATTCTTTAGACAGTGTCTCCGGTAATCTGACGAAGTAAATTGTAGGCTTCACTGTTCTAATATATTTATACGAGTATTTGGTAAGATAAAGCTTAGCCGGTCATCCTAGAGGACCTAGGTAAACTGTAGGTTATTGTCTTTATTGTGATATGTACCAGTATTAATTCTGTATTACAAGGTTACTGAATGAGTATTTAAGGGTTAATTAAAAATTAACCAGTTAGGAATAGAGTTGTAATTCCTTTATTAATTAAGTTCCCCTGGCAGCGTTTCTCAATTATCACACATGTGTGTGTGTTGTATCACGGTGAAGTGATTAGGATATTGTATAAACTAGACACCTAGTGATTAACTAATTAAGTGATTAGCTCAGGGTTGTTATTATTTTGTTGTTGTTAATTAACTATTGCGGCAAGTACATTTGTCAGCATTAGAGTTAATATAGATTCCAAAGTGTATTGTGTTTTGTTGTGTTTTCTAGTGAACTAAACGTGCTACATATATATATTTATATCAGATCTTATCTCTGATAACTCCTAGAGCCTGGCCACTCGGGTAGTAGCCTGCCCGATACAGAGAGATCTACTAGATATACAGTTAGGAAAGAGATTTGGATAATCGTGTTTTATTCAGTTACGGGTATTATAGGATCCCCGTGACAATATTTAATGTTTTTCTGGTCGTCTTAATATTTGTAAGAAGCCCAAACTGGATTTTTTCTGCAAATAATTTCATACGTATGAAAAAAATTGTTTTAGGAAATAAAATTAAATTTAACCTAGTACAGATATTAGAACGATCAGAAACATGTTTAATATACAGCCTCGAATATATTGTGCAGAAAAATATATTTGATATGTAAGTACAATTGTTAAAAAGTCTGTTAGACGATAATATCTTAAAAATTGCAGCAAACTCAGGAATGTCTCTTTAACATAGATTTTAACTAAGATTAAGACTGATTACCATAATTATAATTTTAAAGATTTGAGTTTCCCATTAATAGCATTATTAACTGTTCCCATTATGATAATGGTGAAAAGTGAAGACTGGTATGTAAATTTCTATTAAAATGTTTTAATATTTGGATGTTATTAATTTATGGCAGTCTATAGCCCAGAGCAAAATTCATAATGGTGAAACAGAGGTCTGCATGTACTTGGAGCACAAAGTTAATAGGTTCAGTGTGTAATGAATTGCTCCCCTAGAACCAATTCAGGTGAGCGATCATAGCGTAATAGTATTTTGCTCATGGCAAATACTGTGTTAGTAGTTGTTGGTTAAGGATGCATACCACTAAATAAAATCCCATAGACAACAAAGTACATGTAATGTACATGTGCCCCCCCCCCCCCCCCCACTTTTCAGATATTTTGCTTTATAATAGTGTAAAAGTGTGCCCCCACCCCACCCCCACCCCACCCCCCTGTTTGACACCTTTCTACACCACTGATGTGTTGTGGTTAAAGCTGGTACATGCAACCTTTCAGTCAACTATTCATTTTAGATATAGATGAGTACAGGACTTTAGATTTCACTTAGTTTGGCACAATGGGTTTTTTGTCTGTTCTGAGCACAGTAAGGTGTTTTAGTGGAGTAATGTTAATAAAATTAACAGCTGCTGAAGAGTTGTAATTGTCCAGAAATGCATTTCAGGTTATTTTAATCAAATTAAAGCTTAACATTTCAGTGATTGTGAGGTGCAGTGTTTTGAGCTCAGCATGTTTTTACTTAAAGGTAGGGTCAACTCAAACAAGAGCCTTATGTGTTGGAAAGATGCATACCCGGACCACCAACACATACTGACACTTTAACAAATGAAAAACACGTAATTTTAGAGTTAATAAAAAACCATGATTATTCCTGCTAACTGGGGGCAGCCATTTTGTTTCGTTTTTGTGACGTCCGGTGGGATAGCTTGGGGTGAAGTGACGTCAGCTCCTGACCATCTCCTGTATGTACAGTGTAAACAAAAGCAGTAATTTTCGACAAGGCGCTTCTCTTTGATCAACCTGACTTGTAAAACAGCATAAATGATGTAATAATATAATAAACTATTTAACTAAATATATTTCAAGTTGCATTAACGGAACAAAATGGGGTTATAGTATTTTTCTCTGTTTAATAATCCAAAGGAAAAATGTACACTATTACGCCTATTGATATGCTACATTGGAGCAAAAACAACAACCCACGATACCCAAGTGATAATTTTCTTTTTTTTGGGTCTACATAATTGGTCAGTTCTGTGGTTTTAGATGGAAAAGTCTACTTAATCAATAGTTTCACAGAACTATTTACAGTAATAAACCATGTCCATTACAATTTTAGGGGCGACAGGTAATATTCCACAATACCGGTATGTATTTTTATGTCTAGACAGCATCAATTAATTGGCTCATCTGGTTACCAATCAAATACACACCTGCCAATCAGGAATCACAGGTAGAAGCAACTAACAGTATAGACCAATTAACTAAGAAAACACTCCGTGTATCATTTCAGTACATAGGTTAATGCATGGGCAAAACATTGTTAATTATTTCGACTTGTTGTGTAGCCACTTTGACAATGGTATTTTATTTTGTATTGAAAAATAATATATATATAGTGCTGGATATACTTATTGCTGGCTTACTGGGATGTGTATTATTACAGAACATTGCAATGTATGACTATTTATCATGCCACAAAAACCAGGTAGATTGTGTTTCTCTAGTTCTAAGGCTCATTCCTGACATGACGCGTTGCGTTAAGTATTACATAACCACCAGCTCGCCAGAAGGCGTACTCACTGAGATGGTACAAAATGGCTGTGCCCGTTAAATATAATAGTCGTCACATTTAACCATTTTATTAATTAACTATACGATTATACGTGTTGATATTAAGCAATAATATGCATTATATATCGTTGAATATGCATACCAGGCCAAATGCCTTAATTGTCCTCCTTTAATTTGGGCCTGATTATTTTGTGCATACAAATTTTGGACATGTTTATCACCTAACTTTTAAAGCCAGTAGCCTATTTCACTAAACATCATAAATTTACGTTTACGTGTAAAACTTACACCTGTCGTATGTCTACGTCTACGTGTGCATTTACTCCATTTCACGAAGTCGGTCGTAGAAATACTACTAACTTACTTAGCATTAAGATCACCTTAAATGCATGAGTTAGTTATGGATTTAAGGGGATCTTAGCGCTAAGATCACTTTATGGAACAAAGCCCTGGACTACATCTTGCCCTTAGAATTAGAATGCATCGAAGGAAATAAACTAATTTGTTTATATATATTGAATGTACATGCCATAGTAATTGACCTTGACTACTGTGGTTCCACATTAAAAAGATCTGTTGATTTGAGTAGATCTAGCTCTGTCCATAGAGCACTCACCTGAAGTGCTTGGATCAAAGGATCAAATCCCCTCAGTGGACGCATTATTTGATAAAAAAAAATATCCAACGAGTGCCCCACGACACATGTATCAAAGGCCATGGTATGTGCTGTCTGGTATGTGGGAAAGTGCATATAAAAGATTTCTTGATGCTAATGGAAAAAAATGTAGTGAGATTTCAGTGTTAGAATTACCAAATATTTGATATTCAGTGGCCGATGATTAATATATTAATGTGTTCTAGTGGTGAATAAAATAAAAATGTAACTTTTTTTTTTATCCTGCACCTGATACACTGATACTAGTACTAGACTACACCGAATACAGACATTAAAAGGACCCCAGGTCATGTTATGTATTTCATATTTCACCAATGGCAGTATGTAATGCTTTATTTGGGCCTGAGGTGTGATGGGTCATATGATCGATTGGTGGATTTCGTTTTTAAATAACATACATCAAAAGCCATGGCATATTCTCACTGCTCCATTTTAGGGGGGCACTGTGTCTCTCCCCCTCACTTTTTTCACACACTGAAAAAAAGAATCGATCAGTCTACATGCTGGACATCAAATGAAAAAAGCCACAGTACACGTGTGTACGGAAATGCAACAGATAAAAACTTCAGTAGCTTACTTTGTTACTATTATGTAATTTAACAGTATTTTTAACAGCCTCTATTGTATTCCACACCAGTATTCATTTGTCTGTTTAATACACACAATAAAAGTTATATTTTATTTGAGCAATGAAAACATTTTATTTTTAATGTTTCGGGGATCTCCGGTTGATAAAACACTTATTTGGCACCAAATTTGGCAGGTGATCAGAATGGTCATTCTGTCTTGTATGTTCACTGACTCTTGTCTAATATTTTGTTTGTCGATATTTAGTTGATGATTTTTACTTACTGTCATTTGTTTATTCAGCAGTTTCTGGTAAAATATTAGAAACTTTTTATTTTGAAAGGGATATTATCCCTTATAAAAACAACGCAAGTGGTAGTGTTGTTCATCACTAAAATTATTTATCTTGGGTGCCAAATATATACTCTACTTTAACAAAAACAAAACTACTTTATCAGCTAGCAATACCAGTGTGATGGATTCATTAGAAGAAGATAAAAATAAAAAGAACAGAAAATGTTATCCCACATTAGAGGATCACTTTAAAAAATCTTTAAAGATATATTAGACAGACAATATTTCTGGTTCAGCTACATAAAAGATGAGTCAGCTTGTACATGGTACCAACTTTTTGTACCAGATACTAAGGGGCAAGTTTTCTATAAAAAATTTTTTTATATTTTTCTATACCACAATCATTCTCTTAATAACAGTCTTAATAAAGTTATATTGGACACCAAACAGCCATAGTTAAAAATGGGCTGAGGTATTGTCAAGCAAATGTTCCTTTCCTTAAAGCTGGATGTCACTTCAAACTTTGACCTGGTGAGATGCTATTTATTATAGCACTTGCTACCTGTATTCTGTTTGTTAGATGTGTTCAGATAACACAGGAATTGGGGCATTGCTGGCCACTGATAAGAGGCAATACCAGTTTTACCTGGAGGCAGTGTCTTTTCTTTTGTATCGAGTCAAATGAAGATTTGTCAATAAACACCACATCAAACAGGTAACATGTATATCTAGCCTGTGGCCATTTACATTTGGTTGCTGTTGACATCATTGAAATTATTGTAATGGCCTTATGTTCATCACATTGTCAATTATGTTTGAGTGTCATATCGGTGTTTTGACAATTTTGCTTTTTCCATTTCGAACCATGCTTACCAAATTAGGTTTAGGCCTCGTACAAATAGGGTAGTTGGTCACTGATAGAACTGAACAAACAGTTCTTGTGATAGGTTCTGTCTTCCATGTCCTGTGAAGTACTATCATAATAGAAATGTAGAAACTGTTTCATTTTAGTAAAACGATATGATAAACCCTGAAATGGAATATGTTGACATAATAATATAATGAGGGTTTTTAAAGTGTGTTTACAGTAACGAGTGTTTCTTCTGGATGGGTAATTCATTCAACTTTGAGGGCAGCTAGGGTATAGTGGTTTGGTTGGCAAGGTATATGAATTTAAAATATAATGGTAGATTTTTTGACGATTCCATAATTTTTTTAGATTTATGATATAAAAAGTACTGAAATAAATATTACAATATTTTAGGTATATATATAGCATATAACCAGAGTACATGGGTGTTTTAAGAAAAGAGTACCATCGTACATTAAAAGGAAATTCCATGTATGCATATTCTAAATATAATCAGTCATTAAACACCTATCATAGTATGTAACAAAATGTTTTTTTAAATGCTTATCTGTTTAAATGCTTATCTTGTTGTGCTAGTATCCATGTCGTACATGTAGGTTATATAGAGAGGTTTGGTTTCTTATCACAACCCCATGTGTTACAATGTGTAAGCCAAGAATCTTCAGTTATTCAATGTGCTGTGTTTAGCTCAGTGGGTAGAGTTCTTACTTCAGGTACTTGGGTTGTGGGATTGAATGACCCTTATATTTTTTTTGTCTCATGCCACCTGAACACAAAGGCATGCATGGATCCAGAGGAGGGTATCAATGGATACACATTTTTTCTTTCTTTTTGCTGACGTCAAAAATAAATGACATAAAAGTCAGTTTTTTCAAACACCTCTAATTACCATGTTCAGCACCCCAGATTCAGCATCTGCAAACAGTGCAAAGGTGTAGTTTCAGGTACAAATGGGTTTCTTCTCTAGACTGAGTGATAGAATAACCCCCAAAAAAATTGTTTTGTTTAACGACACCACTAGAGCACATTGATTAATTAATCATCAGCTATTGGATGTCAAACATTTGGTAATGCTGACTCGTAGTCAACAGAGGAAACCCACTATATTTTTCTTAATGCAGAAAGGGATCTTTTATATGCACTTTCCCACAGACAGGAAAAGACATACCACAGCCTTTGACCAGGTGGTTGGAATGAGAAAAAACCCAATCAGTTGAACGGATCCACTGAGGTGGTTCGATCCTGTGACAAGGGTTATGGCCCGGGAAGTAGATAAACTTGTATAAATGGTCCTAAAATGAATTCTACGTCGCGGGACTTGTTGATGTGTACTAATTAGGATTTGTCTTAATCCCGGTACTCATTAATTGCCCTTTTACCTGGTTGACGGTGTGTGCAGTCAAAAGGTAACAACAAACTAATTTTGTACCACAGTGCAGTTATTAGCACTAAGAATTCGTGTCACTGGTTATGTTGTAGGTATTACAAATAAATAAAATAAAATAAATTTTAAAATGATACACAATAATATAGGCTCCAACCTAAGTTTTAACGGCTCTGGTGTAAATATGTCTGTCTGTCCGTCTGTCATCTGTGTGTCTGTCTCTGTATCTATGTCTGTCTCAGACAGTGTCTGTTTGTTAATTTTTAATTGTTAATACAACAAACTATCCAATTCAAAAGTAGCATAACATTTTTATTTAAACTTCAGTAACACATTAATTGTTTCCATAATTCAGTTCTACGATTCATTTTAGATAGTGCAGTATTTTCGTTTTCGTGCCGGAGCTCGCCAGTGACTATCTAACTGCTGTAGGTTAACTTCCACTGTAGACTGCTCACGTTTCAAAAGACCTACCACCTCAAATATGTTCGGATGACTCTTCTGGACAATTTGATTTATTTTATAGTGCCATCCTTTCAAATGGTTATTTGTCCGGTGGCTGTCATTGCCAAAGTGGTTCCACATTTCTGGAGTCCATGGCCCTTCTATCCAGGTGTTAGTGACATAGTCCATCAGTAATGTTACCTGTTCATTCTGGGAACTGTCAGCAATTGTGTCAGCCCAAATGTCCTCAACTTTGTCCAACGGAACCATCGGAAGGGCTGAAGCACGCCTTACCACCTTTTGTACATCATCGTGTTCAATATATTCTGATGCTAGTCCTACTTTTTGCGTGTATAACGCCAAATACACTGAGTTTAATGGAAAAAAACAACAACAAAAAACAGTCTCTCAATCGTGTGGTGGGGAATACAGTGCGTACAGAGTTGTGAGTAGATATAAAATACTACCCAGGACAGTAATCCTTTAAAACAGTAGAGACCAATACGAGCAAAATAAAACAAAACAAAAAGAAGAAATAACAATAAAAGAATAGAAAACACACACAATTAAGTGCCTGCTCAATTGCTACCCCGAACAGTAATGCTAGACTATAAACGCTTCTCGTTTCGTTGGTAAAGAAAACACGGCTCACACTGCAATTCAGAACATGTAAACCAATTAGTTCCTTCTACTTCCCGGGACATTCATAATTCGGCAAACCGGTACTACACAAAATAGGATTTTCTACATCCCGGGCCGACACCGACACAAGCACCTTAAGCGAGCACTCAACTGACTGAGCTAAATCCCGCCCCTAGAATAACCATTGTTTAACATGTTTTTAATATTTTTTTCCTTTTACCAGTGATAAAGTGCTCATGTAATGTGTGATCATTTTAAGATAGATCTTCACCAGTGGGCTCATTGGGCTATTTCTCGTTCCAATCAGTGCTCCAAAACTGGTGTAACAAAAGCTATGGTTAGTATTATCCTGGAATGGTGCATATAAAAGATCGCTTGCTGCTAATTGAAAAGTATAGTCAAAGGAGTGGTGGCAGCAGGTTTCCTCTCTCATTATCTGTGTGGTTCTTAACCATATGTTCTGAACATAAATAATATTTTGATAATTCATTATTGTGACACTTGGTATAGAGAAAGGGTAAATCTGTTGTAACACTTACGGCATCAGTTGCAGGTTCTGGTTACAGCTGGGAAAAACTTAACGTGTTCACTGGTGAATTCTGTGATCGATCGTACTTCATTGATTTCATTTATTCATTCATTCCAGGGCTCATGCTGGAAAGAATTTTATTTTTGCCCATTTTCACTTACGTACAGCATTTCTTTGAAAATTATTAAAAAGTAGCAAATTTAAAGAGCTTTTTATTAGCCAAACACTAAATGTTGTAGCCACTTTGTATAAAACTTAGCAAATGGGTGAGCACTGTATGCATTCGTGCATTTATTCATTCATTCATTCATTCATTCATTCGATGCAGGGCACAATATTTTACACGAACCGCCATTCTGTTATGAGTGTCGGTTACGCAAAATTAAATTTACACGAACCGCAAATTGGTTACGTCGTGACCTGTAGACGTTCAGAAATTAAAACTTGCAGCCTTCACGGTTGCAGAAAGTTTATTCATGCAGACATACTACTAAGCTTAGTATTCCGACAAATGTTTTAGACTGATTTTTAGATACTTGATGTGTAGCAAATCAGTAGACAATGGTATATTGCAACGATTGTAACTTGCGACCAGTCTAAACTAAATGCTCAGTATAGAGACGAACAAAAAGTTTTAAAGAAATGTGCATGGACCGCTAGGGACAGCTAAATTATCTGCTGATATTTTATCTCTGAAGGATATATATAGACATAATATTGGATTGCCTATAATTTTACAAACATTGAAAACAGTTTTAACATAAACAAGAATCCAAAAGTGTCACAAAAGTTGAAAAATACTAATATTGCATAATGAGCTTTAAATAACAAACATTTGGAACGTCACTATAGTATAGATGTACCATCGATAAAGTGAAAGTAACTGCTAACATCGCCACTGTAAAATATCAATGTAAAATTGTGGTCTTTCTTTTTATGGGCATTTTCCCTCCAAATGTATCGATTTGTTTCAGTACTGGGACTGATATTTAGTCCTTTTACAATAGACCGGCCTCGGTGGCGTAGTGGTTAGGCCATCGGTCTATAGGTTGGTAGGTACTGGGTTCGGATCCCAGTCGAGGCATGGGATTTTTAATTCAGATATCAACTCCAAACTTTGAGTGAGTGTTCCGCAAGGCACAATGGGTAGGTGTAAACCACTTGCACCGACCAGTGATTCATAACTGGTTCAACAAAGGCCATGGTTTGTGCTATCCTGCCTGTGGGAAGCACAAATAAAAGATCCCTTGCTGCTAATCGGAAAGGGTAGTCCATGTAGTGGCGACAGTGGGTTTCAGCTCAAAATCTGTGTGGTCCTTAACCATATGTCTGATGCCATATAACCGTAAATAAAATGTTAAGTGCGACATTAAATAAAACTTTCTTCTTTTAGATTCGGGCAACTAAAAATTACTTTACGATCCCGATGACAAGTGGTGATCGAATAATAATAATAATAATAATAAATCTACAATGCTACGATGTACGAAAAACATCTACAAGTCACTTCTTTCGATTTGCAAGCATTAAAGAAACTGTTTTATAAAACATTTAATTTTGTAATTTATTTTAACTTTATGTTTGCGCTAAAAATTATGTATTTTTAATATAATTTTAACGTAACTTTCAGGTAACCCACAGGTTACGCAAATATAATTCAAGTAACTGAACAATTTGTTACCTAGGTAAAAACCATGTGAACCAACTTCCAGTTACGGTACCTCAGATTTCGAAATATTGTCCCCAGTGATGGCATCAACTTGGCATCGTTTAGTGCCAACATTAAT
Organism: Gigantopelta aegis; assembly: GCF_016097555.1. NCBI lineage: Eukaryota > Metazoa > Mollusca > Gastropoda > Neomphalida > Peltospiridae > Gigantopelta > Gigantopelta aegis. The sequence goes on along the minus strand of NC_054702.1, from coordinate 75,773,725 downwards.
TTTTTTCATATACTAAAACGCAAAAGAAACGCAGGTCCTGAAAATGCGAAAGAATTGCACTTTGTAAAGCAGTATCTTTGGTGGAATTGAACCTCAACTGTGTTAAAGGACATGGCACACACCCACACCGCAGTCCCACCTGCGTGTCAATTTCATTACCTGTGTGACGTCACGAATTCTCAAAACACGTTGTTTGCACGTGCTGGATCATCCGTATCATGAATCCAGTGCAAACACACTCATTGAAATGCTTATAAAGCCTACACACCTGGATTTAATCGCATAAATTCAATTTGAGTAGTGACAGACAACAGAATCACATTTTAAAAATGCCGCGACTGACGCAACTCCAGCGAGGGATGGCCATCGGGATGTTGCAAGCCGGACAGACCCGTACTGCTGTAGCCAGACAATTGGGATGTCATGTTTCGACAATCGCACGCCTTTCTCAACGTCACCAAATCACTGGATCTGTGAACGATCGACCACGCACCGGCCGCCCGAGGGTGACAACCGCAGCCCTAGACCGGTACATCCGGGTGACCCACCTTAGGAATCGGATGCTGCCAGCAGGTGCTCACCAGGTGCGTGGTCCAGTGTCCGCCGATACCGTCCGACGCCGTCTGAGGGCAGCAGGACTCCGTAACCGCCGTCCTTATGTGGGACCAATATTGACCCCTCGGCACCGCCAACAACGTCAACAGTGGGTGCAACAACATCAAAGATGGCGACGTGGCCAGTGGCAACAAGTTCTGTTTACTGATGAGAGCCGTTACAATGTTTCCAACGCTGATGGCCGAATCCGAGTATGGCGACGTCGACATGAACGTTACTCCGACTGCTGCGTTCTGCAGGCCGACCGATGGGGCGGGGGTAGTGTGATGGTGTGGGGTGGGTTCTCATTCAACCACAGAACACAACTTCATGTGTTCAGACAACGCGTTAATGCCACGGGGTACCAAAATGACGTCATCAACAATCACGTCGTTCCCTTCTTTGCCGCTCACCCACGTGTGCGCTTGCTGCAGCAAGACAATGCCAGGCCGCACACTGCCAGGGCAACACAGGCGTTGCTGGCTCAGCACAACATCCCAACGTTGCCGTGGCCAGCCTTATCACCGGACATGGCGCCTATCGAACACGTCTGGGATGAAATCGGACGTCGCCTTCAGGCTCGCGGACAACCTCAGAATATGCAGGCGCTGGAGGCAGCATTGGTCCATGAATGGAACTCACTCCCTCAGGCATTCTTTCAACGGCTTGTCAACTCAATGAGGAGACGTTGCACTGCCTGTTTGAATGCCCAGGGTGGTCACACGCGATACTGACTTTGACAATGCTACAGGTCGTCTCTTTCACATTTTTAACATGGACCCCCACCCTACTTTATGACATGAAACAATAGCCAAAAAGGAATTCAATCAAAAATGTCCAACACCAATGTGTGCCGAATTGGTGTAGCTCCAAAATAAATGTTGAAATCTTCATTTCGTTTTGTTTTTTTAATATTTTATATCCAATTTAATGAGAACCTGCGTTTCTTTTGTGTTTTAGTATATTTTATGTTTAATTTCTGGTGTGTGGTGCTTTATGTTTTTTTCTTTCCCCAGCATGTAATGAGATAAACACTTATAGATTAACTACATGTATAAACAATATTTTATTATTTTCAGTATATTTTGCCTCATCAAATGTACAGTGCTGTTATAAGTAAAATCTGTATAAAAACCTGACAATACAGGCTACTTGTGTTTGTATACAATTTGAGTGATCCGTATCTCTTATCCTTATATACTGACTATGTGTTTTTGATGCCGCGTTTCCCAAACATCTGGCCTACATGTCGGCTGGTTGACTGTAGTGTAAATATGAATAACAAAAGCGGCAAGCTAATTACAGCACAAACGTTGGTGATTTACCTTGGAATGCTAAGGTTAAGTCTTGTGTAAATGTTGTCCTCGGTGCTGTTTGCTTGTCAAATCTGCCTCCAACAACACCGGTCATTACACAAACTGGATATTTCTCTTCACATATAACTGGCAAATTCTTTTTTTAATATGCACTGTTTTCCTTAGAAGGAACATAAAGTTGGTACGGAAGTGACACTGCTAATTTTTAGCCTCAAGAAAGGTTGTTTAAGGATTTTGTTACTTTTTTTTTTTTAAATGAGAAGAGTTCTAATATTCATAAACATTTATTTTGATTGTTCTTGTGTATGTCCAATTAAAACAACCACTAGCTAGGAAGTGAAATGTACTTCTAGGGAACAATATTTTAAAATCTGAGGTAACCAAAACAGTTAGTTTTTTTTATTTAATGCCACATTGATTTATTAATTATCAGCTATTGGATGTCAAACATTTGGTAATTCTGACATATAGTCTTCAGAGGAAACCCACTACTTTTTTCCATTAGTAGCAAAGGATGTTTTATATGCACTTTCCCACAGACAGGACAGCATGGAACAGCACATACCACAGCCTTTGTCTGGTTAGAACTATAAAAACCTAATCAAAGAATGGATCCACTGAGGAGGTTCGATCCTTTGACCAAAGCACCTCAGGCGAGTGCTCTACCGATTAAGCTATATGTAGATCCCACCCTGGGTAACCAGGACTTGGTTGATGTGATTTTCACCCAGGTAAATGATTGTTTGGCTACACACAATTTATATTTGCAAAGCGAATAAAGTTCTCATGACCCTGAAGTTTGTAAGCTTTATTTTTAGAATGTACTGGATCACCACATAACCAATTGGCGGCTCACCTGAATTTAAAGTTACGTAACTGACACACACAAAAAGCCCAACAGTTCATGAATATGACATAGAACCCCAGCTTGAGTAGTTGATTTGTACATTTAGAAGACATGGGTTGGACGTAGTTCAGTGACGGAGCATTCACTTGAGGTGTGATGAGTCATGGGATCAGGATCAGTCGCCCTCAGTGCATGGACTCAACAGGGTTTCTGCCAGTGTATGGAGCAGAGAACATTGTATGCAGTATCGCGTCACAATTCACTACACTTGTTTCAGAGATCACTATACAATTTTTAAATATTAAACAGTAATTGCTACTGAATTTTCAATTGACTAGAAATATTGCATATGAATATTTTGAAAACAAAATGTTCCCTGCAGAGGGTATAACAGGGCTAACTCTGGATGAACAGAAAAGTTCGCCAAATTGTCTGTTTTGCCAAATGAAAATAAAATTTGTCAGTTGTTTTCATAATTGTTTGTATAATTACATACCTTAAAATCTTGGAAATTTATATATATATTTCAACATAATTTTAGCTAGATGGTGGTAAGAGAACTTATGTTTAAAATTTGTAAAAGCACATGAAAAAAAGTTTGTTTTGTTTAGCCACACCACTAGAGAACATTGATTTATTAATCACCAGCTGTTGGATGTCAAACATTTGGTAATTTTGACATATGATCTTAGGGAGGAAACCCACTACTTTTTTCCATTTTTTTTTTATTCAACTTATTTTCATCCTTATATCCAATTAAGGTTCAAGCACGCTGTCCTGGGCACACACCTCAGCTATCTAGGCTGTTTGTCCAGTACATTGGGTTAGTTGTTAATTGTTAGTGATGATTGAGTCATTAAAACCCGCTCTGGGTGGGAGCCGGTACCAGGCTGCGAACCCTGTATCTTCCAGTATTGTGTCTGATGCCTTAACCACAACACCACCGAGGCCAGTTTTTCCATTAGTAGCAAGGGATCTTTTATATGCACCATCACATAGACAGGATAGCACATACCATGGCCTTTGGTGTACCCGTTGTCGTGCACTGGCTGGAACGAGAAATAGCCCAATGGGCCCACCGATGGGGCTCAATCCCAGACCGACCGATCAAGCAAGCACTTTATCACTGGGCCCCATAAAAGCACAAGTCCAATTTGAAAACATTAAAACCCATAATAACTTAGTAGGGACAATTACGGTCTTTTTGTTTTTACATTGTATTAAGTCTGCTCAACCAGTGTTGCATGACTGATACATCAAATACTGTGGTATGTGTTGTCCTGTCTATAAGAAAGTGTTTATGAAAAGACCCACTGATCTTTGGCTGCTTGTTAATATATTATAATCTGTATAAAGATGCACTTTAAACATTTAAGTATAGTTTATTTACATTTGCCTTGATGTTGGCAGCTTGCTTGTAAACGGGTGTCAGCCTACATGTACACAGTGCACCTGACGAGTTTTCCATCTGTTGGTTACTCGTGTTAATTATGAAAGCCATGTACACAGCTGCCTGGCCAATCAGTCATCTCACAGTTAACGCATGAGCAGGGTTCTTTCCTATCTCCTACTCCTAGGTATCATTTCATCTTAATATGTGTACAGCACCAGTCCAGCACTTAGTTGACATGAGCATTCTCAAACACTGACCAGTTTCATTTTGGTGTGTGGTATTAATAAGTTAGTCATTTTACTTAAATGAATGTGACAAGGTGGAAACTAGTCAGATTGTTAGTGAGATCTCACGTCAAGACATATGTTCTGAACACAGCTCTGCTGCTTGAAATTACTGGGAAATCCTATTAGTCACTCACTCACTCACTCACTCACTCATCCACAATCACACACACACACACACACACACACACACACACACACACACACACACACACACAGAGAGAGAGAAAGAGAGACTGACCCATCCACTTACTTTTTAAAAGATTTTGGTAAAATAAAATTCTGATTTGCTTTTTTGTTCACATATTTCTAAATCAGTTTGAACATTTGTGAATAATTTGACAATCCTGATGACATTTTTCAAATTTATCCAACCAATGCACCACAATTGGTCAAAGGCCGTGGTATGTGCTTTCCTGTCTGTGGGAAAGTGCATATAAAAGATCCCTTTCTGCATTAGGACAAATATAACAGGTTTTCTCTGACGACTACGAGTCAAAATTACCAAACGTTTGACATCCAATAGCCAATGATTATTTAATCAAATATATTTCTTCAAGTTTACTTCAATGTTTATTGAACCAGTTTGGTCAAAGTAATGCAAAGAAGGGAAACATAATCTTTCTTATCATATAACTGATGAAATATTATTTCCTTTCATTTTCTAACTTAGTGCTCATGTACAATGTATTGTGATAATACATATACGGAAAAACAAAACACACACACACAAAAAACCAGGTGGCCAGTGGGACTACTACACTTTCTTAGTAGTATCATCTTTATCGGAAGATCTGTGATATTTGCCCATGGGCAGCAATCTTCTTTACATATTCTGAACAAGTAGAACTTGTTGGTTAGCTTGTAGTGATAACTGAAAAATAAAACCTATTGTTATTAATGTCACGTATTCTGGTTTTTATTGCTATTCCGAATTTCCATCTAACAGGTTTAATCCCATTTATGACTCTCTGTATATCATGTTGCAATATTAATTTCTACATGGCCCATCTGTTTCTGGTCTCTGTGTGTATCAGCTCCAACCTTTATTTATACGAGATAGAAGATGTATGCAGTTTTGTAACCAATTCCAACTGATCACATAGGAGTTTAATTAGCTACGTCAACACAATCCTGGATGCATTTATTAATACAATAAATAAAACAATTAAGAGTATATTTTTCGGTTGATGGTATAGTGGCTGTTTTGGGCCAGGAAAGTTTTTTCTCTACCTATGGTGCTCGCATAGTATAGATATCATCAATATATATTCAGCGCATAAAATTTAGCACGAACGTGCAAAGCTGTATTGTTTAAGCCTAAATTGAAACAGGTCAAAAAGATTTTGACATGGGTGATTTTTGTGGGTCAGTCGGATTAGGATAAACAAACCTAATTTTTATTCACCTGGTAGCTTTTAAGTTAGTCCTAGCACACAGAAATAGTATTTTTGTATTTATGATAGGAGAAAATTTACGAAAATCGCTCCTCTTAGATTATCGTTTGAATATCGTTGCTTATTAAGTTCATTAACCTTTTCTTTTGTATTCTGAACTACTGAAGAAGAAAAATTGTTCGTGTTAACACTAAAACCACACGAACGACATCGGTTGTCTGAAAAATTCAAATTTTATGTCCTGTACATTGCTTTGATGACCGTACTAACTTTTAATTGCTTCTGACACTCCTGATATAGATCTGTATTCAGTTTATAGAGAAGTGATAAATGTCACACAATGAAACTGTTCTCTTGTAGATCCTTTTTTTCTAGAACAAAATATTAACATCCTTTACAGTTGATTTCTAACCATCTTATTTTTATATGTGTCGACCCCACTTCGGTTTGTAGAAAAAGATATTAAAATGTAGATATATATATTTGTTAAATACTTGTATTATTACTACCAGCCAATTACATTGAGAATATTCTGTAATAATATGGCTCCATATCCAGCAAGCTCAGTAAATATAAGAGAATAGTTTCATTGTGACCAGGGATGTGGTTTTTCTCCGATTTCTGCCCGTTTTTGTTGTCCATTTTTGTTTCTTGTTTTTTTTTTTATTATAAAGTCATTTTCATAGTGTAGACTGGATTTAATTTAAACTGCTGAAATATTGCCTTTATAGTTTTTAGCTTTTGTCAGAGATCAGTTCTGCTTTTATTTCCCTGTCACACCTTGTTTTACTGCTTTTGATTAAATATTCAGCAATGGGAACCTGCATGTAGCTAGTCTACAGAAATAAAATTAATTCCAGGGTTACAGATTTGCAATACATCAGTGAAAGAGAATCATGAACTTTTCTGTTTAATATTAATATTTATCTTTTTTAATAATACTGGTACACTAACATCACTTCAGACTATTGTTTTGAGGAAGAGTTCTAAATAATGTTTCTTATCAGTAAAACTCTGTGTTATTGTTTCTGTAGTACGTGGCACTGTGTGAACAGATAATGTGTTGAGGAGACTTCTCATACCTGGTAATCTGATAGCAGGCACATGTTACAGTTTATAGGAACAGCATGTTCCATGATTATTTTTTTTCTTCTAGATTTTCTTTTGAGGGATGGGGAGAAAGAACTTTTATCTTTGAATAGCCTCAAACAAGGTTTACTAGCATCTTGGAATTTTTTTTTACATTGTGTTAGCAGGGGTGCAGAAATGGAAAATATTTCACTAGCTCGCTAGACCAGAACCAACTAAACTTTATTAGTCCGCCAGACGTTTTACTAGTCCGTCAGCCTATAGAATATATTATTGTTTAACAATGTTATAATATACTATGTCTTCACTTCAAATGATATATATATATATATATATATATTTTTTTTTAATGACAAAACAAAATTAAGGACACTTGGCAAGTGATCTCTATTATATAGCAAACGAAATCAGGACTCAAACCTTGACTGACAAATCAATAAAAAAATTAATATTCTGGTAAATAATAAGCTTTTCACATTTCTTTTATATAGATTTACAAAACTCAAGTGACATCCCGAAAGTTTTTTAACAGAACACACCGTGGATTCTATGAAAAAACTAAAAATATATATTAAAAATAAAATTACAGTCAGCCAGAAAAAGATAGATCGCCCATCGGACTGGTGGTTGTATTTAACTTGTCTGTCAGAATTTTTACTCACATTTGGCAAACGGATGAGTACTTCTGCAGCCCTGGTTAGATTACAAATCTCTTCTCTTAAAGGTTATTTTTCTATAGACAAGGACATTTTTGTTATTATGTGGTCCTCAAGTATGGAGTTTATGCCATTTCCTATGTACAGGTCTGAAAATGTTGCATTCATCCAGATATATTTCGATGTAAAAGATATGTTTAACATAAGCCTATAGGAATGATATCTGAAGTGGTTGGGCACAATCACATGTGGTAGGGGTGGGGCACAAACCAGATCTTTATCTTTATGTTAAGACACTAAATAGTCGGTCAAAGTGTGTTGAAGTGTTGTTGAACAAATATTCCTTGACAAATCCCTCCCCGACATATTTTCATCCCCCATGTTCCTACAGCCTTAAAATATTTTACTACTTTACTGATAAGTTTACATTAAAGAGCCTGTCCTGAGTATGCTACCATTGTAACACATTTCCGACAAACATCGCCGTTTCACAACTAAAAATTATCTTTTTTAGAGTATAATTCAAAATGTGTTTGGTCATCCTAATACAGTAAAACCCCTCAAAACTGGACTCTCTCTAACCCAGACATTTTCCATGGTCCTGTGATTTTCACATCTTTTAACAATAAAGTTTATCTCTTTAAACCAGAAGCCTCTATAAACTGAACACCGGACAAATAATTAAGTCCCAAAGTGTTTATTTATTGTAAATTATACTTCTGAAAAACAGATGATTAGACCGTCATTAATCAGTAGTATGGCACCACTAATTGCTCTGAATATCACTTCAGCCAGATTAACTGACTGCGAACTCGGGTAGTGTAATATGCGCATGCTTGGGTTAGCCGACAAGGTTATCACCTTTACAGTTGGCAAATAACAATTAGGCAATTACAGATCAGTTGACAGCTTTGATATTTGTAGTCCTTTACATCATTCTATAAAAAAATAAATAATAAATAACTTCAGTTTGGTTTGACATAAGAACAAAATTAACAGTGTTTTGGAAATAAAAAAGAAATATATACTATTTTTGTGTGCAGTTTACAAATTGATTGGCTCAGAAATAAATAACTTGTAGTAAATTCCATAGTATGAAAAAAGTTGTTTGCATATGTACACATATGCTTTGTGTTTATTAGCAGCTTTGTCATAAATGTTGTTGAGATAAGCTCGGTCAGGCTTTGGGTTAGGTGTTTTTAAATAATAAATGTGATTAAACGTCCTTCACTAATATGTTACTTGACAAACATATCTCATGATTTATTTCAAAGATCGACACTGTCTTCCTGTTTTGTTGAATTTGTTTTCCTTTTAAACACTTTTCCTATTTTAAATAACAAGTAAAATACAACAAATACAGCGAACCCCCACAAACCAGACACCTCTGAATACCAGACATTTTATTTGGTACCATGGGTGTCTGGTTTAGAGGGGTTTCACTGTAGTAGCCCAGACTGGATTTTACCTGCCAATAATTAAGTACTGTACATAAAATTATATATCGACAAAAAAAATAGGTTTAAGCAACTATAAATGGTGGAATGATCCTGGAATATATACAGACAAATTTATTCTAAACATGAGGATGTATTTAATATGTAAATTTAGTCATTTTATAGTCTCTGTTAGTCAGAACATTTAAATAGCAGTACACTCAGGAAAGTCTTTTTGTTAAGCAAAGGGTTTTGGTGGGTGGGTGGTTTGTATGCATCTTGTTAGCCCAGCATTACCAAACAATTAATATATCGGTAATTTTTGCTGTTTGTAACTGATGTTTAACAGATATTTATTGTAAATAACTTTTTTTTTAACTCTAATATAGACTGGTATTTCTTGCCCACTGTACAGGATTATCCGGCTTTTGCACCATGCTAGAAAAATATGTCTGACCCTAGGGCTAGATAAATCTGTCTGACCCGAGGGCTAGCCGATTTCTACATAAGCATGACGTCATAACTCATGTTTTATGACGATTGACGTCATAACTTATGTTTTTCACAATTCTGTTTGCCATTTAACATTGTATCATTGTTTAAAAAAATTTTAAACAAATTATTATTTTCAACTTTATATTTATTGCAAGTTGTTACATTTTTATGTCGTTGCATAATATGCACTATATTTTTCTGCGTATGATTAAAAGAGTTTGTAGGTGAAATGTTTATGAATCATTCTACAATAAACAGACCGTAGCTTACAAAATTAATGTTTTGTTACTGTAATTAAATGGGCAAGGAAAAGAATCAATCAGCGTTGTGAGGTATAGATACGGCAATTCCAACCCTCAGGACAAAATGTTTTTGTAAGGGCCTCGGTAAACATTTTGTCCCTCGGGTTGGAATTGCCGTATCTCTACCTCACAGCAGTGATAGATTCGATTATTTTTTTACAAATTGTTGGTAGTATATCATTTTCTAGATTTTGTTTTTATTTGTTGCACTGCATCTGTGGTTGAATATTCTGGAGTGGGTTTTATCTTCAAAAAAACAAAACGTGTCACTGATGTTGACTTCACTGAAAATATTTTTTTTACTTGGATCAGAAGTGTCAGTTTTTGAGATTTTCTCTTATTTACATGACAATATTTAAAGACTAAAAATAAACTTTGTTGTTTATTCTTGTGTCACACTCCTTGACACGTTTCAGAGTGTCTTAGAGACTTGGTCAGCTCTGAAGACACATCGGCACATTGTGTTCTAAGGGCTGTCCATTTACAAGCCTGGCCGTTAACAAAATGGCCACAACAGAAAATACGCTAGAATAGTAGTTTTGTTGTTAATGTGTAATAAAGTTTAATTTGAAATTTTTTCAAAAAATAAATAATTAATTTAAAAAAGTGAAATAGAAAACTGAAAGTTCCATGGCAAAATAAATGTTGCAGAAATCTCCATGACATTGCCAATTGTCGTTGTTAATCGCCGGTTGATTTAGTTTATAATGTTACAGGAAATATGTATTATCAGGAAATATTTATAGTTCCTAAAAATTTCAGCAAATATATGTAATGTCTGATTCACTCAAGAAATATGTGTAATTCCTGAAAATTCCAGGAATTATAGATTTTTCCTGAAATCATTCTGATGAGTAAACCAATAGTACTTAAAGAGCAGTTTGATTCATGTTTGGCATGAAAGGACAACATTAATATGTTTCTAAAGTCATCTGCAGAATACGACTTGGTAACGTGAATATTTGCCACTGAGAATGGCACCTTTCCAAAACACGAGTTTGACTGGTATAAATGTTCCTCTGTTGTTTAATTTCTTTATGAACGTCTTTGATGTAAAGTAGTAATTTGTTATAAAAACAAGAGAATACTTCTTCATCTTGTAGGAGAAGGTTTGTTAATTACTTCAAACATACCTAAACATTTGCTGTGACAAATCCTGATTGTATACATGTATATGTAGGTATGTAATAAAAGAAAATAATAATTTTAGACAGCCCTTTCTCATGTATGTACATGTGCATTCACAGCACATATTTCTGTACGTGTATGAGTTTTTTCAGCACAAAATGTTTGTTTTGTTCAATGACACCACTAGAGCAATATAATTTATTAATCCTTGGCTACAGGATGTCAAACATTTGATCATTCTGACATACATGTAGTCTTCAGACGAAACCTGCTACATTTTTCTATTTGTAGCAAAGGATCTTTTATATGCACTTTCCCACAGACAGGACAATACATACCTTTTCAGTACAAACGCAACATATAACACTATAGGCTCATATAGCTTTGGGATAACTGGCACGTTGTTAATCATTAAAGGCTGGATTTATGAAAGGTATTTGTCCCCTAGTCACATGTGACTTTCCTGAACAGCTGTGCATGTTTATTAATATATACTAAATACAGGTCATAGCCACATGTACATGTTATATTTTGTCTAAGACACAAGTTTAATTAAACACATCTTAAATAAACATCTATGGTATGAGAGGAGAAATCTATGTAGCCACAGTTGGTAGTCTTTCATTTCCAGGGTGGGAGGTGGTGTAGGGGATGTAGGTCAGTGGTAGAGCAATCATTTGTTGTGTGATGGGTCATAGGGTCGATTACTGACAATGGACTTTTTAAAAATATATATTTTAAAAAAAAGAAAATATTTTTTGGATCTTTTCCCAACCTGCATGTGCCTCGTGACTGGTAGGTCAAATATGATGATATGTACTGGTCTTTTTTGAATGCTCAGACCATATGAAAGGAAGTTTGTGTGTACAGCTTTTTCATGACTGTTACAGATCAAGTGTGACTTTTATGATGATTTACCCATTTTTGACAGAGTTATAGCCCTTGAACTTTGGAGATATGAAAATTAGTTTTCCTGTCCCTTTTTATTTGGCAATGCCTTATGATATGGAGCTGAACTTTTGTATATAATTTTATTATGTTCTGCTACAGATCAAGTTTGACTTTCATAGCAAATTGTAAATTTTTCACAGAGTTATGGCCCTTGAACTTAGGAGATACATATATAAACATTTGTTTTCCTGACTTTTGTTTGGTATGTGGTGTAATTTTATCTTTCACCCAAATTAAATATAAAAACAATTTGTTAAACTTCATTCTAGCTGAATCACTAATTATATTAAGCACAATAATGTTGATTTAGAGAATACTTTAGAAGGACAACATCAATTTATGTGTGTGAGATAAACGGTATTGCCGAGTAACAAGTTGGATATGCTTTTTATTATCCATTATCAATCTTTATCATTTTATGGAAGATTTTAAAACGATAATATTATTGAAAACAAGTTTGCAAGTAGAGAACAAGAGACAGTGTTGCATCATAGCTGTGATGTACATATCACTGATGATGTAAGTTAGTTGTTGACATAGCTAATAAATAGTTACAGTTGTTTGTTATTGCATAACAGCTGTGACGTGAAAGCCTGTAGTTATGTAGATTATGACGTCAAAATGTATTTAGGGGAAGAAATGTTGTTGTTTTTCTTTTCCTAGGGAAATTTAATTTTTCTTTCCCCATTTCTCTCTGCCCATATGCCCAGTAATAAACCACTCTTCCAACCAACCCCATGATTATTTCTGGAAGAACCCGTATCCAAATGATTTTATAAATGCAACATATTTCAATCATGTCTGCATCCAGTCAGATCTATTAATGCAGCTTATTGCAATTTAAGTGGATTCTGTCAGACATAAATAAAACAACAAATGTCATTCCTAACCAGATGGGCGGTAAATGTCATATATGATATGCATGTGTCAATAAGGTTGTGTAAATTGTTGCATTATTTGAAGTGTTGAATAGATGTTTACCTCAAACCAATAGGATAATTTTAGTTTCAATATTTCACAATGTGTAATCAAACAAATCCTTCTCGGCTTTCAGTGTGCTATTAGGTCGTGCCCAGATTAATACTTGACACTCTGAATCTACGTATATATGTATATAATCTTGCACATGGAATCTTATGACTCTCACAAGTGCTGCAAAATACAAACACAACTACAGTTCTAATATAGCTAACAATGGTTATTGTCAAGTTATTGTCAAGTATTAGAGGAAACCCACTACATTTTTCCATTAGCAGCAAGAACAGAACAGCACATAGAATGGCCTGTTGTGGGTATCCGACTGGATGGGTGGTCTTTGATGTTGACGCACACGTCTCCCTATCATGTCCCAGAAGTGTTCAATGGGGGAAAGGTCTGGGCTTATTGCTGGCCATGGCATTCGATAGCTGAGACAGGGGAAAAAACGAAACGATGAATAGGTCTTCTGAGATGGTTCGATCCTGTGATGCAAGCGCCTCAGGCGAGCACTCTACCAAATGAGCTACATTTGTAGATCCCAGAGTAATAATATCGATCAGCCCTATATGTTAATTTTCGAAGCAATCTTATCCTACAAAATTGTAAAACCATCAAAAGCTATGACATCACTATGGCGTGTACTGTAGTGCATCACGACCTACGATGATTTTGTAGCGCTAAGATGGCTTCAAAAATATGGGATCAGATGGTGCCTACTTGTATTTTATATAGATAGTATGAAATGTTTTAGTCACCAAATGAAAAAAATGGTCTCATATGTGACCAAACCAGTCGCAATGTAGAGGGCTGTCAATTATAGCCAAAGAATATTGAACAATGATGTGTGATGGTAAAAAAACAACAACAATAATATGGATGTCTGTTTTAAATGGTTAGATTATAAAATATATATACTAGAGTCTGGAGGTTTAATTATTAAATACAGTCAGACTTGTGTTCAGGGAGGTTTACCTAGTGTTGCAAGGATGGAATAATGAGATATTTTATGTTTCTCTTCTCTTTTTATACCAGATAGTACATTGAAATATATCTTCACACAAAATGGCATATAGTCAACTTCGATCACTCCACCTTCTATCTTTCGATCTAAATTGACGGTCCCGGCCGAGTTCCTATACAAACTACATGTAGTAATAACGACCTTTGAAAACTCAAACTTCGAAAACTTGATAACCTCGATCTCTCGACCTCATTCTTTGGTCCCGCCATAAAGATTTAATAGAGTATGCACCTCTAAAACTCGACACGTGTGGTTTGATCAAACTGGTTGCTGATAGTATTTTAAAGACAAATATATTGTCAATAATGTCAAACAAGTGAAGTGCGCCTGTCTCAGGTGGTGTTAGCTGTCGAGGATTAGGGTGATAATTACAGAATAATAGATCGCCGACTAAGCAGAACGAAATGATCCTATGTTTGGTAGTCGGTGTTCGTCGCTACATAATACTTAATTACAGACACAGTCTGGTTAACTTCAAAGAGCATATGTAATAATTGTTAGCAGTGTTTGTTTTTGCTCTCAAAGGCGTGAATCGTGATGTTTATCAATTGCCAGTCATTTAGTTATGATCGAGCAATCTGGGGAAGGACCCGGTAATGTGGGGTTTGCCAGATCTGTTTTAAAAAGTTCTGGTTTCATGTCATCCAAGCAATCTTATGTAGGGCCCAGACATGGAGGGTGGGTGGCCAGATTGGAGAAAGAAAGTAGAGGTGCGAAGCATAAACAATTTTGTGTAAAACAAATGTACTTATAGTGTTATTTGGCATTCAGTGTTTTATTTGTTAGTTATGTTCCGCCATGTTATGACATCTGTAAATTTTGTTATTTATATATATATGTAAATGCCTTTTTTTTTCGTTTTTTTTTTTCTGTCAATGAATACATGAAGCCTATATACCCAAGCATATATTTCAAATTCATCTGGGTGATCCTTTTGTACGCTTCTTAGAATATTAAGGGAAATAAACCAGATGCAATGCTGCAACCAGCTGCAATGCAGTTTCAAATTTGAACTCTTATATATTAATTTCGAAAATACGAACTCCCTGAAACTCGAACTATTTCTTCGTCCCTTTCAAGATCGAGTTATTGAAGTTTGACTGTAGTATAATTACAAAAAGTAGAAATATTTCTGGATGAATAATGTTGATGTACCCCTTAGAAATATTGGAACTTTTTCATTGTGTGAGTGAGTGAGTGGGTGGGTGAGTAGTGTGTGTGTGTGTTTGTGTTCAATTAACACAAGCATCCCATTGCATTATAAAATATTAATTTTATTATGTATGGTACTTAATGTTAAGTGAATATTTTCCAGTTGTGTGTGTTTTGATGCAGCATGGTACTGACAGTACAGGGTATGGAATGTGAATTTTTTTATTAATAAGCAAAAGTTGATTCAGTACTGTAGAAATGTTTCCATATGAGTGGTGTGGTATTTGTCCAGTTTTCACATTCCACACCCAACACCACACCCATTCTGTGGAAAACAGTCTTTTTTTTATGCATATGGTGGAAAATATTAGTAAATTATTATTATTTCTGAATTTGATCAGGTACGTTCATTAAATTGATTTCATTGAGCTGTATTTTAAAAAAAATAATGAGATATTAAATTCACTATCATTTCACATCAAAATCAAGCTCATGACAAATGAAAATTATTTCATTCATTATATAAATATCAGATTTATACAGGCTTTCATAGAACTTAAAACACATCTATTAGGAGTTGTCATCTAGTATATTACCCTAACACCTATCGGAGTACTACTGTCTTTAATAGAACTTAAAACACATCTATTAGGAGTTGCCATCAATTATATTACTCCAACACGTATCAGAGTACTACAGGCTTTAATAGAACTTAAAACACGTCTATTAGGAGTTGTCATCAAGTATATTACCCCCAACACCTATCATATTAATACAGACTTTAATAGAACTTAAAATACATCTATTAGGAGTTGCCATCAAGTATATTACCCCAACACCTATCAGATTAATACAGGCAAAAAAAAAAAAAAAAGAAAAAAAATTTTGCTGTGAAACAAACAATTGTTTAATAAAAACGTATCAACTTTGCTTGTTAGTCCACTACTGTTCCATCCAAAGTGGACTATAGGTTTCATCTCCATCCTGTTCATTTGTCCGTCTTTCTGTCTGTCTGTTCCACATATATAGTTTGCTGAAAACAATTTTCACAATGCTTCAAGATATTGAGCTGAAATTTTGTGTATAGCTTTATCGTGTCCTTTTATATATCATGTTTTGACTTTAAACGGAGGATCAACTCAAATATGAGCCTGATGTGTTGGAAAGATGCATACCCGGATGACCAACTCATACTGACACTTTAAGAAATGGAAAACGCATAATTTTAGAGTTAATAAAAAAATGTGATTATTCCTGCTAACTGGGGACAGCGATTTTGTTTAGTTTTTGTGACATCCAGTGTATAGCTTGGGGCGAAGTGACGTCAGCTCCGTCCAACGCCTCCATGCACAGTGTAAACAAACGCTCTAATTTACGCTTCGCTTTCATTAACCTGACTTGTAAAACAACATAAATGACTTGATAGTAGGCCTATAATAAACTATTTAACTAAATATATTTCAATTTGCATCAATAGAACGAAATGGAGTTATACTATTTTACTCTTTTAAAAAATCCAAAGAAAAAAACAACATATTATTAGGCCTACTGGTAGAGTACGTTCAAGCAAAAACGACCGCTCACGATACCCAAATAATAATTTTCTTTTCTTTGGGACTACGTAATTGGTAAGTTTTGTGATTTTAGATAGGGAGGTCTACTTAATCAAGGCTTTTACAGAATTACTTACAGTAATAAAACAGGACGGCAGATAATGTCCATTACAATTTGAGGGGTGTCTATGCGGTTATCACACAATACCCTGTGATCTCAATAACAGAGTCACGTCTTTTTAGTGTGTCTAGACACAGTGTCTGGGGACCGTCTAAATCAGGAACCACAGGTACAGGCCATGGAAAGAAAAGACCAATTAACCAAGAAAACACTCCGATTATTATTTCAGTACGTGGGTTAATTTATGTACAAAACATAAGACAGTTATTTCAACACTTTGACAATGGTGGTTTATTTTGTATTGAAAAATAATATATACTTGGTTCTGGCTCACTGGGATGGATATTATTACAGAACATTGTGATGCATCTGCAAAAATCAGGTATGTTTTGTTTCTTCAGTTCGAAGACTAATTCCTGACATGACACGTTAGGTATTACATAACCACCAGCTCGCCAGAGGGCGTATTCACTGGGATGGTACAAAATGGCTGTGCCCGTTATATATAATAGCCGTCACATTTAAGCGTTTTATTAATTAACTATACGATTATGCTTGTTGATATTAAGCAATAATGTGCATTATATATAGTTGACTATGCATACCAGGACAAATGCCTTAATTGTCCCCTCTTTTAATGTTGATTTACCCGTTGTTTTACAGAGTTATGGCCCTTGAACTTAGGAAAAATAGAAAAGAAAACTAAATAGGGCCTCATAAAGGACATGACATGCTTCAGCAATACTCTCAGAATGCTTCTTTATACTGTTTTTGCTTAAAGAAATCCAAAGAGTTTCAGAGACACAGTGAACCCAAAATATGTCTCAAACTCTTATACTGCAGACCGATTATGAAGACAACATTATCTATTTTTGTATCAGCAAGTTCCTATACATTGGTGAAAAATGTGTCATATACATCCTGTCTTAACAGCTGGCGATTTAAACAACTCGCTGGTGAGTATTTAAATACAGTTTTTGTTTTCCTGTCCATAGAAAAATAAAGATCAATAATACTGAATGATAAAACTGTCCGAGATTTTCCAGAAAGAGTCACATGGGAGGGGGGGGGGGGTCAATTTAGGGAGGAGGGACCTTTTTTTAATTCCTAACCTGACACCACCTGAATTAGTAATTAAAAATTAATAATTTGAAACCGTCTGTATTTCAATGTTAATTTTAGTGCTATTCCCAGTATCCTGTTTAAAATATTCAAAATACAAGCTTGTTCCCACCACCAACAGGCACACACAGTCACCTCTCTTACAACCAGTGTTCAATGAATGAGAAAAATCAATCATCCAATCATCATGCAACATTGCTTTAAATCAGTATCAAGTTGATGATTTTCTTTTCTGCCATTGATTTTGGTTTGGTTGATTATGGATCTCTCTTTACATATATGTTTGTTTGTTTGTTTATACTTATTTTCTTTCTTATATCCAATTAAGGTTCAAGCACACTGTCCTGGGCACACACCTCAGCTATCTAGGCTGTCTGCCCAGGACAGGTGGTTAGTGAGAGAGAAGTCTGTGTAGTGGTTTTACACCTACTTGTTGAGTTATTAAATTCACTCTGGGTGGAAGCCGGTACCTGGATGTAAAACAAGAACCTACCAGTCTTATTTTTACATACGATATTTGGTTTGAATGGATCTAAAATATCTGAGCAAGTTTACAGATGACGAATTAATAATTAAAATAAAATTAAAATTACTCACTACCATAATTTTTGTTTTATCTTTTTTCAGAGAAATGAAGAAGTACAGATAGTCTTTCCCCATGAAGTTAAAATTAAAATTACTCCCACTATCATAATTGTTGACACACTTTTATCTTCTTCTTTTTTTTCAGAGAAATGAAGAAGTACAGATAGTACAGAAGAATGTCTTCCCCAATGAAGTTGGACACCCAGGCCATACCAACAGAGCAGTGGTGCCGAAACTACTCTTTCATGATAGCCACAAAATAATAGAGCCAACGCTTCCATCGAAAAACAAACCATTTGTCATCACACCTGTACCACCAGAAGTGATTAGTTTTGTCGGGAATCCTGGCGAGACCGTCCCATGGCAGGAGTTTGACGAGAAGACATACGTCGACAAGAAGCGAGTGCAGCCCGGAGAAGACAGCTATGCGCGGAACAAGTTCAACCAACTGGCCAGCGACAACATCAAGTCTAACAGAGGAGTCCCCGACACTCGGCATCAGCTGTAAGTCAGATGTACCTCTATCATAATGTTTGTGCATATTCAGGATTTTGAGAAGGGGAAGGGCTTTGTATCTATCAGTGCTTGCAGATCCATATTTCTCACTAAGTGGTGTTGTATGTGTTTTTGTGTGTTACAAGTGTGGGTGTTTTCAGAGCGGGAAAAAGGTAATTTAAAGGTAAATTTTTTTACTTGGCAGCTAAAGGGGTGTTAAACCCCCCTGCACCCCTAGATCTGCCACTGATATTATTAGTCCTGTGCCACTGGATATATAGATTTTGTCTTCGTCTGTCCATCCATTCATCTGACTGTCTGTCCCACATTGTTTTCTGGACTTTTTTTCACAATGCCTCAAGATATGGAGATGACATTTTGTGTATAGTTTTATCATGTAGAGTTGCATATCAAGTTTGCCTTTTATGGGGATTTAACCATTTTTGACAGAGTTATGGCCCTTGAACATAGAAGAGGTTAAAAAAAATTGTAACTGGTAGGGAACATGTATTGCTGTAGCGGCACTTTCAGAATGCTTGTTCATACACATTGTAAAGGCAGACTGATACAACAGCTGACATATTAAAGGCCTATCAAAATCAATAAAATTAAGCTTACATGTGTCAGTGTTCTCGCTGGGTGAAAATTAAAGGAGGGCGGCCGCGCAGCACCACACCCTTCAAAAAAAAAAAATGGGGTGGGGGAGAAAGCTTGGTGGTTACCATGTTGTTGTGTGTTGATAGAGTTTGTGGAAAGACATACTCCTTATTTTGCCTACAAAAAGGTTTATACGAAATACAAGCAGACTCGTCTTTTAATTGAACCGAAGATGTTATCAGTCTGATATTCACAGGCAGTTCCGGTTTTGCTGAACCGATCAAAGTTTTAATATTATTTTAATAAAAATTTCAAGATATACGAAAAACAAAAAAGACGTTTGTGTGATCCCTAATGTCAAATTAAAAAAAAAAAAAAATCCATCTTTATCGAATGAATCAATCGCTGTGATAAAATAATATAGTTTCATTTTTGTAATAGCGGTGTATATATTATTTGCCTCCCAAGATGAATGATTTTAATGCTAAATACTACCACTTCCGTTGATTTTATAAGCGGTGATATCCCCCGAAAATGAAAAGTTTACAATATAAATGAATAAACAGAATGACAGAAATGACAGAAAGTAAAAATCATCAGTTACAATTAATTATATCTGCAACTGAGGACAAAATATCAAGACGACAGTTAGTGGAAACAAAAGATAAAGTGACCGTTCTGATCACGTGACAAATTTGGCGCCAAATAAGTGGGGGTTTTTCAATCGGAGACTGCCGAATCCATAAAAAATAAAAATGTTTTCATTGCTTAAATAAAATATAACTTTTATTGTGTGTATTAAACATACAAATGGATACAGGTATGGGACAAAATAGAGGCTGTTAAAAATACTATTAAAATACGTTACAGTAACTGTCATAAATGTTTCATCAATTGCTTTTTCGTACACAACGCGGCTTGTTTCCTTTGATGTCCAGTGTGCAGACTGATTGTTGTGAGTTTTTTTATGTGTGAAAAAAGTGTGCATTTGGAAATAGCGGAGATAGGTGCTGGAAAATAAAGAGGGGCACAGAAAAATAAAGGATGGTGGAGAATGTGAACTTGTGGCCTGATGTCCAGTATTTTCAGTCATTATTCCCAATTAATGTGGTGGTTTGGGAAATGAAATGCTTCATATCCCAGTTTTGTTTGTTTTGAGGGGTGGTTCTTCGTAGTTGGCAAAACTGTCAACTTTATTTGGGAAATACAATTTTTACAATTCATATATATATAAAATGGTCAAATTTATTATCAAATTAGCTGTCACAATCAGCTATCAATTCCCACTTAACAAAGTATGAGTGTGTTGCCTGTTCACTCCAATTCTTTATATGCATATTAAAAATAGTTCCAATTTGAACACATTTTGGTCATGGTAGAGGTAGGTTATCATGGATTTAACACCACTAAATCATACATTTAATACCTAACTCATTCAGTTTTAATTGTTATGTAACTGTTAAATCCATGATACCTAGTTCAAAAATTAAATCAGAGTATGTTCATCTGTTTTAGTCTATCCCATGGGGAACACCTTTTTTTTTCATGCTATGGAATTTACTATAAGTTGAAGTTATTTATTTCTCAGCCAATTGTTTTCTAAATTGGACACACAAATAGTTTTGTTTTTTTGTTATTTGCAAAACACTTTTACTTTTCTTCTTACGTCAAACAAAACTGAAATTATTTACAAAAAAAAAAAAAAAAAAAATTGTTGGAGGATGGGACAGACAATAAATAGTTTGTTTGCTATATTATCAGTATGACTTTTTTTTTTCTTCTTTTTAAAAGATGTCGACAGAAAGACTGGAAGGCAGATTACTCCCCGACGTCTGTGATCATCACGTTTCATAATGAGGCCAGGTCGGCTCTGTTGAGAACCATAGTCAGGTCAGTTGTGTTATGTGCTACAGCAGGACTTTCTGAAACAGACTTTTTAATAACAACTACATTTGTACCTGTTTATTAAGAGCACACAGCAGTCGTAGAGCTACAAAGAATACTTCAGACGTATGTTCAACATACAGATAACGTGTGTTACATAGCCACCAAAGGAAGGAAGGAAGAAAATGGTTTATTTAACACACTCAACACATTTTATTTATGATTATATGGCATTGGATATATGGTTAATGACCACACAGATAATGAGGGAGGAAATCCGCTGTCGCCACTTCATGAGCTACTCTTTTTGATTATCAGCAAGTGATTTTTTATATCCACCATCCCATAGACAGGATAGCACATACCACGGCCTTTGATGTATAAGTCATGGTGCACTGGCTGGAGTGAGAAATAGCCCCACCAAAGGGTGTATAGTATCAAAAAGTGACCTTTTAAGAAATGTGGCTTATCAGTTATACAGGTCATTTTATACTATTAGAATATTAGATGATTTGAGAGAATAAAATTGTGGCCTCTTAACACAGGTGACTGTTTAATACAGGTGGTTGCTAGAGCAGGTTTAACTGTATAGTGATAATATATTCTGCTGTTGTTATGCAAAAACAACCCTTTCAGTTAAGAAAATGTCTATGACCAAAAAAAAAGCTGTGGAAAAACAATTTGAATATAGTCCACAGCAAAACAATACTGTGGAGTATTAAAATCTCCACAGCTATCTCCATGGCATTACCGATTGCCTTGAGTAATTGAAAGGGTTGAAGAACAGGGACAAAATAAATGGGAGAAATAAACTGCTAATTATAATTATGTCTTTATTATCAACTTAGCAGACTATAGCAATAATATTCCTTTAAATATACATGTATGAAATATACATGTAAGTTTTTCTTTCAATCATTAATACTATGCAATTTTTTTATATTGAGCTTTGATTTGTATGAAACCATAAATGTCAGTTCAACCATAATTCAACAGTAACAGTGATTTAAAAAAACAAACATTCACTTATGCACACACATGTACTGGTAAATTTGTATAGGTCAGCTTATAGTGATGTTTTGCTTATTGCAGGGTTCGAACTTAACGGTCGCCCGATCGCCCCTGGCGACTGAAAACGACGACGGGCAACTGAAAACCCACAGTAAGGTTGCCCACCTAGCGACCGATTTGTTTTTTTCGTGTTTTCTCTTGTAATCTGTTCCAATATTGTTGGTTTTTTACAAAATATTATTCGGGCAAGTGAAAATAGATCTGGGCAAGTGAAAGTGCTGTCACCACTTGCCCGGATGGCAACTCAAAAAAAAGTTAAGTGCAGACACTGTTATTGTGTTGATTCTGATATGCAATTCATGTAATTTATTAACCATTACTTTTCAGTGTCTTCCAAAGAAGTCCAGATCATTTGATTGAAGAAATCATTCTTGTTGATGACTACAGTGATGATCGTAAGTGTAGCAGAATACATAGGAAAAGAAATCATTCTTGTTGATGACAACATTGATGATTATAAGTATAGCAGAATAGATAGGAATAAAAATGATTATTGTTGATGACAACATTGATGATTATAAGTATAGCAGAATAGATAGGAATAAAAATGATTATTGTTGATGACAACAGTGATGACTGTAAGTGTAGCAGAATAGATAGAAATGTTTGTTGAACACTTCAGCACATTGTTTAACCAGCAGCTATTACTTGTCAAACATAATTGAGACACATAGTCTAAATGTTTAAACAACCTCTTATTGACACATGAGATTTCCCTTCCATTTAGCAATAAGTGTCTTCCATATGTGTCTTCCCACAGACAGGATAAATACACAGTATTGCTTTTGATATAAATTCTAGTCATTGACTGAAATATAACCCAGTAGGTCTTCCGAGGGGATTAATCATGCAATCCATCACATTGTGTTTCCTTCTTTCTCTCTCTCTCTCTCTCTCTCTCTCTCTCTCTCTCTCTCTCTCTCTCTCTCTCTCTCTCTCTCAATTATATATTTATTTTTCTGTAAATTGCTACATTTATAACAATGTTATTTAACCATGTGGCTTGGGTACATTATTTAATGTTTAAAAAAATACATCATGTAAAATCACATAAACCAGGACCTTGTCTAAAAAAAAAAAAAAAAACAGTCATCACATTTCTGACAGAAGCTCTGCCATGGAAATGACATTGAGCTATGTATTACATATGTTACTATGTTAGGGACAGGTAGGTTCAGTGCACTAACAAAAATACATTATTCATTAGAATTGTTAGTTCTGGGATTGTATATACTCACTTGGATCCCAAATGTCAGTGCAATTGGATAGTTTTAAAAGGTGGAGTTTATCTTTACATGGGTCATTTCTGTCTATGTTTTGATAGAATTAAAATCTGAATCTACAATACATGCAGATATAAACTTTTAGATTTAAAAACCCCCATTACTATAGCAGGCCCGTAGGAACGACTTTGGGAGTGGAGGGGCACTGATGGATCGGGTACAAACTCTATATCAGATTTTGGTTACAATGGCAAACATTAATGTGGTAAAAAAATATTTTTAAAAGGCTCACAATGGGGGGGACTGAATATTGGTCATTTTTTTAAATTACTGTTGGCAGATTTAAGTGTTTTGCCACTAACTAAAGTAATTTTGTTAAACAAGTATCTATGCAGAATTTTAAAAACCTTCTATTATTTCTGCCTCATATTTTTACCTTTCAGCTTCTGATGGTGAAGAACTTACAAAGATAGAGAGGGTCAAATTAATACGCAATGAAAAAAGAGAAGGTAAAAGCCATAATATGTCTGGAACATAGACAGTAAAATTCTAAAGTAATTTATTTCATATTGGCCCATCATGTCATATGTCCTGATAAATATGTTTTCGTAAAATGTTTCATATTATGTGTACAGTTCAGTTTACAGATTAAAAATATCTAATACTATATTATACACACAAAATAATTTTAAGTGGCCTCAGAGAGTATTTAATGAGGGAAGATGGAAATTATTGAAGATATACTATATCTATTGCATATTTATATTAAAATTAGACTCTCTTCACAAAAAACAAATAACATATTAAATAACAATTATTTCCTTTAAGGTATAATACAAGATTGATGAAAATACATTACAAATATTTTAGTTATATTCACTTCAAACCCATGGCATTTTTATTTGTCATTACTGGCGTTATATTTACCATAAGAGTGCACGTCATTTCTAATACCTGTTAGTAGTACTTAGCTACATGTAGTTTGTTATCACATACATGGATTACATGACGTGGAAATATTTTTGTTTCAGGATTAATACGATCTCGTGTAAAAGGTGCCGATGCCGCAAAGGCCAAGATTTTGACATTTCTCGATAGCCATTGTGAGTGCAATGTCAACTGGCTGGAACCGTTATTGGAGCGGGTTGTTGAGGTAAACAATATATTGTGTAATTGCACTGAACAATTTATGCTAGATCTCCTAATTAACATGTTGATGTACTAGTATGCAATTGGTGCACTAGTTGTGTAAAGATGATTTTTCTTTTTTAAGATGTGCATACTTATAACAGACTTTTGCAAACACTCATAAACTGTTCTGGTGACAAGACAGTTTAAAAATTTGTTTTGTTTAACGGCACCACTAGAGCACATTGATTTATTAATCATCGGCTATTGGATGTCAAACATATGGTCATTTTGACACAGTCATAGAGATGAAATCTGCTACATTTTTCCATTAGTAGCAAGGGATCTTTTATATGCACCATCCCACAGACAGGAGGTGACAATACAGATAAACACATGAGTAGTTAAAGTTTGGTTTGTTTAACAACACCACTAGAGTAAATTGATTTATTAATCATCAGCTATTGAACGTCAAATATCTGGTAATTCTAACATAGAGTCTTAGAGAGGACACCTGCTACTTTTTTCCAATAGTAGCATGGGATCTTTTATATGCACCATCCCACAGACAGAATAGCACATACCACGGCCGTTGATACACCAGTCGTGGTGCACTGGCTGGAATGAGAAATAGCCCAATGGGCCCACCGACGGGGATCAGTCACAGATCAAACACGCATCAGGCGAGTGCTTTACCACTGGGCTATGTCCCGCCTCTCCTATGAGTAATGAATTTGAGTAATCATAAACTCCAGCATTTACTCAGAGTGAAAAATTGAGGTTTACAAATACAGAGACAAGGACATCATTCACTGATTGGCAGGATCTACCTCAGTCAGTAGAGCAGTCACCTGATTTGTTTGGGTCAAAATATCGAATCCCCTCTGGTTTTGTCCAGTGCACGACGCTAGCCCCACAACTGGTATGCATTGTCCTGTCTGTGGGGAAGTGCATATAAAAGATTCTTTGCTACTCATGGAAAAATGTAGTAGGTTTCATCTGAACACATGTCAAAATTACCAAACGTTTTGACATCCATTAATTAGCTAATGATTAATTAATTCTCTAGTTATGTTGTTAAATCAAAAATTGAGGTTATTAATTTATTTATTTTATGTTTTGGGAAAAGTTTTTGATCTGATCATTCATGATATACATATTTAAATAACTTGTCTTTATTGACTGGTATTGTAGGACCGAAGGAGAGTTGTTAGCCCTATTATTGATGTCATAAGCATGGACAACTTTGACTACATTGGTGCTTCTGCTGATTTGAAGGGAGGTAATCTTCGTTGCTTTTTTTTCTAGGTATCTTCAAATTCCATCAGGATCTATAGCATTTTAAAACAAATTTCATATGTTGTATTTTATTTGTATTTCGGATTTAATGTGGAAGGAAAACACAGATTAAAGTTTATAATATAAAAATACATTCTGATGGTTTAAAGATTTGTTTGATGGTTTGAAGACTGGTATAGAAAACGTTCAATATAGCAGGGGTGGGGAAAAACCCTTTTCTCCCGGTCTGAGACCGATTATCGATCTCTGAGACCAAAAATATTTTTTAAAAACGTGTGTTTACCGGTCCCCCTTTTGTCATTCTTGTCGGTCCGAAGTACCTGTCCATTTCTATTATTGGAACAAATTCCTATTGTCAAGTGGACTGGCCTGCCCAGACATCGGTATCTTGTGCATGATTTAAAATAATAAATAAATACTGGTCAATATGGCTGGTGTTTCAGACGTTTGTGATTTTAAAAATCTGCCTAAGTATATCGCCAGTCACTGAAGTCTGACCAACAGTAGTGTCAATCCATTGCCACTAGGCTACACATTTGTCAAAGTCGCTGAGCCAGTCAAGAGATTAAACAGACGTTTACGATAGCACCATTCTTGGTTTAGAGAGCCATCAAGGTATTACACTCCAATTAAAACAAAGGACCCAGAGTTTGCAACTGGTTACAATCAACACCTGTCAACACCTATGTACGGGGCTCTGTCGAGTCGAGTGTCCTAGTCCGAAGCAAGAGGCTTTTGTGCAATACAAACTGCTTGAAACAGCATAAAATATACTGAAATAATCGCTAAATGTATTTATTGTTGACTGTTCGATGTAGTGTATCCAATAATTATAAAGGATTTTAAAATGAACAAAAGGTTTCCACCTTTTTTGTTAACAAGTGGGAGTAAGCAGAACAGCTACATGTACTGTTATTTCTAGAGCCAGTAGAGGTCAAATTTCATCCAATCAGTGATGACGTTATTAATCTCTTTGTCTAAACATGTGCTAGCTCAGGCTGTTAAACGCTTCAACAGTGCCATCTTTTATTAATTTTCAGGACACAGTATTGAATACTCGTACTTTTTATACATATATGGGAATTAAAATTCATAACTTTTATTCCTTTTTTATATTATTTATTCCATTATGTAAAATATAATATACAATTTGTGGGGGGTTTTCACTGATGTGATAAAAAAAAAGTTTCATGTTTATCGTTTCGCGTTCATGATTCAAGATAAAACTATACAAATGTGACTAATTTTTTTCCCAACTATTTGGCAAATATCGTGTTTTAAATGTTCTTTTTTTTATTATTCCTTTCTTTTCTGCACCCGCCCCCACCCCCCCCCCCCCACCCCCCTGGTAGTGATGACATCAAGTGGAACCGATTGACAATTTTATTTTCCCCAACCCCTGCAATATAGTCATGTGACTTTAACATAAACATAACGTCTTGCAGGATTTGACTGGAACCTGGTCTTCAAATGGGACTACATGACAGCTGAAGAACGTAACCACAGAGCAAGTGCACCAATATCAGAAATAAGGTACATAGCTGTCTTGAGGAAATTGGGACTTCATTTCCAGATTAGTTCACATTCTTCCTGGAAATTTGTAGAGTCTAAACTTGAGCTCAGTTTTAGATTTTGACTCTTAGCATCATATGTATGTTAGACTCCTAATTTGAGCATTGAGTTAGACTTAAAATAAGGACAATTTGATAATAATTATTATGTAAGGAAAGAGGTATGTGTTTAATGACATGTTTTCATATTTAACCTATAGCTGTTTTGATATGTAAAACATAATTATTATTTTTTAAATTATTGATTGTAACAGCAGTGTTCTCATTGGGTGAAAATTAAAAAAAAAGGAAGGGGGAGCTTGGTTACCATATTCTTGTGTGTTGGTCAACTGTGGAAAGACATACTCCTTATTTTACCTACAAAAAAAGTACAAAAACGTTTATACGAAATACAAGCCAACTCATCTTTTAATTGAACCAAAGACGCCGGTCCGACATTTACGGGCAGTTCCGGTTTTGCTGAACCAATCAAAGTTTTAATATTATTATTTTAATAAAGATTTCAAGATATACGAAAAACAATAAAGATGTTTGTAAAGTGATACCCTGATGTCAGATACATTTTTTGTTATTTCCATTATCATCGAATGAATCGATCGCTGTGATAAAATATAGTTTTGTTTTTGTAAAGGCGGTGTATATATTATTTGGCACCCAAGATAAATGATTTTAATGATAAACACTATCACTTCTGTTGTTTTTATAAGCGGTGATAACCCCCCAAAATGAAAAGTTTATAATATTTTTTAAAGAATTGCTGAATAAACAGAATGACAGAAATGTCAGAAAGTAAAAATCATCAGTTGCAACCAATTATATCTGCAATTGAGGACAAAATTCAGATGATAGTTAGTGGAAACAAAAGACTGAATAACCGTTCTGATCATGTGATAAATTTGGCGCCAAATAAGTGGGGGGGTTTTAATTGGAGATTGCCGAATCCATAAAAAATCAAATGTTTTCATTGCTCAAATAAAATATAACTTTTATCATGTGTATTAAACATACAAATGGATACAGGTATGGGACAAAATAGAGGCTGTTAAAAATACTGTTAAATTATGTTACGGTAATTGTTGTAAATGTTTCGTCAGTTGCTTTTTTATACACACAATGCGGCTTGTTTCCTTTGATGTCCAGTGTGCAGACTGATCATTGTTTTTTTTATGTGTGGAAAAAAGTGTGCATTTGGAAATAGCAGAGATAGGTGCTGTAAAATATAGTATGGTGCAGGAAAATAAACAGAGTTCGACAAATCCGCTAGCCCGACGCCCGTGGCTAGTGGTTTTTAAGTTTGGGCTAGTGAGAAACGCAAAACCACTAGCCCACAGGGCTAGTGGTTTCCACCCCCCTCCTTATCGCTCGATCGTGGGTGTTTTTTAGTGTTTTTTCTTTTTCTCGTGGTTGAAATTTTGTTTAATAAATTTGATTGTGACGTTTGTCATCAAATAATATCAACAATGCAATCAGTATATAATAATAATCCACTTGAACTAGGTCTGCAAACTGCAGTAACATGCTACCTCTATATCACCAGTTACAGCATGCATTGTTTACTTTTCCCTTTCAAGTTTCTGGCACAGGAAATAAGTCTAATGACATGCGTGTTTTGATTGGTTGGACACGTCATGTGGTAGTTAATCTCGCACATATGTTTTAGGCTAAGAACTTGGAAATCACCAGTCGCGACGACAGGTTAATCTCAATCAAGTAAACCCCAGTCATGCTTTGAATTTCAGTGTTTGTTTTATTTACCTGTTGTTTTCTAATTTAACACTTCGCTGACTTTAATGGTAACCGCACATGCAATGACTCTGCTTGGCCTATTAACGTGTAGCGGTCTGGATAATGCGTCACAGTTGCCGATACAAGATGATACCTTTTTGGTTCATCAATTAACAACGGATTAGATGTCGCCGTTATATTCTTTTGATATCGGTCTGACACGGGATGATGCCCTGTATTTGAGCAATTGACATCACCGTTCCTGGCGACATAAATAGTAGGGCTCTACCGAATACACTGAAACATCTATTACCGTGTGTCACACTGTCGTACCCTCATTTAAATTTAATTATTTTGATAGTGGTTTTAGATAGCAACCATGAGTTTGCTCAATTATTTTGTCCCCGGGGGGAGAGCAAAAGCGAAAACGGAACAATGACGATGGATCACACTTGACAAAAAACCAAACGTACAACACGGCAAAAAACTGAAAGTTACAACATGATTTAAGTGTTTGTTTTACTGTTATACTCGTAAATGTGTAATGTTACAAAAATTATATAAAAGTCATAATTATATAATTGATCAGGAATTTGGGCTAGTGCTTTATCTTGGTGGGCTAGTGGTTTTCACAAACCCACTAGCCCTGTGGCTAGTGACTTTTCAAAATATTTGTCATACTCTGAAATAAAGAGGGGTGCTGAAAAATAAAGGAGGGCTGCAGAACATGAAAGGAGGGCGGAAAAATGCAATAGCAGGGCAGGCCGCCCTGCTTAAATGGAGCAGCGAGAACACTGAACAATCTAGGTTATATTATAGACAAACCTAAGTGGCACATCTATAACAAAAGACTTTGTCATTTGTTTTAAAGGTTGCATTAAGTGCTGTGTTGTCTAAGGAAAAGATCATTGCTACAGATTTAAAAGAGTAGCATGATATGTAATATCACTGGGGGTTTAGATATTTACTAGTATACAATATGTTTTAACTGTTTATAATAAACATTACATGTTAATAAAATATTCTGTATTTCAGAACTCCGTTGATAGCTGGTGGTCTGTTCACTATTGATAAGTCGTGGTTCGATGAGCTGGGAAAATATGATCCTGACATGGATGTTTGGGGAGGGGAAAATTTAGGTAAGACTTTTAATATTGCTTAGGTTTTGAGTCTTAAACATTGTAGTTTATTCTAGAAAAGACAAAATGTTCTAACACATCTGTTTTAAAGACTACGAGTCAAAACATACCAAATGTTTGACATCCAATAACTGATGAATAATAAATCAATGTGATCCAGTGGTGTCGTTAAAATAAACTATAAACTAACTGTTCTACACTTGTTATATTTATTCATCTAGGTTGTTTGCTACTCTTGGAGTGTTGCAGGGATCATCAATAAAACTGCTACATTTAATATAGTTGTTGAAAATATTATGACATGTATGTCTGTTATGGGTTTCATTCCAAATGTTCAGTACCGTTCTTAAAGGTTAATTGTCTTGAATTCCAGGATTGATGATGTCAAGTCTATGAACTGTTAATATTTTGTAAATTAATACTGCATGTTCAAATATCCCCATTATACACTTTATATTTTTATTAGTCCCCTATCATTCCAACTGGAGGGGACTATAGGTTTTATCTCCATCCTTTTGTCTGTCTGTCTGCCTCACATATAGTTTTCCTGACTTATTTTCTGCAATGCCTTTAGATATTGATCTGAAATTATGTGTATAGCTTTATCATGTACTGTTTCAGATCAAGTTTGACTTTTATGGCAATTTACCCATTTTTCACAGAGTTATGGCCCTTGAATTTAAGAGATAGGAATATTTTTGGGCCTGGTAGGCCAGGACTCTAATAATGCTTGTTTTTTTATAGTGATGATCAAAAATATTTAGAATTTATGACGTCCTAATTTCTTCATTTTATATGCAAATAGTTGGAACCAAAATGATAGTATTGTTGTTGTTTTCTAAATATTTAGAATAATGTTGCTCACTTTGAATATTGGATTTTTTATTTTATTTCAGAAATATCATTTAGGGTCTGGCAGTGTCATGGTGCTTTGGAAATAATTCCATGTAGTCGAGTTGGTCATGTCTTCCGCAAACAACATCCATATACATTTCCTGGTGGCAGTGGAAATGTGTTTGCAAGGTATTATCAACATGTTTGTTTTTAAACATAATTATGTAACATGTAAGTAAACAATATTATCATAATTTTTGTAACATGTAATATAAAGGGTATTATCAAATTTTTTGTTTTTAACAAGATTTAACATGTAATATAAACCGTAATTGATTAGTCATTTGTTGAAGTAAAATTTTGTGAATAAGTAAAAGTAAATAATTCAGTAAATCAGGATTATGTTTGTGAAATCATTTCAGAGCAGGCAGTGGGCAGAGATAGGGATGGGAACTGTTTATTGAAGGATTTTGTCACATTTACATGTTAATATTTGTTTTGTTTTCTTCTCACAGAAACACCCGACGAGCTGCCGAAGTGTGGATGGAAGATTACAAGCAGTTTTACTACGCTGCGGTTCCTAGTGCCAAAAACATCGCATTTGGAGAGTAAGCTCATTTGGAATGATGTTTGCAATCAGTTTTAAATCTTTTCTGACTAACTAGAGAGGGGTTTTCTATAGACATTACCTGTCCTCAAACAAGTGCACCTCCCCCCCACGCAAGTGGTCTGGTCCGAACATCCCAACAGCCAATGGGATGGCCTAAATTCTTCTACTGTATACTGCTCTCTAGTTCCGGTCACATGACTGTAACTTCCTTCTTTTTCTCTTCGCGAAAGGGTCTGGACGTCTTTTGTTTGGCTCTGTTTTGGAGTCAACTTTTTTTATAAGACCTTTGGTTTTGTATTCGTGTTGGGTGAAATGTTTTTCACCTTATATTTCGTTAGCTTCGTATAGCTTCGTATGTTCTTCGCGTATTCGCTTGACTTTCAAGCGTTATTACATGAAATGTTGTTATATTGCCGGTTGTCGTGTCGGACGCCATTTGCAAAATGGCGTCTGTTTTGACTGGCTTGGTGTTAGGTGGAATGTTTTTTTTTTCCACCTTATTCGTTACCTTTCGTATGTTTCGCGTATTTCGCTTGACTTGCCAAGTGTTAATTACATGAAATGTTATTATATTGCCGGTTGTCGTGTCGGACGCCATTTGCAAAATGGCGTCTTTGTTGACCGACTTTGTGTTTGTGTCATGGTTTCTTTTCTTTCTCTTTCACAGATTGAAAACTTATTATCATGTCAGATGTTAATGTTCAGCGTCAGGTACGAGCGTGCCTACGCTGTAAGAAGTTCACTGCAGGCGGCGACCCTCATGAATTATGTCCGGGTTGCCGTGTTCCTTGTAGCCTCTCTTCGAGATGCGACCTGTGTTCGGGCCTGTCTACTGTCGAGTTCGCGGCTTACTTGAAGGTGCTGTCGGCGAGAGCCAAGAAAGTGGAATCTTCGCCGTCAATTGCGGACTCCATAGCAGATGTATTACGTTCGATGCTACCTACTATGCTGAAAGAGACTATGGCGTCAATGGCGGCCTTACCACAACCGGCGGGTTTGGGACCAGGTCCGGTTCAAGTCCCCTCTTCGGGGGGTGCGGCTCCAGGATGCAAGACTTCAGATGACAGGCCTGCAGTTACTACGCACTGCTCCGTCTGCTTCCAATCCGCATGAACTTCGTGCCTTGGCTGCCACGATGTCCCTGCATTGCAACACATCCATTCAGCACATCATCACTGGCTGTTTCTGGGCGACGGACTCCATCTTTGCCAACTATTATCTGAGGGATATCTCCACAGAAGACGTTGAGGGGTTCCATCATCTGGGTCCGGTTGTTGCTGCACAGACTCTGTTGAATACAAGCCATCCTCGTCGCCGTTGATGTCTGTCTGATTCTGGGCTGCATACCGAGATGTCCACCGAATCGACAGGTGAGGATTGCTTAGACTTTTGTTCTTTTGCACAGTTCACGCACTGGTGCCGGAACTTTTGTCTCGATAACCTTAACCCTTCACTGCATGTGGTTATTGGCTGTCGTTATTGAACTAACAGATCTTTGGTGTACTAGACAGAAAACATTCGGGGGTCTTGTTTTGTTCAATGTTCTGACGGATGCACCTCATTAGGTTGTCGCTTGTTATTGAAAAACTATAACACTTCAATACGTGAGGGTTACCTAACACCTGCATCCCTGGTGGCTACGTCTTCCCACCCTGTCAGAACCAGCATAAGATGTGGCTTCCGCCTCCTGGTTCATGTGTTCTAGGAGCCGTACCGCCACTGCTGACGGATGCCACCATTCTGGTTGTTGTTACTAACATCACCTGCATTGGTCTGTGACGGGCATCCCTAGGAGGAGGGTTTACCAAGGTTGGCCTTTTTCTTCCACTAGTCAGCCTCTTTCCGGTTGGGGAGTTATCACAAGCATCTACGGATCTCGGCACCCACCACCATCTGTTGAATGCTGCACTTGTTTGAGGACAGGTAATGTCTATAGAAATGGAGAAAACTTGAGTGTTTTTCTCTTTTATAGATACATTACCTGTCCTCAAGATTCATCCCGCCCGGGCCTCCCCGCTTCCTGTTCTCCGTGCGATGCGCTCATGGAAAAAGAAGGAAGTTACAGTCATGTGACCGGAACTAGAGAGCAGTATACAGTAGAAGAATTTAGGCCATCCCATTGGCTGTTGGGATGTTCGGACCAGACCACTTGCGTGGGGGGGAGGTGCACTTGTTTGAGGACAGGTAATGTATCTATAAAAGAGAAAACACTCAAGTTTTCTCCATTTTTTGTTGTTGGTTTGGTGTTGTTTTTGGGGGTTTTTTTTTTTTTGGGGGGGGGGGGGTTACATAGAGTGGATACTTGCTTTTGCTTGTTGGCAA
Source organism: Gigantopelta aegis (assembly GCF_016097555.1). Taxonomy (NCBI): domain Eukaryota; kingdom Metazoa; phylum Mollusca; class Gastropoda; order Neomphalida; family Peltospiridae; genus Gigantopelta; species Gigantopelta aegis. The sequence goes on along the minus strand of NC_054702.1, from coordinate 75,739,407 downwards.
CCACTTGTAAGATAAATTGTCTTCAGTGGGTACTCATGTATTATTATCTATATATATTCTTTGGGAATAGTAAGAAGGTCTGTTAAGACAGTTGGCTGTTTATGATGGTGGCCACTTGAGCGGATTTGACTGTCTATGTACCATATTTTACTGGAAATTAGCTCATGTCTTTGAATAAGCCCCCCTCCTTTTTGACAACATTTAAAAAATTAGGCTCCCCTCTCCTCCCCCCCCCCCCCCAATCCCCATATCAGAGTAAATAAAACAAAAATGCAAGTTTGCTTTAAAGTGCTGTGCCAGATGTATGATGTATTGAGCTATATCAATCAAGATATTGTTTAATATGATTAGAAAATTATGAAAAAAAAAGTAAAAAAAATATATACCAGTATATTTTCCATTTAAAAATATTCCCCTGAAAAACAGAACCAGCTGAATTCGTTTCGGGAAGTTCCGTAAGATTTGATCCGTGACGTCACGAAGGGAACTCCTTTCGATAGTCAGCGTCATTGTACATTGCCTCTTTTGTGTTTATTATGGTTAAACGGCGTGTTGTTGGCGGCTGTAGCAATACAAAAGCCGAAAAATTTAGTCTTCACGCATTTCCTAGTAGTGTTGCTGTGAGAAAGCTGTGTGTGAATTTGATTAAAACAACGTGGAAATACTGGACAGGAAGAAAATGCCGGAGACCGTTACGACAACAGACACTTTAGTTTCGATTCGTCCGAACTGGCTTGTTGGCTTTAGCGAGCTATGGGAATACCATATGTTATGGCTTTTAAAAAAGATGCTGTACCAACAATTTTTCTGCGACACAAATCAAATGACAACAAGCCGACGCCATCCACACCGAAACGACCTTGGGGTGCATATCGTCAATGTCCCAAATTGCGTTATACTTTCAACTCCGGTCAGTTTGTTTTCTCATGCACAGTTCGTGCAATCATCGAGATCCGATTTGTTGTCGTTTGCATCTCGTTCATTTGTCAGATTTTTCTTTACAGTTCGAGAACATTAAAACAATAAAGTACAGACAAGTAAGTATCTATAGCCTAGTCCGTCCCATCCTACAAAAATATAGGGTTTTTTTGTAAAAAGAAAAAGAAAGAAAAAAGAAGCTAATTTTGTATGCATCTTAGAAAACAATCGACTCCAAATTCCATAGTATGAAAAAAGGCGTTCCCTGTAAAACATACTCTTCAAAAAAAGAAACGCAAAAGGGTACAAATGGGTTATAACTCCGATTTTATGTTTCCTACCGGTTCATGCTTTGTGAATATAAGGTCATTGCATGTCCCAAACACATTCCCACGGTTACATTCGATAAAACGCAGCTACTGTAAAATAAAGTTTCAAAATGTGAATATTCGCAAAAACGCAGCCACGTGCAAACCATGTCACCACTGCCGTGCGTTGTCTGCACGTGCAACATGAACACCGACAGTATAAAAGTGCAGGGTGTTCGCTTGCCTGGCCTCTGTATCTGGCCGACAGTTGACAATCCAGGACATGCCACGTCTCAGTGAACCGCAGAGAAACAATGCCATCGGCCGACTAGACACAGGCGAATCCAGAACGGCCGTTGCCAGGGCATTCCATGTGTCCCCAAGCACCATCTCCAGACTGTGGGACCGTTACCAGCAACATGGATCAACACGTGACCTCCCTAGATCCGGTCGACCACGGGTCACTACCCCCGGGCAGGACCGCTACATCCGGGTACGCCACCTTCGGGAACGATTGACTACTGCCACCTCCACAGCCGCAGCAATACCAGGTTTGCGCAGGATATCCGACCAGACCGTACGGAACCGCCTACGTGAGGTAGGAATTCGTGCCAGACGTCCAGTTCGAGGTGTCATCTTAACACCACAACACCGTCGACTCCGACTGCAGTGGTGCCAGATTCATCGACAATGGCCTCAACTGCGATGGAGACAGTTGGGGTTCAGTGACGAGTCCCGATTTCTGCTCTGACGTCATGATGGAAGATGTCGCGTGTATAGGCGTCGTGGTGAACGTTATGCGGCAAACTGCGTGCAGGAAGTGGACAGATTCGGTGGGGGTAGTGGCAAGGTGTGGGCAGCCATCTCACACACTGGCAGAACTGACCTGGTCCACGTGCAGGGCAACCTGAATGCACAGGGTTACATTGACCAGATCCTCCGGCCACACATCGTTCCAGTTATGGCCAACGCCAACGCAGTGTTCCAACATGACAACGCCAGGCCTCACACAGCACGTCTCACAACGGCTTTCCTACAGAACAACAACATTAATGTCCTTCCTTGGCCATCAATATCTCCGGATTTGAACCCAATTGAGCATCTATGGGACGAGTTGGACCGACGCCTCCGACAGCGACAACCACAGCCCCAGACCCTGCCCGAGCTGGCAGCAGCCTTGCAGGCCGAGTGGGCCACCATCCCCCGGGACCTCATCCGTACTCTGGTTGCTTCAATGGGCAGGCGGTGCCAGGCAGTTGTCAACACACGCGGAGGCCACACCCGGTATTGACTCCAGATGACCTTGACCTTGGTGGTGTGTCCTATCACTTACTCACAATGGACTAGAGTGAATTGTGAACAATCCTGCAACATTTGGTAATTATCGGACTCACCATTCAATAATTAAATCAATTCTCCAAATGTTACGACAATGTGGTTTTGCGTTTCTTCTTTTGAAGAGTATACATTAAATTAATTTTACTATACCTCCCACAGAGAAAACCTGTTTTCATACTATGGAATGTGTTATAAGTTATTTATTTCTGAGCAGACTGTTTTCACAACTGCAAACACAAAAAATAGTATTGTTTTGTTATTTCCAAAACGCTTTTACTCTTTTTTTTACGTCAAACTAAACTGAAATTATTCACACAAAAATCATCATCATAGATGGATGGGATGGACTAAAAGTCGTTTTTGTTTATTTTTTAAAATTAAAATAAGTTATTTATTTCTGAGCAGACTGTTTTCACAACTGCACACAAAAAATAGTATTGTTTTGTTATTTCCAAAACACTTTTACTCTTTCTTTTTTTATGTCAAACTAAACTGAAATTATTCACACAAAAAACAACATCTTCATAGAGGGATGGGGCGGACTAAAAGTCGTTTTTGTTTATTTCTTAAAATTACCGATATTGGGTCCACTTGACTCGTAGAATTCAAGAGTTATTTATCGTCTTTTCTACTACATCACAAGTATTAGAACATACAGTGTAGCAAAATAATTCGCACACAAAACAAGAATAAAAGTTGTAAATTAGTGGTAAGCTGTCTCCACGATCATTTTCATCGTCATCTGTCAGGCCGGTGGTTCGTCGGAAGATGTTCCAGGTTCAAACTGATACGGTATTATTTGTTGTGTTGCACAAATATTAGTCCAGTCGTCATTACTACACTATTCATCATCAAAAGAAGAATCGCATGATCAAGCTTGGCAGTCGCTGTTGGTCCAACTTTCGCTTGCGCTGGAAGTCATCTCTTGGTAGGTTTCTGTAAAGCGCGTACCCTTCGTGACGTCACGGCTATTTACAGGCAAATATTTTTACCGAGAATTTTACTCGGTCGTTTCCGGCAGTGTTCTACGGGAGTGATGTTTTATGGGGCATTTTCGTAATTATTGACTTACATATCGGTGTAAAATATTATTGCAATGAATTAAGAAAGCATTTAATTGTGGAATTTTATGTTCATTTAAAAGGTCATACTGTAACAAATAATTAACACAAATGTAACACTATTTTATTATGACCAGTGAGATTTAGCAGTCTAACAATGTGTAACATTGTTTTCAATTCATGTCTGCAGTCTTCCTTCCATCTACCGAAGTCCAGGTCTGAACTAAAACCCATGTCTATTTAGGACAATACCTTATTCTCGTTGGCTATAAACAGTTGCAATAACCTAGATTGACAACAGTACTATAGCTTAAAAGTATGTAAGCTGTTAGAATTTGCATGCACGCACATCTCTGTTTGCCAGTGTTTGGTGTCTGAAACAAACGTGTATACACAAATGCCAGTACCGGTATGTTGTTAATTGCTGTTGTTGCAAGTCTTCTCAGCATTAAATTTTGGATGTAAATAAACGGCATTGATAAGTAATTGTAACATACTACATAGGAAGTAAAACGGTTAATTTTATGTAGGTTTCTGATAATTAGATACTAGATGCATTTTTATTATTAGAGTCAAACCTTGTTATACCGCCCACTGATTTTGGCTTATAATGAATATGGCGTTATTGCGAGTTTTATTATTTCCACTTGTAAGTGCACCAAAGCTTAGTACTGGCCCCAAAGTAGGCTACCCTAGTTGTGTTACAGAATAACAACAATATTTAATATGCTATATTACAGCCCTCTTTATTCTGATTGATATGCTTGCAAGTACTGATGAACTAATGCCTAAAGAGAGGCTCAAATAGGGTACATTATAAAACTAGAGGGAGGGGTATTTGTTCAGAATTATGTAACATGTTAAAAACAATTTCCTATTTTTATTTGTAAGAGCTAATGAAGTAATTTTGGAGGGTGGGATGGGGGCTTAACGTTACATACTATTTTAAAGGATTAAATAAATAAATAAAAAGGTAGTAATCTTGATTTTCCATTATGGAATTGTGGAACGACCATCACCTGAGACAATGCTGGCATGTACCTTATGATGTCACACATTCAGCGAATGAGTGATTGGCAGACTACACCCAAGTTCAGTCAGCTGATATTTGCAAATTGACTGGTTCCCACAGTGGTAATTTGTTTTACTGTGTAGTGTAAAAAAACCCAGCTACTTGTCACAAATTAGTAGATGGTAGACGAGATCGTCCGATTGCGATATATCGGGTTATTTTACTATGCTTTCATATAGGAATGTGTCACCCAATGCGTTGATGGATAGGGGGGGGGGGGGTAAAAAAATTATAAATTTAAATACAAACGATCTGTTCTCAAACATGTTTTAGGTGATAAGCAGGGATGGTGGTATACCAGAGGGCCATATGAAAAGGTTTGAATGTATTACTATTTATTAATAATAAATGGAACACTATTATTTAATAGACATGGTAATGAACAGTTTTTTTTTCTTTCCCAGGTTCATTTAATTATTATTATTTTGAATTTTGATTTTTTTTTTTTTTTTTTTTTTAAACAAAAGTGGCCACTTGTCTGGGAATAAGCCCTCTGGGCATTGTTCCGGTCAAATACGGTAATATATGTTTATGTTTAACAGTGTACTTCTCTTTTCAGTGTGTCCAAAAGATTACAGCTTAAAAAAGACCTGAAATGCAAACCATTTAAGTGGTTTTTGGAAAATGTTTACCCAGAGTTAAAGTAGGTGTAGACAGTACATTATGATTAACTTCGTATAACTGTGGTTGAATGTTATGAATTTGAGTATTGTAAACTTGAGATACAGCGACTGATATTTGTGAATGTTTGCTATAAAAACATCAAACAACACTTGTGGAATCTTTGTAGACTTTATATGGATTAAATGTTGATAGACGAGTCTGTGGGGTCATTCAGATATTTCATAACAGTATTTTTGTCTATATCCTCTCCCTGTAACATTGCATAATGCTAGATCATCCAACTCCAAAATGTACATAATGCTTGGAGACGCATTATGGTTTCTCCCTCTTCACAAACAACTATAATGACTATAATGATACACTAATTAAAAAAGGAATAAAAACCAATGGGTCTGTTGTGGGGGATTGAATTTGTTGCCTCTTGTTATTGAGGCAGATAGTTGGAAAGTGATATAAAATTGCCTCTCTTACAACTGTTATATAAAAACACTAGCATACCAACTAATGTGAATTTGTGTTAATTATTTTCTCACAGAGTCCCAGATACTCAAGACGTAGCGTTTGGCAGCATACAGCAGGAAGAAGGGTGTATTGACACACTGGGACACTTTCAGGACGGGACGCTGGGAATATACCCATGTCATAATGCTGGTGGAAACCAGGTAACATGTCGTGTGTGTGTGTGTGTGTGTGGATGTGGATGTGTGTGGGTGTGTGGGTGTGTGTGTGTGTGTGCAGGTGTAAGAGAATAAAGTTGTGTAGAATTCAAGGAAATATTTTATATATACACATATACAGATCTTTTGTTTATCTATTTGGTTGTTTTGAACATTAGTAGGTTTGACTTATTTCTTCATAGCTATGGTCCATATTGTTTGTTTGCAGATTGCAGATAGTCTTATTCAACTTACCGTACTAGCACAACAACAATGCTATACAACCCTGAGTTATAACCTCCACTGCAGAATTATCTCCCCTTGCCGGATGTATAACCTACACCCGCGCATGGGTAGACTGTATATCTTCGTTTTTGATTCTGCAGTCTTCCATTGCAGTCGTGTTCGAGTTCTGTAGTAAAAAATTTGTCAAATTGTTAAATTGTTTATTAATTTGTAATTTTGTTTTACTCTGTCATACAAGGTCTTTTGGGTGATTTACACAGGGGGTTAATGTCTGACACTGCTTCCTCGGGCTCCAACCGGTTGGTTGTGTGTGTGTCGAGGGGGGTTGTCTTAAATGACTGCCCCAGTTTGATCAGCATTTGTTATGTCATTCTTGTTGTTTTGAACGCCAGTGTCATATCTGCATAAATTGGTCCACCTCCACGTGGGGGAAGGCTAAGAAGCTGTCAAAAGATGCCGAGCGTAAGAGGATGATTAGACGTGAACGGGACGGGCGGAGCACAGTGGCAACCTCCGGGGTCGTGCTCCATACCGATTTGCCGTCGGTCGGCAAGTCGGTGTCCAGTTCAAAGAGCTCGCGGACAAGTGGTAGGCGCAAGGGCGCCTCCTCGTCTGTTCGCCATCTTCATGGTGATACCAGTAAACCCGAAGCGCCGCTTGGCGCGGAGGGGGCGCTGTTGCTCCCTGCTTCAGCCTGGTTTCTTCCAGGTCGGGCTCCGTTCCACCTGGGGATTTGCTTTTGCCTCCGTCGGTTCAGAATTCGACGCAGGATTCGTACTTGTATGAATTTCCTGACAGTCCGGTTCAACCGATACCACCAGTCCCATTGTCTGCTTCGGCAGGGATCAGGGAAACTGCAGCTTTCTTGGGTGCGCCTGTGTCTACACCGATGGTCAATCCGGACCTGTCAGATCGGGGTAGAGGTTCCAGGCGTTATCCCTCGACTGCGTGGGCGGAACCTTTCGTTCAGGGTCTGATAGTTTCGGGTCGCCCTCAGGGGCGGACTCGAGGGGGACTATGTTTCTCTTTGTGAGAATTTCATGGCCTGGCTAGGGGTATCGCCTCCACCAGTCCCTCCACCGCCGGAGTTTCCAGCGAGACCGGGGTTGGACCAGTTTGCAGATTCGGCCGGTCCGCATCGTCTTGCCCATGCAGTTTCGTTTCCGTTACGGTCAGCGCATGGCGCGTCGTTTGAGAAAATTTCTTCTTCGGAAGAGGATTTTCCCTCCGAATCAGTGTGTGGTTCAGGGGAAGGGTCGGCACCAGTTCAGTGCTTGATGAGATTCCCAATTTGGCCGATGGTACGCCAGATAGCGATTATGATTACCAGGCGGTTCTTGGTTGTACAGGAACAGGTCCGACTGGTGTGCGCGGATGCAATTCCGTCAGAGGAGACTGTTCAGTCTTACAAGGGTGTTTTGTTTGGAAACCGGCCTTTAGCGACGGACGCTCCGCAGCAGGATTTCGGCTTGCCGTTAGCGCACGAGGCGGTTGAATCTCATGCGGAGATTGATGCTTTGATTGCGGGTAGCGATCGTATTTTGGGGGGCGGTGGTGGAAGAGTTTCCGGCAGCGTTAGCTACCGGGAAACTGTTGTCTGCGGCGAAGGTTTTGTCCACGTCTTCGTATAAGACATTGGGAGCTTCTTTCCTTTTACATCCAGCGGTCGTTTCCGCTAGGGTGAAGGCAGACTGCCACCCATCTCCTAATGTCAGCGTGCCACTCACGGATTTAGAGACTTTGGAGAGGTTATCTAAACTTCTTTTTCAAGTCAATAACCATTTAGGTACGTTCCTATTTGGGTTAGATAAAGCAGTCACGGGTCTTTCGCCAATGGCTAAGGGTTGTTTGTTGGTGGCTTCTAAAGCCTCTCATCACGTCGCTCAGCTTGCTGGGTGTGTTTTTGCCAACAGTCTACTTCTGCATCGGGATCATTACCTGGCGGGACTGAGAGTGACAGGTGTGGTTAAAACCTACTTTCGTAGTCGCTCAGTAAGGGAAACCTTACTTTTTGGGACCAATTTTAACTTGGTCATGGACCAAGAAGCGGCGAAATTCGTCCCTGCTGCTCAGTTCCGAACTCCTTGTAAGCGCCAGGCGGCGTCTACTTTTAAGCCTCCACCTGTTAAGAAATCGACTTTTCTTGACAGTTATCAGATTCCTGTGGTGTCTGATTCGGGCGTGCAATCGGGTAATGCCCGTGGTTCATCAAAACAGGGACGTTTTCGAGGGAAGCCAGCACATTTTCATGGTTCCGCTTGGGGCAAGGCGCCCAGGGGTGGGAAGCAGCCGGGATGAGGGTGCTTGGACAATCGACATCTGCTTACGGAGGTTCCGTTAGCAGATCTTCCTGTGGGGGGCAGATCGCGCCATTTTGTTCAAAGTTGGTGCGAACTGCCAGATCTGGACCCATGGGTTTTGTCGGTTGTCCACAACGGATACAGAATTCTGTTTTCATCACCCCCTCCACTGACGTCCTCCCCCCGGTTACCTGCAGTACCGGCTGTCGACAAACGAGTACTGGTGGAGAAGATGGTTGTCGAGTTTTTCGACAAGAAAGCCATTCAGGAGGTAGATTTGGGCACTCCGGGATTTTATTCCCATCTGTTCTTCGCCCAGAAGAAGAATGGCAAGTGGCGACCAATTCTAAACCTGAAGCCGCTGTATTCGTACGTCGTTATTCCATCTATGAAGATGGAGACAGTTCAGTCTGTTTGCACTTTGCTTCAGGTGGGGGAATGGGCTGTGTCCATCGATTTGAAGGACGCTTACCTGCATGTTCCAATCCATCAGGATTTTTGGAAGTACTTGCGTTTCCTCTACGACGGCAGAGCTTACGAGTTTCAAGTTCTTTCATTCGGATTGGCCACAAGCCCTCACGTCTTTACTCAGGTAGTAAAGGCAGTGGTGGGGCGTGTACATCTGTTGGGTATACGGATGCACAATTACCTGGACGATTGGTTAATTCCGGCGGCGTCACAGACGGCATGTCTCGTGGGTGTGGAGTTCGTGATCGACATGATTCTCCGATTGGGGTTAATTCCCAATTGGGTCAAGTTGGAATTAGTGCCAACACAGGTTTTCACTTATCTCGGGGTGGTTTTCAACCTTGTGGAGGAGTCCGTTCTTCCGACGGATTCGCGACTTCACAATTTCACGACGTTGGCGCAACGTCTGCTGGTGGAGCAAAGTGCGTTGGTGCGCACGCTCCATGTGTTGATAGGCCATCTCGAATCGCTTGTGGCGCTGAATGTGCGGTTCAGACAGTTCAAGAGACCGCTTCAATGGCATTTGTGCCGAGTGTGGGATGGTCTCAGCTGGGATTTGGTGATACCATTGGGGCCTTGGTTCATTCTTCCGATCCAAGAGTGTCTAGTGGACAAGTGTATGTCCCAGGCCGTTCCTTTACACCCACTTTCTCCAGAGTTGGTCCTGTTTACCGATGCTTCCCTCGAGGGGTTCGGTGCACACCTTTTGGATCAACATCTGTCAGGGGTGTGGACTCCTTCAGAGAGGAGTCATCACGTCAACCTGTTGGAGATGGAAGCGGTGCGTCGCGCTTCTCTCCATTTCAGGACTGTTATTCGACATCATCAAAATTTTGTTGAGGTCGGACAACATGTCGGTTGTTGCGTACCTCAATCAGTGGGGAGGCACCAAATCCCTGTCATTGAGTCTTGCGGCTTTGGAGATTCTGGAATGGTGCGACGATTGGGGAGTGGTGTTATTGGCCAAACACATTCCTTCGTCCGTGAACGTCTTGGCGGACTCTTTGAGTCCTCGTTTCCAGGTTCAGACAGAGTGGATGTTGCACCGGACGGTGGCTTATCGAGTTCTTCAGTTGTGGGGGAGTCCTCAACTCGATATGTTTGCCACTCACCTGAACAGTCAGTATCCAGTGTTTGTATCGCCGGTACCAGACCCACTGGCACTGGAGTACGATGTGTTGAGCATGGACTGGACGGGACTGGATTTTTACGCCTTTCCCCCTCCGGTTCTGCTTGGCGTGTCACGCTCGTAGCCCCGAGTTGGGCAGCTCAAGCCTGGTTTCCTTCGCTCCTGTCACTTTTAGTGCAGGAGCCAGTGCGGTTGCCGTTGATACCCAATCTGCTCAGTCAGAGACTGTGTCAGACAGAGTGGCATCCGAAGTATGGCGGTTGTTGTGGTTTCCCTCCGAAACCGAGGCTTTTCTAAACGGGTTGCTGAGTTCGTCTCGTAGACTGGCGCTTCGAAGAGGGTCTACCAGTGTCACTGGCGCGCTTGGGTTCGTTGGGCGACTGAGAGGGACGTGGATCCCTTGTCGTCTACTGTTAATGATTTAGCTGAGTACTTTCTGGCTCTTGTCCAAGAAAGACAGCTGAAGGTACAAACAGTGAGAAGTCACCGGTCGTCCATTTTCACTCTTCTGAGGCAGTGTGGACGTCAAGATTTCTCAACGAATCTGGTGTTGCATGACTGGCTTAAGTCATTGCCAAACACGGTTGAGAAGCCTTCCATTTTGCCTAAATGGAATGTTTTTCTGGTTCTGCATGCACTCAAAAGGCAAGCCCTACGAGCCTTTGAAATTCGCCAGTCTTCGTCATTTGACATGAAAAACTTTGTTTCTGGTCTCACTAGCAACTTGCCGTCATATTAGTGAGATTCATGCTTTTTTGCATGATTTGGTGGATTACAATACGGACGGGTCAGTTACGTTACGTACTGATCCTGTTTTCGTGGCTAAGAACCAGGTGCCAGGGGAAGAGTTTCCTCGGGCCATCATTCAGTGTTTATCTCGTATGCTTTCTGCGGATAATTCTGATAGACTTCTTTGTCCGGTGCGGGCTTTGAAATTCTATTTGGAGCGTACTAGAAGTCTCCGGCAAAACACTAAGAGACTGTTTATCTCTTTCACAAGCCAACCAGGAGACATTATGAAGAATGCTTTGTCGAGATGGATTGATGCAACCATCAAACTGGTATATGAGAAGGCGGATGATCATGTTCTGCGGAATGTCTCCGTTCGACCTCATGAGATTCGGGCGATTTCTGCTTCCCTTAATTTCCATGATTCTTTGGACATTTTCAAGGTCATGAGTGCGGGGTTTTGGAAAGGTCGACACACGTTTTACCAGTTTTATTTCTGTAATATGGCTGTTGGTCCGGACAGAACTCGGCGGATTCAATCAGTCATTGCACGAGTAGGGGGCGACCCTTATTTCGTCTGGTCGCTAGCGGCAGTCTTTCTGGGAGATAGTTCTCCACCTCCTGTTAGGAGAGTGGGGGGTGGATGGTTGACTATCTGGGGCAGTCGAGTGTCTTTTATCATTACTTGGTGTGCGGGTTTCCTCACCTTGTTAACTTGGTTTACTTTTAATTGGGGTTGTAGTTCTTCAATTTAAGTCACTTTGACATTTTATACCTCGTATGATGTGGGTTGCTTTTTCACTGTATCATTACTTGAGACGAACACTACTGGTTGAATGGGTAAGTCCTCCTTGTTTTCTTACCTCCTCCCTTTAATGTTAAATTCTCGTGCTTTAACGGTGTTATATCACATCTGTTATAGCATTGTTGTTGTGCTAGTACGGTAAGTTGAATAAGACTATTAGAATCTTTTTTTCTAATTTTCATTATTATTCATACTTACCTAGTACTAGCACAACAACAATGCTATATGATCCTGAGTTATAACCTCCACTGCAGAATTATCTCACCTTGCCGGATGTATAACCTACACCTGCGCATGGGTAGACCGTATATCCTCGGTATCGATTCAAAGTCCGGAATGACTGAATAAAAAAAGACCTCCCTCGGGGCGGGTGGGAATTAACAGTTGTTGTGCTAGTACTAGGTAAGTATGAATAATAATGAAAATTAGAAACAAATTTTCTAATTTTATATAGAAATATCACCATGTGAAATAATAATATTTTTCAAAGGTTGTTGGAAACTGGGGAATTATTTGCACTACAATCATTTGTTAGTGGATTGGAGTGTATCATTGTCTGTCATTAAACTATTTTCTAAATGAATTCCATTTTCAGTTGTTCCTACAAGAACTTAACAATTTGTGTCTTTCACGTGTCTTTTAATGAGAATTTAGAACGTAACAAATTGTGTGTTTCAAGTGTCTTTTAACAGGAATTTAGAACGTAACAATTTGTTTGTTTCAAATGTCTTAACAGGAATTTAGAACGTAACAATTTGTGTGTTTCACGTCTTTTAACAGGAATTTTCTCTCACAAAAACTGGTGCTATCAAACACATTGACCTTTGTGTTACCTTGACTGGCACAACTCCAGGAGTGGTTGTTAAGCTGTTCCAGTGCCAGCCTGACAACAACCTTCAGGTTAGATCAGTGTATTCTTCAGATGCATGTTTTTATAGTCACTTACTTTAAAATGGGGTGGAATTTAGCCCAGTGGAAAAGCGCTTGCTTGATGTGCGGTAGGTCTAGGATCGAGTCCCGTCGCTTGGTCCATTGGGCCATTTCTTTTTGAAGCCAGTCCTCCAAAACTGGTGTAACAAAGGTCATGGTATGTACTATCCTGTCTTATGAGATGCTGCATATAAAAGATTGACAAGAGTAGCAAATGGTGTGATGGCAGCAGGATTCCTCTCTCGTTATCTGTGTGGTCCTTAACCCTGTCTGACACCATATAACTAATTAAAATGAGTTGAGTACGTCGTTAAATAAAAATGCCTTCCTTGTGTTAAAGTACATTTGAATCCTGTTGGCTTGAACTCCATCACTGCTCAAGAAAGTGTTCGACCCATGAGGTAGTTCAACCCAACCATTTGGTCAACATCGTGTAAGTGTAACTTGGGACTTCGTTTTCGATTCGAGTATTGCGGTGTATTCGACCCTTCCAAGTTCGACCCAACGAGTGGGTGGGGAGGGCAGAATCTAAACTGAAATAATATTTTAACCTGCTGTAATATTGTTCTAAATTTGTTTATTAACATTGCATTGAATACGTTTATATTTATAAATCATTTTTTATGATCAAACAAGACTATCAAAATATACTCTTCAAAAGAAGAAACGCAAAACCACATTGTCGTAACATTTGGAGAATTGATTTAATTATTGAATGGTGAGTCCGATAATTACCAAATGTTGCAGGATTGTTCACAATTCACTCTAGTCCATTGTGAGTAAGTGATAGGACACACCACCAAGGTCAAGGTCATCTGGAGTCAATACCGGGTGTGGCCTCCGCGTGTGTTGACAACTGCCTGGCACCGCCTGCCCATTGAAGCAACCAGAGTATGGATGACGGCCCACTCGGCCTGCAAGGCTGCTGCCAGCTCGGGCAGGGTCTGGGGCTGTGGTTGTCGCTGTCGGAGGCGTCGGTCCAACTCGTCCCATAGATGCTCAATTGGGTTCAAATCCGGTGATATCGATAGCCAAGGAAGGACATTAATGTTGTTGTTCTGTAGGAAAGCCGTTGTGAGACGTGCTGTGTGAGGCCTGGCGTTGTCATGTTGGAACACTGCGTTGGCGTTGGCCATAACTGGAACGATGTGTGGCTGGAGGATCTGGTCAATGTAGCCCTGTGCATTCAGGTTGCCCTGCACGTGGACCAGGTCAGTTCTGCCAGTGTGTGAGATGGCTGCCCACACCATGACACTACCCCCGCCGAATCTGTCCACTTCCTGCACGCAGTTTGCCGCATAACGTTCACCACGATGCCTATACACGCGACATCTTCCATCATGACGTCGGAGCAGAAATCGGGACTCGTCACTGAACCACACCTGTCTCCATCGCAGTTGAGGCCATTGTCGATGAATCTGGCACCACTGCAGTCGGAGTCGACAGTGTTGTGGTGTTAAGATGACACCTCGAACTGGACGTCTGGCACGAATTCCTACCTCACGTAGGCGGTTCCGTACGGTCTGGTCGGATATCCTGCGCAAACCTGGTATTGCTGCGGCTGTGGAGGTGGCAGTAGTCAATCGTTCCCGAAGGTGGCGTACCCGGATGTAGCGGTCCTGCCCGGGGGTAGTGACCCGTGGTCGACCGGATCTAGGGAGGTCACGTGTTGATCCATGTTGCTGGTAACGGTCCCACAGTCTGGAGATGGTGCTTGGGGACACATGGAATGCCCTGGCAACGGCCGTTCTGGATTCGCCTGCGTCTAGTCGGCCGATGGCATTGTTTCTCTGCGGTTCACTGAGACGTGGCATGTCCTGGATTGTCAACTGTCGGCCAGATACAGAGGCCAGGCAAGCGAACACCCTGCACTTTTATACTGTCGGTGTTCATGTTGCACGTGCAGACAACGCACGTGCAGTGGTGACATGGTTTGCACGTGGCTGCGTTTTTGCGAATATTCACATTTTGAAACTTTATTGTACAGTAGCTGCGTTTTATCGAATGTAACCGTGGGAATGTGTTTGGGACATGCAATGACCTTATATTCACAAAGCATGAACCGGTAGGAAACATAAAATCGGAGTTATAACCCATTTGTACCCTTTTGCGTTTCTTTTTTTGAAGAGTATATTATGTAAACAGTTATATTTGTTTGCAGTTTCATTTTATAGTCTGTTCCACGGGGAACACATTTGTTTATACTATGGAATTTACTACAAGTTACTTATTTCTGAGTCGATTGTTTTCTAAATTGCACACAAAAATAGGGTGGATTTTTTGTTATTTCCAACACACTTTTACTTTTACTTTTCTTTTTTATGTCAAACCAAACTAAAATTATTTACAAAAAACATTTGTGTAGGATGGGACAAGTGAACAATTAAAATATTTTTAAATATTTTTTTTAAAGTTTGCTTTGATGTAAGTCACAGTTTTATTAGTGGGTCAGTCAGTCTGGTTGTGTTTATTTTAACGGACTAAAATTAAAGCATAGAAGCAATATGAGTGATTTTTTAAAACTGAAAATATTGTTTTTGATATATCTAGTTTTAATTCTCATTTATGTTGAAATTTGTTGTTATGTTTCAGCAATGGGATCGTGTTGATGGAGACACCATGTTAAAAAGTCGCACGTTTGATCTCTGCATAGACAGCGTGGAGGTGCAGGAACGAGGTTTGATTGCAAACCCTTGCAACACAGAAACCCCGTCACAAAGATGGGCATTTTCCCTCAATAAGATGTAATTTCAGTTTCATGTAGTCAACATTTTAGTAATCAAAACAAAAAATGTAAATGTATTATTTAATTTAGAAGTTTATTTTAAAATTTCTGTAGATACTATATTGCTCAAATTATATGTAGATGATAAGAAATTTCTGTGATGAATATTCCATTTTATTTATGACATACAGAGAATATGTGTCTTCCTATATACATTAATTGTATTAACAGATCTAACTAAAAAAAATTACCAACCATTTGTGCAGATTTGTATGTAGCTTTTAGAACCACAGTTTTTATATTATTTTATTAATTAACTTGGGTAATGTTATATGGTTATTTTTTCTGTCACTCTTAGACATTATGTATTGTATATTGATGTTTAAATCCATTGAGAATATAAATAGCATAAAAAATACATTTTTAGTATCTCATATATCTGATAATATAAAAACCATAACTATAAGGTCATACAGCTGCTTTTGTATCTATTCTATTTTTCCTTTACTAGAGATAGATCAACGATTTTCACCCACCACCTAGCTTAAAATATTGTGCCTTCATTTTTCTTTTTAACAAACATTTTGAAATAGTTTATCAAAATGTCCTTTAACACCACTATATAGAGTGTAGTATACCAGCTGTGATAGTAATTTTCCTGGAATGGTCTTTTTAAAAATGGATGCATTTCCCCTTTGTATTAAACTTACTTTCCTCCCCACCTTACAGTTTGTGGCTGAACCCCAGTTTACATATAGTTGTATATGTATAAGTAGAGAATATGAATAGAATCATACACTTTATCTGATAATAACAAAACCTGTAATTGTACATGTATAACAGAGAATAGAATCATACACTTTATCTGCTCATAACAAAACCTGTAATTGTACATGTATAACAGAATAGAATCATACACTTTATCTGCTCATAACAAATCCAGTAATGATAGACAAAACCAAGCTATTTGATTTATCTTACTTTGTGGACATGTATGTGGAAATAATAGTTTATCTTTACAAGGCTGGGAAACTGGAAGAATGTACATAGTCACAGTCCAGATGGATGATTACCTAGTCTTATCGAGATACTTTGTGTCTTGGTTTTAATGGCTTAAAATAATAACTTAGTCATGTTTGTCTTTTATGATTTTTCATCAACATAAAGTAACTGTCTTTTCATATCCTGGATTTTTTATTTTAAATTAAATTTAACTTTGTATAGAGGAACGATTCACTGGGGTCTTTCAATACTAACACCATGTTACTGGAAAGTTGATTTTATTTAACATGAACTACATGTTTCAAACTCCACATATATATATAAATATATGTTTACCTCTGTCAAATAATCACCGAAGGAAGAAACCAACGAAAATGCAATTTAAGAACAGGTGACTTTTATAGCCTTGTTCATGCATAAAGGATATGTGCCCTTTATACATTATAATAGATTTTACTATGTATTTGTATAAATTCCAGGATGGAAACATGTTTGCCTATGATAGAAAAACAAATATATGTATTTGTATCCTCTATAGGAACATAAATGTAAAGATTTACATGCATGTGCATTGTAAGCTGTGATTCGAATGTAACATTTTACTTAATGACAATCAGAATAGAAAATACCACAGACTTAGTGTTTATTAATATAATGTGTTGATCTCTGACTTGCAAGTAGTAACATAGATGTATCAAAAATGGCAAGTCATGGGTTATTTTGAACGTAGATTAGAAATGTTAGAAGCTGGTAATTAGGATGATGCCTTAATTATGTGGAAGCAAAAATTAGAATAATACTATTTATTATTTATCATATTAAATTTAGTTATATACTAGGAAAATTGCTTTGTACTTCTAGTGTAACATAACCGCATTTGCATTTTAGAGCACATTATGTTTATCTTAACGGTAAATGATAACCCAAGATATGATCTGTTTTTAACATTCTTTTCATGCTCAGATCATTCTTCATTTGTACAAGTTTAGAAAGGGCACATAATGGTATATATGTATCTAGATCAATTTATATTTAAAATATTTCTAACATTAAATATAAAGATAGGTGATTAGAAGATATTTAAAAAAAAATTAATGTTAAATATATAGGTATTTACTTAGCAGATGTTTAACATAAAAACAAACAGAACCACAAGAGCCAAATTTATAAAGCATGTTACATGCATTTATAATGCCTAAATAACCACATTTCACATATTTAAGTCACATGCTTTTAAATGTGTCACATGTTAAACATGTAAATAGATTAGCAGATATTGACTTACTTTCAAAGTGATGGAACATGTTTATATATGCTTAACATGTTAAAGATACAAGTAGTCAGTATATTATGTTTAACATATAGGATATTGAACAAATGTTTTAACATATTTCTAAGGTGTTGAACAGATGTTGAATATGTTTTTAAAGTGATGAACAGACATTTAACATATCCCTGAGGTGTTGAATGGTGTAAGTGTTGTTGTTTTAACACATTTCTAAACTTGAACAGATAAATAACAGGGTTCTGTTCCACAAAGCGATCTTAGCACTACTATCGCCATAAATACCTACCATCGCAACCTTACTTTTTTTCTGCGATTGCCAGCCCATTCCACGACGCGGCATAGCTTACTATCGTCATAAATTACGTTGAAAATTTACAATTGGTACGAGGTAAGCCACCAACGTAGATGATGATTTGATCATTTTCTAAGAAAAAAACTAACTTTTTGTGTAAAAATGGATCTAATATATACCAAATACCTTCATAACTCGGCATTTGGTGAAAAACATTCTAGGTTATACGACCATAACATAAAAATACGGGAGATAACTCTTCATGGATGTCCGATCTCAATGAATACATCCAAGATGTTCCAAAAAGTCAGTAACCAATTTATTATTTAAGTAATTCGCACTTGTTCGCAAAGAAAATTTTAATAATTAAAGGGGCACTCCCATAAGGTTGCTTTGTGGAACGGCTGTAAAGTTTACGGTGCCATTTAAAAAAACTCACCTTAAGTCACAACAATTAACTGTAGCTACAATTCTTTTGTGGAACAGCCCTGGTAACATATTTCTAAGTTGTTGAACAGAAGTTAACATGACTAAAATGTTAAACATGCTAATGTTTAAACATACAATCATGTACTAACTAACTTTATTCTTACCTTATCATGTGTGGCTTGGCTGCGTTTTCATCATCATTTATTAGGATTAGTTTTTTGGCAAACTTATAATGTATTGACAGTGAGTGGCACTGTTGGATCTCAGTATTTTACATTGGCTCCTGTGTGGCTGTATTGATAACTACCCGTTGTGGTGGTAGGTACAGATGGTGTATTAGAGTACCGGTATATGTACTGTATTAACAAGGTGTTTACACATGCTGCAGTAGGCTGAGTATAGGTTTATTATTACTAATAAATACCAGGGTCCATGCTTATAAAACGTTTTAGAGTCCAGACTTAATCTCTAATGACGTCACATGCATACAATTTGTATGGCGTTGCCATGACATTAGAGTCTCGAGTCTAGACTTTAAAAGTTTTATAAGCACTAGGCCAGGCCTTATTTAGTGTTATCATGTAAACATTATTTAAACAGACTTTTATGTTTTACACCTGCTGCAGATTAGCTATGCTATTTCTAATAATACCTTGTTAGTGTTTATATCAAATAACACAATATAAAGAAAGTAGTTATCACACCTGCTGCTGTATAGCTATACTACAATGTTATAAATAACAGATTTAGTGTACCTGTTATAATCTTATAATAAAGAGGAAACCAGCTATATAGTTTCTTTTCAGCACATACTTTGTATCAGAAGTAATTGCCTGTTTTTGTATTCTATTATTTGGAGTGCAAACATGACCTAAAAACTGTTTCTTTTTAACACCTGTGTCAGTGTGGATGTATCATTTGTTATACCTAGATTAGGGGTAATAGAGTTGGTTATAACTTACGGTCAACCTAATCCATAAACAGTGTGCTATTTGTCATGTTTCCTATAGCACATGCATTAACGTCTAGTAGATTTTATTACAGATAGAATCCAGTGCTTCTTTTGTTGACAAGGAGCCCCGTTCCAGGAAGCGATCTTAGCACTAAGATCATCTTAAGCACATACAGTAGTTATGCACTTAAGGTGATCTTAGCACTAAGATTGCTTTGTGGAACAGACCCCAGTACCTGCACAAAATACACACCATTTTCGGAGGTTTATCGAAAGATAGCATTATGTTTTTTATCGATGTTGTCCAAACAGAATAGAGTAAATCATTAAATTGAGGAAAGTTTGTAATTTATGAACTTTACACCACTAGCAGTACAAAGCAAAGTTTTGAATTTACCAGTCATAACATACTAGTCAGGTAGTCATAACATACTAGTCAGGTGTAAACAGTTTGCTGGGCACTCACACTGTAAGACTACTAGGATTTGAACACAGTACCTACCAGTCATAACTCCAGTCAAATAACCACAGCATTTGGCCTTTTATTTTTATAGGTGTGTGTGTGCAGAGGGAAGGTCAAATTCCCCCTGCTTCAAGCAAATTTTTGTTTTGTTTTTATGTGTTTTCTTTGAGAGTATGACTGGACCCTCGACCTCCCCACACACACTCCCCCACCTCCCCAAAAAACATTGGCTCACCACAATCTAGACCTCTACTGCATACTTTTTAGCACACAGGCCTGAGATGACTATTACCATCAATGTTGTTGTTTTTCTAGAATTGTTTCATGTATTACAGAATGAAATTTGTATAAATTTGTATAAAGTAAATATATTATTTTGCTGCTCTAGTAGTAATACATATACTGTACTACATAGAAGTACTATTTCCACTTGTTATGCAACTGAAATGGCATAAATGTGAAAAGAAATGTTTAAAAATTTATTTCATTAATTAATAATACGCAAGAAGTGTTCCTTTTTTATTATTTTATGATACAGAAATGTTTTAAATACAGCATTATTTTTGTTAGCTTACTTCTATGGCTGTCTCAGAATTGATCAAATCAGTGGTTGGGGTTGATGGACATTTTACTTAATAGCCACAATAATAAATTTGGCTTTGTTTTTCATTCATTGTATTTTTACTTGATTTCTATTTTCATATCCAATTAAGGATTGTCTGTTATTTCTTTTACATTCATTGGGGTATGAACTAAACAAAATCATCCACAAACTGAATCGGTGAAGCCATTGACACATAAGTTTGCGGAAATAATTTGTTTTGTTCATACCCAGATGAACGTAAACGAAATAACGGACAATCCTTATAATTAAATATGAAACATACTTATTAATAATGACACTAAAATTTCATATCAGCTATATGTCCCAGACATTGGGCTAATGAGTGTTCTTACATGGTCTTCCCATTAAACCATCATAACTTATTCAGGGTGGGAGTCAGTTCTCAGGTTCGTACCCAGTACGTATCAGCTCTGTCTGATGGCTGGTTTGTTGTGGGGTTTGTGGTTAACACCAGAGTAAGTTCTGTTGGTCTCTTCCAAATAGTCTACCTTCCTATGATGTTTTCTGAAACAGCCCTTGGTAGTATAAAATATATCTTTGCAGCTAATTTTTCACTAACGTGCCTTGCTTTCTCTGTTGTACCACTTAAAGAGAAACAATTTATTGGATTTTCATATCCTGTAAGGTCTTTCAATTCTTGTATAATCGGACTTACTTCATGGCAACATACTTGAACTAGTTCTGCAAACAGAAGTATTTAAAGGTTTAGAAATACTAGTTTTAAACTGCTATTTGTACAAAGTATACTATTTGTTAGTGGATTTAATGGAAAAAAAATTGTATTGTTTTGTTGTTTTTGTTTTAGTTTTTTTCTGGGGGTTTTAATATGTATTTATTAAAGTATTTTTGAAGAGAAAAAAAAAGAAGATAACAAAATAAAATACATTTGTTGGTGTATTATTACATGTATTATTATTGTGAGAAGTTGTAATATTTTAAACCTATGTTCTGTTATTATTATGTTGCTATTTTATTACTTAACTTCTATCTAGTCATTTTCACTTTGATTTTCATTTGTTTTAATTAATTTTATTTGGATTTTAGTACATATGTTTATGTATCATGCAAACTTTAATTGTAATTATGTTTTAGAAATTAACAATTTTTTAATGATAAATCTGTTTTAGAGAATTGGTAGATTCTTTTAATATTTTCTTTTTGGTGTATTTTAATGTAATTAATTTATATACCTATTGTGTGTAGGTTTTTTGGACACAAAAAAAGAGTGATTTATCTATATTATTTAATTGTTGTATAGTGTTCAGTAGAATGGGAGTACACATTATGTAGACAATTCTTTTAGTCTATCATCTAAGGCACTTATCAAAGGTATAGTAGATGACTGGTTGCTACATGTTGGTGCTTATGTAGCTTTTCATTAACTGAATATATATTAAAGACTAATGAAATTAATGCCAGTTTTGCAGGATTAAAAAGATCTATTTAAGTCTGGTTCTGTGCTTGTGAATATTTGAAATAGTCAGAACTGCAATTTTATTTTCTGAGTGTCATGTCTATTAGCATTACACAAATTTCATTTAATTTTTGAGTCAAGACTATTAACACTTTTATAATCATAAGGACAAGAAGTTTTGAAAGCCAAAGGGGTCAAAATAAACTTGAAAATGTTTTGGTTGGTTTAATTATTTTCAAAGCAAAGAACTGCAGTAAAGAAAACTAATGCCAAAATGGGGATGGGTTCGCATCCTCAGTTGCCCCCACCCTAGTGGTGCATCTGGGATCCGGTGTACGTTTGTAACAGTTTACAAGTCAAAATGATTTTGTTCCATTATTTTGTGTACCGGTATATATAATTACAAACAACAAACCTGATTCTAATATCAGTTATTGAAATTCAACAAAGTTACATGAACATACACAATCAAACCTATACTGATAAAACGAAGTGAATGTCAGAATGAGATCTTTAAGACAGGTGACACGGGAGTTTGTTCTATGTTGATTTGAAAGAATTGTAAGGTAACTATAGTTACCAGGTTTGATTGTTTAATATAAGGTATCATGTAGGAGTTTATTACCGTAACACGTGGATACATAATATATTTGACATTTTCAGCTCAGTATATCCATTTTAATCAATTTTATTTGATTTGTACACTGTTAAAATAAATCGTGAGTATTGTCTGGCATTGTATTGGTAAAAGATAACATATATTTCATCTTTGTTAATGTAGGGACAGTATTCTCAAATTTATTTTAAAATTTGCTCATTTTAAAGTAACAGGGTGACATGCTCATGTTTTGTAATAAAATGATAATTTTTAAAAGTAATACACACACTCGGAGGTGATTAACAGTTTTGTTAAATGTGCATGTTAGAGTGACAGACCATTATTTTTCATTTAGACCAGTGTTTTAAAAATATATATATGGAGATATGCTTTTTTTTGGAGATGTGCATGGACATTTAATCTTGTTAGAAATACATGTACAGGTAGTTATACATTGTATATCGATGAACATCGTATGATGACTATTCTCAATAATATATGGGGTTTAAATTTCTCACAAATTATATTTTTTATATTATAGCAGTAGATAAAAGCAGTGCCTCATCATTTCAAGCTTATTTTTCTGTCAGGATTAATCTTTGTAAATGTTTGTTACATTATTATTTCATGTGGAATACAAACAATCTAGGAAATTTTTTATAAAGTTTATTTTGGTTGAGCTTGTATATATCATGATTAAGACGAGACAGCTGTCAGAGGTTCACAGGGTACAGAATCAAAATGTATCATAATTATGATAATATAGTTTTCACCTGTATAGATTTGTTGTATTTGTAACATTTTTTATAAAATGTGACTGTTCTTCCAAATTTTTACTTTTCATGTGTGTCAAAGATAAACTATGTATATTACTAGTCATGTTACCCAGTAGGCACAATTTCAAGGTCATAGTATTTTATCAGCATGTTTATTCTTTGTGTGTCACATTAGTAGTAGTTCTCGTATAGTGTTGATTCTAGTGATAGAGTACTCTCCTGTCCATATCAGGGACAAAACATAAACATGAG
The DNA here is from genome assembly GCF_016097555.1 of Gigantopelta aegis. Classification (NCBI taxonomy): domain Eukaryota; kingdom Metazoa; phylum Mollusca; class Gastropoda; order Neomphalida; family Peltospiridae; genus Gigantopelta; species Gigantopelta aegis. Next base: position 75,716,007 of record NC_054702.1, on the reverse strand, counting down.
AGGACATGTTGGAGACAATGGGATAGTAGGTTAACATAGACATGTACAATGTACATGTATTTACATAAATTTACAAAACAGCCTGGGGAATCTTGGAGAATGTGCCCAAGACAGTCGTGCTTGAACCTTCAGTGGATGGAAGCACGAGTCAAATGGTTGATTGATTGATTACAAAACAGTCTTTTTTTTCTTTTCTTTTTTAAATGACAAAGGTTGATTCAAACTGGCTAAAAAATAATAATTCCAAACCAACAATAAAAGGTTATTTCTATAATATTTGTCTATCGGGTAATTACCGGTATGTATCAAAGTCCTGTTTATACAAGAATGTAAATTAGTTTTTTTAAAGTTATGATTTTATGTTAAAATATGTAACTAGTCAGTAATAGAACTCTTGATATGCAATACAGTTCCAAGGAATTAAATAATGACCATTGAAAGTTTCATTAAAATAATTAACAATGAAAGTGCATGAACATGAATGTTGTTTGTTCTTGTTTTAACTGGTTAATAACTCAAAGACTGAATCTGATTAGGATACATTCTTAGATAATAGAGGTTGTATAACAAAATTAAAAAACAGTTTGCCAAAATATAAGTTGGGAAACCTTGACAAATCTTGCATATTTTTGTCATTAATTGATTAATTTCCGATTTAAAATATAATCTCACATTGTCGTGTTAAACTCGTTAATCTCCATGTCTAAAATCATAACTATTTAGCTTGTGTGAAATCATTTACCGTAAATGTGATATTGAATTATAACATTTATGATGATCTGTCTCAACCTTTGGTATTTTGAACTTGTAAGGGTCTAAACACATCAGACATCAGTGATCTAAGTATTGTAAGTATCAAAATATTTGTCACAAAATACTTGTGTCCACACCAATCACAGAATCAAATTACTTCATACGTTCTCCAGGGGATGAAACTTCTACATTTCGTGTGACTGGAGGGATTAAGTTACCCGGTACATTGATTTTTGTTATTCAGATCGCCCTGTCTTTTGGTTACATAAGATATTGTCAAAATTATCTTTTGTTGGTGCAGCTACCCAGTGAATGGTTATGCTAAAACAGTTGATGTGTTTCATAAACAGTCACTGTGGTGTTTGTAAATAACATCCAATCTACAATTTGTAAAATGTTGACTGTTGGGGAGTACCGGGGTACTTTTACTTTTAGTCTGAAAATCTAACTGCACTTCAGTTGGATCTTGTCTAACTGGAATGTTAACTGAACTATTGGTCACAAGAAATTTCATGTCTTGCTTTTGATAAGCAAATAACCAGGATCAGTAAAGAAAAAAGAAAATAATTTCAGTTTTTCTGAATACAGATGGTATGCAACCATATATTATACCTCAAAGTATTGGTCTGTGTGATATTAGGAAAATCAATTGATCGCTTATGTCTAATCCTAAACAGAGTAATTTGTTAGCATTTATAGTACATTATTTCTCTACATAGTATATTATGTTCATTGTATATCTTAAAATTATATCAAATAATGTTTAGCTCATCTGAACTTTTTAGGCTGAAAGTAGCTTTGCCATAGTTTGGACTTTTATTACAAAAGGCATCGGATTAAAGGGGACCAAGTTTTAATTTTGCTTCAGGCACCACAAATCTGTTTGGACCTCAAGAAAACATTTAATTACAAAACCATGAGTCATACAGAATTTTGGAGTTGTTTTTAAAAAAGACACTGGAATAAAGGGGCCTTTGTTTTAATTTTATTTAAGAATTTTGGATTTGTATTAAAAAAGGAACTGGAATAAAAGGGCCCTTGTTTTAATTTTGTGCCCCGAATCGCAAGGAAAAATTTAAATACAAAACCTTTATCAGCCCAGAGTCCTATAGAAAACCCCCCATTTGCTACATTCAATGGGTACAATAATGCATTCATTGGCGCACCTATACGGACTGACATGAATCTGTTTTACAAAATGTGTCTAGCAACAGAATATTATAATGTAGTATCTAGGTTTGTCACTGACCCATGTCTTCATTAATTTATAACATTTACCTCATATTAAACCAATTCACTTGTAACATTCGTTAAATTCCGATAGATCATCTACAGTAGCTCGACTACATCTGATTATGTGAGAGTACTTAATATGTACATATCACCTGCTTAATAAGAATTGTATAACTGCTGTGTGCTGTTTTCGAAGCTTTTTTTTTTCTTGTAAATTAAACTCGGTAATTTGCAATATTTTCTGATTGTGCAATGGGCTGTGATTGCCATTGATTTTGTTCAAAGAAGAAATAAAATGTTTTAAAAAGTTTTTTGTGTTGACTTTATAAATATTCCCAAGGCAATCAGAATGTGATGCCCTGGTTCTCTCCATCAAGGTTACCAATAGTAGGTTTTTCTTTGTAGCATTGTAGATAGGAAGGAATATGAGAAATATTGGTTTGAAGATACCTCAGCACATTAATGAGTATTGTCGTGGGGTCTTAACAAATGGGGGGCAGGATGTAGACCAGTGGTAAAGTGTTTGCCTGATGCATGGTCGGTCTAGGATTGATCCCCATGGGTGGACGGGCTGTTTTTCGTTTCAGCCAGTGCACAACTGGTATATCAAAAGCCATGATATGTGCTATCCTGCATATAAAAGATCCCTTGCTACTAATGAAAAAATGTAGCGTGATTTGCTCTCTAAGACTGTATGTCAAAATTACCAAATGTTTGACATCCAATAGCCGATGATTAATAAATCAATATGCTTTAGTGATGTCATTAAATCAAAACAAACTATTTGTCAATTCAACACTTGAGAGAAATTATGTTTGGGACATGCTTTTGTGGATGTCTGCTATAGAGGTGTGATCTTAGAAGAATCCGAGACCTGCTACAGGCTAACCATACTGAAAAAGCAGTAAGAGATCTTTTTATAAGCATTTTCCCGTTGACAGAATAATACATATCAACTTTTATATATGTCATGATGCACTGGTTGGAGCAGAAAAACCAGAATTCATCAATATTGATCAACCCTCCACCCCATCACAGCAGAGGCTAGCTGGGTGCAAATCCAAGTGGAGGAGGCTGGGAGTGTGCACCCCTCCACTAGATATTGAGAATGGCTTGGAAAATGCAGTTTCTGGCATACCGATATACAATTTATACAATTCATTTCTTGGTGTCCATGAGGAGCTCAATATTTCTGAGGAAATATATTACTGTACTTACAATATTGTAGATGCCTTTTGAAACATTGCATCCACTTTCTGAATAATGTTGATCCGCTTTTTAAATGAGCACGACCCCACCATGAATACTTTTAAATGTTGCATCCCCTCCCTGAATTATGAGTTATCTTTTTTAATTTTGCACCCTCCCTTCCTAGAAAAATAATTTTAACACTAACTGAGCTACATCTTATTTCATCCCTTTATAGAGAGTGTTTTGTTCTGGTGGATTGATAACCGGTGATAGTGTTGATTAAAACATATTTTGAGATATGGTGTAAGATGGGGAGCCTGTAGACATTTTAAATTAATTTTAATTTGTTTCAGGTGTGTGAGAGCATGTGCACACACACACATCTAATGATCATTTGGTTTTGTGTCATTAAAGAACTGCATGTTAAGAACTGAAAGTGGCCTGGGCTATTCTAACTACCTGATCATGACGATTAATTTCAGCAGTCACATGAAATATGAAAGATGTGAAAATGTTTGAAAGTTGCAATCCACCATTCATTTTTGCATATATTTCAATACAATTTTTATGTCAGAAGATTAATAACAACAATAAATTAAAAAAAGACAAAAAAGTAGTTTATTGCATTAATAATTTGGAAATGGTAAATGGCATGTTTTCTCTTTTTTTCTCTTTTTTTCTTTAAATATTCTTAAAATCTTTTTACATATTTTTTCACTATTTAAATTAAAGATAATTCTTGAAAGTCAAAATATACATCCAACCTTTTTAATAAAAATTTGTTGTCTTTTTTTTTCTTTACAATAACAATAATCGCTGACTTTCAGCAAAATGGCTGTAACATTGTAATTATTCAGCTACATGAAGCAAAATACACCAAACTGCACCATTCAACTGATTTCTTACAGTCTTAATAAATATATACTAGATACAATTACATATGTGTAATACATGTTTACCTGCAGCAAAAGCCTGCATGTCCTATGAATATTTGTATTTACATTGGGTGTATGCGTACACTTGTCACACTCGAATAACTCGTGGGAACACAATCAAATGCAAAACCATTTGACAATAGAACTGAACTACAAATGATACTACATGTATATGTATTAAAAACAAACTTTTGATCAAAATCAATTAACATCCACTATAAATCAAATCATTATATATGAAGCACACAAATACTACTAAAATAAAAGTTTTTTTAAAAAGCAGGTTATAAGCTGCTAAAAAAAGGTTAAGATTATTAATACACATAAATATAAACTGCCATATATACATTTCAGAAATTGTTATAAAATTTATTTTTGGACCCTTTTGTTTGCTTTACCTGCAATCCAGGTAACCATTTTTATTTTCAAACAACAACAGTTGCTGTAGTAAATGACATCAAACACTTTATCATGACATATTTTCCAATTCACCAACAGATAATTTCAATATTTTTCTTAACATCTTAAAGCTGCAACCAGACCTATAACTTCGTTTACCAATGCAAAATACAATCACAAAAACAGTTTTCATAAATCAGTGTCCTTAGTGGATATGATAAACTGCCTTGATACAGCATGATACAAGTCGTCGTTTCCCAGTAAATTGTAGCATTAAAAGTGGAGTACTGGCAACTCCATTTTATGTGACCAAGGTTAATGTGTAACAGACATAAAATTAATCTACATGATCTATTTTAATGGTTAAATAACAAAAACAAACCAGCGATTGCAGCTTTAAGTTAATTATGACCAAATGGAACTTATTCATATAAAACATTTATTTATCCAACTTCACTTTGATTCATTCTTGTACAACATTGGGGGTGGGGAATGGATCCTCTTTCCAATCATAACCTTTCATCTTAAAAATGCTAATGTAGCATTTTTGTGATATTAGAGTAAATCTGTTTTAGTTTGAGTATTTTCACCCTTTGACATTTTCTTGATGTGTCATCTGCTACCAACTGCCGCCTTCACATACCTGAAGGAGAAAATGAAAGCCTATGACCATGTTGTAATTGAGAGCTGTACAGTTTCACATTTACTACAGCACTGGCCAGTTGATGTACTCACTGGCCAGTTGATGTACTCACTGGCCAGTTGATGAACTGAAAAAAGTCAACATGATTACAACAGTAAAGTTTCTCAAGCATATATACATAAAATGACCCTGTCAGACAAATTAATCCAGCAGATACGTAAATCCCAACAGCAAAGGCATACCCCCCAAAACCTACAAAGTCAAAAGAATAATACACATAATTTTATCTGTGTTTGGTTGGAATATAAATATTTTCAAAATATTTAAAATTATAGATTTATACGGTTTTATTTTTAAAAAATTAAATTGTATTGTTTTCTATCTTAATGATCATGTCTAAACATGTTATGCAGTAGGTTTGATGGCAGAATTAAGTGTTCTGTCTAAACATGTTATGCAGTAGGTTTGATGGCAGAATTAAGTGTTCTGTCTAAACATGTTATGCAGTAGGTTGGATGGCAGAATTAAGTGTTCTGTCTAAACATGTTATGCAGTAGGTTGGATGGCTGAATTAAGTGTTCTGTCTAAACATGTTATGCAGTAGGTTGGATGGCAGAATTAAGTGTTCTGTCTAAACATGTTATGCAGTAGGTTGGATGGCAGAATTAAGTGTTCTGTCTAAACATGTTATGCAGTAGGTTTGATGGCAGAATTATGTGTTCTGTCTAAACATGTTATGCAGTAGGTTGGATGGCAGAATTAAGTGTTCTGGTGCTCATGAATATCGTGAATTCACAATTTCCAAATTGTGTTTGTTCCACCATTTTTTCACAAGTTGTGAAGATTGAGACATAAAATCTTATCCCAGTTCACAAGTTGTGTTCACGGATTATTTTGCCAAATAAATGTTCTTCACAACTTATGAATTGGGAAATACAAGATTCACAACTTCTAATGAATGCAGAATAAAACTAAGTAATGTATTGTAACACATGATACCTTTGCAGTATGTGTGTCATTTTGGTCCTGTGTTTGACACCGTTTTAACTCTAGGAGGTTTTACTGTTGATAAAAATTTCTCATAACAAAATAATGTAACTAAAATGTTAAAGGATGTCATTTTAATTGCTTATGTAACTGAAGAAAAAACTAATGTCAAAATGTACAAAAGAATTTGACTGTTTTTGACATTTTGCAAATTTAGTTTTTCAGCATTTCAGATTAAATCCAATGTACTTTGAATTCAAATATGTTATGCAAAAAGTTGAAGTCTGATAAAAAGATGAAAATCCACATGCTTAAAGGAATGCTTAAGCAAGGCTTTTGGACTGGCATGCATATTCAATGATATATAATGCACATTATTGCTTAATATCAACAAGTATATTATTATATTTAATTAATAAAAAGGTTAAATGTGATGGCTATTATATTTAAAGGGCGCAGCCATTTTGTTCCATTCCAGTAAATAAGCCCTCTGGCGAGCTGGAGGTTATGTAATACTTAACAATTAACGTCAGGAATGAGTCTTAGAACTAGAGAAACAAATCTACCTGTTTTTGTGGGATGATAAAATAGGTATGCGTTGCAATGTTCTGTAATAATATACATTTACATCCCAGTAAGCCAGCAATAGGTATATATTATTTTCAATACAAAATAAACCACCATTGTCAAAGTGGCTACAGAACAAGTCAAAATAATTATAACATGTTTTGTCCATGCATTAACCTATGCACAGAAATGATGCACAGAGTGTTTTCTTAGTTAATTGGTCTATTCCATTAGTTGTGATTTCTGACTGGCAGGTGTGTATTTGATAGGTAACCAGACGAGCCAATTACTTACTGCTGTCTAGACACAAAAATACATACCGGTATTGTGTAATATTACCTGTTGCCCCTAAAATGGTAATGGACATGGTTTATTACTGTAAATAGTTCTGTAAAACTATTGATTACATAGACTTTCCAATCTAAAAATCACAGAACTGACCAATTACGTAGTCCCAAATAAAAGAAAATTATCAATTGGGTATTGTGGGTTGTCATTTTTGCTCCAACGTAGCATACCAATAGGCCTAATAGTGTACATTTTTCCATGGGATTATTTAACAGAAAAATATACTATAACCCCATTTCGTTCTGTTAATGCAACTTGAAATATATTTAGTTAAATAGTTTATTATATTATCACGTCATTTATGTTGTTTTACATATTAGGTTAATCAAAGCAAAGCGCCTTGTCATAAATTACTGCTTTTGTTTACACAGTGCATACAGGAGATGGTCGGAGCTTACGTCACTTCGCCCCAAGCTAGAGTACCAGACGCCTTGAAAAGAAAAGAAAATGGCTGCCCCCAGTTAGCAGGAATAATCACGTTTTTTTTTATTAACTCTAAAATTACGCATTTTTCATTTGTTAAAGTGTCAGTATGTGTTGGTTGGTCCAGGTATGCCTCTTTCCAACACATAAGGCTCATGTTTGAGTTTACTCTCCCTTTAATAACATATATAAATCTTTCTGCCAGTTATTTTGTTCTGAAGGATATATACATTCTACAATAATTGTACACGAACAACAAAATATCACAGTAAGAAGGGCACAACAGTACCAAATACTTTCACAGAGGTAAAATAATAAATAAACAAAAAACATCAGGGCTGGGAACCTGTACACACAAATAGAAATTCACAAAGTTTTGTTTCTGAATGTTTTTCTTGACTTCCTATCAGCAGTAAAATATGGACGGCTAACAAATATAATATCTGAGCTCAAAAAATGCACAAACAAATATTAATATACGAGTATCGTAGAGCTGAAGTTTTCATTTTAAAACAAGGCATAGAAAAGTATAGTTAGTATTCTAAAAATCCCAATTATATTATACAAGCTGATGTACATGTAAGTTTAAAATGAACCTTTATTAAATTTAAATCTACATAATGCCTTTGATCTTCTTGAAACATGTATTATAGATTTTACAATATTAGGTTTATTTACAGAATTCCAGATGAACAAGGGGGCAAACAATTTTTTTCTAAACTATTGTAAGTACTACACTTAAAATAAAATTTGAGAATATGGTTAAACACAATTACTTTTTACTTCACTAGGTTTCCACAATATTCTTAAGCCCACTATTTTCTGATACTTCAAAGATTTGTTTTTCTCTTCTAAATATATGTACCTGTATTAATTTACTAATATCTGAATGTTTCACAACAATATTCACTCTAGTTAAAATATGGCAGATTTCAGCACAAAGTTGAGAATAGGGTTAGCAAAATATGCAAAGTCCCAGCTGTAATTTCCCCCCTTTTTTGTTAATCAACAACATGTTAACTTTTTGTCAATGAAATATTAATTCAAAATCAAATATGGTTCAGTAGTATACTAATAAAGCTAAAAATATTAATACTACTGTAACTGATAATTATAACAATAATAGGTAAAGGTTTTTAAAACAACATAGTGTATCATTCCATTGTTGGGTTTTTTGCAAAGTAATAATTTGATTTAACAAATAGTTGACTTTGTCAAAAAAATATTAACGTTTGATGTAGGTCTTCATTGAGTATATTGTCTTATTGGCACAATACAGTACAAGTGTACTAAAAATAGTAAAAAATAATAAATCTCTAGTAGGAGAAGAAAACATCCTAATCATATTCTTCAACAAAAAGAAAAGAAAGAAAGAAATGTTTTATTTAACGACGCACTCAACACATTTTATTTATGGTTATATGGCGTCAGACATATGGTTATGGACCACACAGATTTTGAGAGGAAACCCGCTGTCGCCATTACATGGGCTACTCTTCCGATTGGCAGCAAGGGATCTTTTATTTGCGCTTCCCACAGGCAGGATAGCACAAACCATGGCCTCTGTTGAACCAGTTATGGATCACTGGTCGGTGCAAGTGGTTTACACCTACCCATTGTGCCTTGCGGAGCACTCACTCAGGGTTTGGAGTCGGTATCTGGATTAAAAATCCCATGCCTCGACTGGGATCCGAACCCAGTACCTACCAGTCTGTAGACCGACGGCCTGCCACGACGCCACCGAGGCCGGTTTCAACAAAAAGCAACTAGAACTTAAAACATATTAATATGCAATGCACACTTTAAAAAAGAAATATAAATAGTGCTCCAAAAACATTGATAATGCCTTTTTGATTTCTTGTTTTCCATTACTTTTTGATAAACAATAGTTCAGCTACTTAGTAACTTAACTATCGGAGAAAAAATACAAATTTAGGAATGCAAATAAAACTTACAAGATAGCAGTTACTGGTGAGTCATACTGTATTTGTTAATACAAGAAATCGAAGAGGCTAACATAAACATGATTACATGTAGCTGCTGATGAAATGATCAATGAACATGTACATGTACATGTATATACAAATGAGCTAAAAGATGTGTTAAGAAAGATAAAACTTTCCATTTCAGTTTTATTAAATACTGAATGCATCCAACAACTGGGACAATCCTAAACTGACAGCACATGAGGTGAGTCCTTCACCATTGGCCTATGTCCCGCCCCATGACCTGGGACTGATGTTAAATGGTTAGTAATGAGTGTTAAACCACTTCAAATTATTAGGTAAGTGTTATCGGATTTTTTTAAGTATAGTTGCATGACAAATATATTTATATACACAAAAATATACACAAAAATATAGACTTTAACAAACAGAATAGTAAGCACTGGTTTTTTTAAAGGCACTATATCATAGTTACATCTGCCATATTTCACAATTTTTACATTTATTTGTAATAATAAACAACTACAAGTTAATTGATCTCATTCATAATCTTTGCATAAATGACTGTAATGTGCTTATACGTTGTGTAATCATGTACAATATGATTAGAAGTAGAATCCTGTCTTATCACATCATAACAACTCTCATTACATTGGCAAATTCATAAAATTTGGAAAGTTCACTGTATAGGGATATTAGAGACAGATAAGATGCATGAAGAGAGAAAATTTGTCAGCAACATCTGCCTAGCACAACCTTACAACTAAAAAAATCAAATTTTGTCACTAAATTTGCCAATTAAGAAAACAAATTCTACTAGTAAATTAAATTAGTTGTAATTTTGTTTATGAGTTTATAGTTGAAGATACACTAGTAATACTTATATTTCAAAGCAAAAGTTAATAATTTTGGCAGGAAGATGCCATTATGTAACTTTAAGACAGCACCTTTAGATCAGTAGCAATATATCCTGCTGCTAAAAGAAGCTTAAATTTGAACCACAATTTGACAATGAACGAACTAGCACAGGTTTATATTACACAAGAAACATCACAACCCTTGCACTACCTGTGTAGTTCAATCATATATACATGTACTTTAATTTTACAAAAATCTGCAGTGGTTTTATTTAAGTGAGTGCAATATATTAACAATCATTATTCATAGAGACAGCAAACAAACAAAAATCAATATAACATATGCACATATGCAGCGCAATGTTGACAATAGCTAAATTATACAGCTTCTCATTTTTTAATGGAAACCAATACAAAACAATTAACCATATGGTACAGATCTGGATGATTTCTTATGAGTATTTATAACGTCTTATATATTTTCTTCATGGAAACCAGCAACAACTTAAACATCTTTCAGTGGAATAGCTCAATCATACATCACTGCATTGTCAAAATATCCTTTTGACTCTGCATTGTGCAGAAATACGTTTTTGAAAATATTAATAGTTTTGATGTTCAGGCTTGGTATACTATATACAATACTGTTCCCATCCATCATAGTGTTGGCACAGTGATGGGCTCTGATGAGAAGATTGGGTATCCTAGCGGTGGGTCGGCTGCCTGCACCGTCAGATTGCGCAGAATGGCTGGGTGAGCTTGGATGCTGTAGCGTTCCTCATCATCATTGGTTAAGTACAGCAGCTCCACACTCAGGTTAGCCCACTGTCCTCGTACGACCTCCGCATTCAGACGACCGATGTGAACCATCACTTCCTGCAGAGACAGCGTTCGGCTGATGTACGTTCCCTGGAAAGAGAATCAGTGTTCGAACCTGATTACTTACAACAAAGGAAAGGAAAATTTGTTTGATGACACCTCGGCATATTTTTAACTACAGCTATCCTAGAACATATGGACATCTCATTTAACTCAGAAGAAAAAGCCCTAGAATCATTTATAGATAGTTGCTGGGTCATTAGTGTAACTTGAGAGGTCTTCAAGTGGCAGTCAGTGAAAAATAATGCATATTAATTTTCTATTTTGTATTTAATAACAATTGTAAGAGGCAATTTAAAATCATCAACATTTTGATGTGCAAAAGAAAGAAAAAACCATTTGTGTGACCCCTCCCCCATCAAAAAAGTTTAATATTAAATACTGATTTTATAATTGCTTTTGTTTCCATTTTGAAAACCTATGTTGGCACTAACCTCACTCATACAATCACTAACCCAGCATATGATTTGTACGCTCATGAAACTATAGTTAACTGTGAATGGACCCTAAACAAACAACAATAACAAAACAATGTATGCCTGTATACACACGACCAGAAGAATCTGTGTTTTTACCTGTTGTGTATTGTGTCCCAGAGAGAAGAGTCTAGGTGTGTTGTCCAACACCGCCTTGCTCCATTCTGGATCAGACTCCTGCCCTATGTACCAGTCCCGGTCATACTCCTCCAGATACTCCATCAGTTCGTCATTGCTAGAGATGTCGCCAAACAACAAGTGGTCTATCATCAGCTTGAAACCGTACCTACCACACAACAACAGTACAGAACCAGTTACTACCAATAATGTAAAATGCAATTCATCATCTGGCACAATTTTATCATCTCACATTATAATAAGGAACATACTGGATTAAGGGGAGAATAAAGTAAGTCGTTAGGACCATTACAACCTTTCTACAACAAATAGCCAACATGTCTTACAAATAATATTTAGCTCTGTTTAATGAAATCATATTCAAAATAATAACAGTATACTATATATGCAAGTTACGGGTGTAGCCATTTTCTATACCAATAAACAGGTTGAACAGTTCTTATGTTATTTTTGTGACATTAGTCTGTAATTAATAGTCTTTCATTATTGTGACTTGATATATATATATATGCTAAAAGTAACTGACTTTGTAGGCAGTGAATCATGAAATATTTGGAAGAATTGCAGTGTTGGCTGTCATTTCATTTTATTTCACAAAGTAATAAAATTAATGACCTGATCATAAAAACGAGGGTGGAATATGCTCATTTGATGACACTACTCTTTCAAGACGGAATACATGCAAGAGGAGATTACTTTTGTATCAAAACCTGAAAGGGTAGATTACTCTCATATTCTGACACCACCTGTATATGGTTAGATACTCTATCAAGACATTATACACATAAGGGAAGCTTCCTCTCATATCAAAACCTGTAAGACTCAATTACTGTCATATCCAGACACAACACCTGTAAGGGTAGATTACTCTTAAATGAAGACACTACTAAAAAAAAAGTACTAAAATTTTGTGAGGAACTAGGGTAGTCATAGACACTACCCATTATCTCTGAAATGAGCAGCTTGATCCCCAATTATTTTTTTCACTTTAAGGGTGAGGGGTGGTAGTATTTATATCTGTGGTGTATATATCAACTGATATGCTGCATGTAGGAGTTTTAGCCACATGTTACTATTGTTGCCTATGGGATTTGATTTGGTAGTATACACCCTGTAATGGTAGATTACTCTTAAATGAAAATACTATACCTGTAAGCTTTCATAACAAGCGTGTACAACTCTTTATCCTCAGCCAACCAGTCCATCATGGCATTCCATGGAACATCTCCAACATAACATTTGTACAGGTAATTAGCATTGGCTGGTTTACCTACAACATTAGAAAGAGGTATACAGTTAGCGCCCTTACCTTTGTATGGCTTCAAAAACATGCATTTCCAAAATATTGTACAAATTTACACAAATAAGTCAATGCTTTGATTTTTACACATACTCCTGGTTGAGCAGATAGTCTGCAGTTTTGTATATGATTACAGTCAGATGAAAAAACAAAGTTTGTTTTGTTTAACGACACAACTAGAGCACACTGATTTATTAATAATCAACTACTGGATGTCAAACATATGGTTATTTTGACACAGTCATAGAGAGGAAACCCGCTACATTTTTCCCACAGACAGGATAGCACATACCACGGCCTTGAGTATACTAGTCGTGATGCACTGGCTGGAACGAGAAATAGCTCAATGGGCCCACTGAAGGCGATCGATCCTAGACTGACCACTGGGCTACGTCCCACCCAGACAGTCAGATGATGTCTATTTGTTACAACCATGCAAAAATATCTAATGAATGAATGTTTGATGAGTCACCATCAGCTACTGGGTGTCAAACATAGCTAAGTATTTGAAAATTAGTATTTATATTCTATTAATAACTGTATTATTAAGAATGTAAAGATACTTTCAAGACATTTTAACGTGACATAAACCAAACACATACCTTGCACATCAAAAGCAGAAAAACAGGCCATGATGAGCTGTGAGTAACAGTTTGTCAATGCATCATCTGCCCCAACATCAATGGCCACCTTTTCACCAGGCAGACCAGTTACAGACCAGTCTAACACACTGAGAACATGGCGATACCAGTCGACAGGAAACTGGTCAATATGGCGAGACAACTGGGAGTACTCAATGGGCAGCTGGCGCCACTTCAGCGGCAAACTCATGTGTGAGGAATACTGGCATTTGAAGTCAGGAGAGCCAGCCAAGTTGGTGACCGGCTTGTAAATGTGATTCCCAGAACTTTTCTTCGTTACAGGCTTCGAAAATGCAGCTGTATGAACTTTAGGCTTTGGTTTGTTTAAATCTTGAGCAGGAAAACCGAAATCAAGTTCATCAAACAATTCTTCAATATCATCATCAAACGTCTTTTGCCCAGTTTTCTCTAGGAATGTCTTTGGACCAGTTTTGTCTGGAACTGACGATGCCATGTTTCTATAAGAGGTCCTAACGACATTGACTCTCTTCCTGTTGTCACTAATTTTTGCATCAAAATCGTCTGACCAAATACTGTCGGTGAAGCTATGAATAGATGAAGAAACCGATGACTTCCTGGATGTCTTTGGCCCCTGTCCCGATGAAGGACGGGATGGATTTTCGAATGGTCCGAGATTATTTTTTATGGAAGTACTTTTCACTGGCACAACTCTGTCATTATTACGCTTGTTGTTGAGGTCAGATGTGTGATGATTGTGGTTGATTTCCTGCATGGCTTCTGCACGTTTGTTCTCATTCTTTGTTGTCACCAGCGTCAGTGATGGCTTTTTCATCTTCTCCTCTCTCTTCTTCATCTTATTTACATGCTGTAAAATGAGCCATACCAAGCTCTTAACAAAATAACCCATCGTAATGGCAAAACTGTGAGGTATATCTATCACCCCTGTGAGTACATTTCGAGCATCGGAATACGTGTCCACTGAAGCTGAGTCTACAGGTGTTAATGTGTGCATGGGGTATTTATTGAAAGAACATGGAGAGAAACCACCCTCTTTTTCGAATGCCATTTCAAAAATGTCGTCCAGTCGTGCTGCTTCAGCTGTGTGGCAGGAAGTTTCCTGAAGTTCAAGGCCTTTGACGTTGACTGTGCAGAAACCCGCTCCTCGTTCCAGGATCATTAGCCAGACAAGACGGTCTTGAAACCGCACCAAGTAGTGATTGCCTGGCTTCGGTTCTCCTGTAACAAATACACAACACACACATTACATCAGTCAGAAGAGATGGTCTTGAAACTGCACCAAGTAGTGACTGCCTGGCTTCGGTTCTCCTGTAACAAATACACCACACACACATTACATCAGTCAGATGAGACGGTCTTGAAACCGCACCAAGTAGTGATTGCCTGGCTTCGGTTCTCCTGTAACAAATACACAACACACACATTACATCAGTCAGACGAGACGGTCTTGAAACCGCACCAAGTAGTGACTGCCTGGCTTCGGTTCTCCTGTAACAAATACACCACACACACATTACATCAGTCAGACGAGACGGTCTTGAAACCGCACCAAGTAGTGATTGTCTGGCTTCGGTTCTCCTGTAACAAATACACAACACACACATTACATCAGTCAGACAAGACGGTCTTGAAACCGCACCAAGTAGTGATTGCCTGGCTTCGGTTCTCCTGTAACAAATACACAACACACACATTACATCAGCCAGATGAGACAGTCTTGAAATCATACCAGGTAGTGATTGCCTGGCTTCGGTTCTCCTGTAACAAATACACAACACACACATTACATCAGCCAGATGAGACAGTCTTGAAATCATACCAGGTAGTGATTGCCTGGCTTCGGTTCTCCTGTAACAAATACACAACACCCACATTACATCAGCCAGATGAGACAGTCTTGAAATCATACCAGGTAGTGATTGCCTGGCTTCGGTTCTCCTGTAACAAATACACAACACACACATTACATCAGCCAGATGAGACAGTCTTGAAATCATACCAGGTAGTGATTACCTGGCTTTGGTTCTTCTGTAACAAATACACAACACACACATTACATCAGCCAGATGAGACAGTCTTGAAATCATACCAGGTAGTGATTACCTGGCTTCGGTTCTTCTGTAACAAATACACAACACACACATTACATCAGCCAGATGAGACGGTCTTGAAATCATACCAGGTAGTGATTACCTGGCTTCGGTTCTCCTGTAACAAATACACAACATACACATTACATCAGCCAGATAAGACAGTCTTGAAATCATACCAGGTAGTGATTACCTGGCTTCGGTTCTCCTGTAACAAATACACAACATACACATTACATCAGCCAGATAAGACAGTCTTGAAATCATACCAGGTAGTGATTACCTGGCTTCGGTTCTCCTGTAACAAATACACAACATACACATTACATCAGCCAGATAAGACAGTCTTGAAATCATACCAGGTAGTGATTACCTGGCTTCGGTTCTCCTGTAACAAATACACAACACACACATTACATCAGCCAGATAAGACAGTCTTGAAATCATACCAGGTAGTGATTACCTGGCTTCGGTTCTTCTGTAACAAATACACAACACACATATTACATCAGCCAGATGAGACAGTCTTGAAATCATACCAGGTAGTGATTACCTGGCTTCGGTTCTTCTGTAACAAATACACAACACACACATTACATCAGCCAGATGAGACAGTCTTGAAATCATACCAGGTAGTGATTACCTGGCTTCGGTTCTTCTGTAACAAATACACCACACACACATTACATCAGCCAGTTGAGACAGTCTTGAAATCATACCAGGTAGTGATTACCTGGCTTCGGTTCTTCTGTAACAAATACACAACACACACATTACATCAGCCAGTTGAGACAGTCTTGAAATCATACCAGGTAGTGATTACCTGGCTTCGGTTCTTCTGTAACAAATACACAACACACACATTACATCAGCCAGATAAGACAGTCTTGAAATCATACCAGGTAGTGATTACCTGGCTTCGGTTCTTCTGTAACAAATACACAACACACACATTACATCAGCCAGATAAGACAGTCTTGAAATCATACCAGGTAGTGATTACCTGGCTTCGGTTCTTCTGTAACAAATACACAACACACACATTACATCAGCCAGTTGAGACAGTCTTGAAATCATACCAGGTAGTGATTACCTGGCTTCGGTTCTTCTGTAACAAATACACAACACACACATTACATCAGCCAGTTGAGACAGTCTTGAAATCATACCAGGTAGTGATTACCTGGCTTCGGTTCTTCTGTAACAAATACACAACACACACATTACATCAGCCAGATAAGACAGTCTTGAAATCATACCAGGTAGTGATTACCTGGCTTCGGTTCTTCTGTAACAAATACACAACACACACATTACATCAGCCAGATAAGACAGTCTTGAAATCATACCAGGTAGTGATTACCTGGCTTCGGTTCTTCTGTAACAAATACACAACACACATATTACATTCGCAAAAAGAGTTGTGGTGAAAATTGTTTAAATTTTACTTCATAACCACTTTTTGTTTTTCAATGTTATACTACAAAACTGATGCTGGTACATGCTAATCCTGGAATACTGAAATAAAAAAAGAAAGATAAATAAATATTTTACAACTTAACAAGAACCACATTTCTGATTTCATTGATTATATTTTGGAAATAAAAATCTTACTATAATTTCAATGATCAATCCACATGGTACATTTTAACACTAAAATAGTTACAAAAAACATTCTCTTTAAAAAACCTAATGTTTTGCTGTACACAAATTAAACACTGACATTTAGTGATTTTTAAAAACAAAAAAAACATTCATATTTAACTACATCAATTAAAACTCGTGTAACATTTAAAAAGCTGTATTTTCCAAAAAAATATCATTCTCACCTAAACTGCCATTTGCGAAAGCTGTTCGTAAGCTCCTTGCAAACTGAGGTGCAAACTGTTTATAGTAGACAGAATCTGAACACACATTTGCTGAGGCACCCACACCTTCTGGCCAGAACTTCTGAGGACGAGGAAATCCGATGAAAAACAGTGGCAGCGTAAACAATGGCAGCAAAGGTGCACTCAAGATGGCAGCCACAGTAATAACAGCAAACACGACAGGGAAGAAAAGTAGTGAGAGAAAAATCAAGGTGGCCGTCATGCCGAGGCGTTGTTTCTTGTCCGTCCACGAAGTTATCAGCAGGACGATGAAGAAGTACAGTTTGTTGAGCAGCTGGTAGAATCGGTCTCGACACAGTCCTGTTATCAGGAGGAGGAGTGGAATACCCCACGTGCTAATAATGCTGTTGCCAGGCAGTGCAATGACGACTATGTGCACAATGGATATTTCGGTTAGAGAATGAACCGTGCTTTGCCATACCTGAATCACAACAATGATACAAAGAAAGATTTACAAATTTTATATGTGATGACAAATTAAAATAGAACTGGAATACTTGTACCAACTATCTTGACTTAAAATGTTCACTTATTATCAAAAAGGCATATATTACAGACTAACTGTTTGATAAAAAAATTCAAATATCACCTAAATATGGTTAAACAATAAAGATATATGATACTCTTCCATATTAAAAAAAAGACCAGGGATTGGGATTTATTTGGGATATTTTGACAGTGTCCCACGTCTGATGGGATTGGGAAAATTAATGCGAGTAAATCAAACTTCAAATGTTTTCAGGCCACCGATTGATGTGGTACACCATTGTTAAATTAATTTATTATATAACATTTAGTGAAATATCTTAAAATATCAGTGAAATAAAAGTGTTATCAGTAACTCAATAACGATAACACATTTTATAGTGAAAATTTCACTATTTCACTCTAAAATGTGTTATCATCAGTGTAGAAAGTGTTATCTTTACTGTAAGAAAGCCGGAACGATTTTGCTGCTGGCATTTTAAAAATAAAGGTAAATTGCCAAAAGTCATATAATAATTAGAAAATTTCATGTTTTTGTCAAATATGATTTATATCTCGAGTAAAGTTTGCACAAGCGCCACTCATGAGATATGATTGCAAACTTCACTCGATGAGATATAAATCATATTTGATAAAAAACATGAAATATCCTCTATTTATCCGTGATATCCATGTTATAAACTCATGTGATAATTTAGGGTATTAACACGGTTAATAATGGTATGCAAATTTAAAGGTATATGCAAATTTATACGGTATCTAGGTCATAATGTATTGCTGTGAATGGGTCATTTGTTTATAAGCCAACAAGACCTGTTTACCTCAGTGTAACATTTTCATAAGATTTCATTAAAGTGCATGACGTCAAACTAATTTGTGCTAATCATGATGACGTGATATTACCGATGGAGGGGACTTTAGTACTGTAATTTACTAAATATCGAATGCTGTGTTATTTTAGAAGTATTATCTAGGATAAATAGAATTCGCTACTCATGTTTTTTAATATGTAAAATATCAACCTCGTCTAGTTAATCTAGAGCCTTGACAAATACTGATTAACATAGACTCAGTTGATATTTTCCATATTAAAAAACACTCGTGATGAATCCTCTATTATAACAGACATAATTAAATAAATATATTTCTGAAAATAATACAGCAGACTTTTAATGGTCACACTTTATCTGTGTACTCTTTTTGGTCTCTGGGAATTGATGAAAACCATGAATGATACTGTAACAGTAATTACCCATCTGTAGGCTCTGACAATGCCAAAGGTGAACCAGACAGCGTATGAAGTACCAAGTCCATTAGTAGCTGCTTGTGTTAACGGATCATTCTGGATCACGTGAAGAGACAGGTAGGCCACCATTATAAGAGGAGAAACTGAAACACAAAGCAATATGGTTATTTTAACCTTCTTTGACCACTTCTTTAGAACATTCCATCCCGAACCCCTCCACTATCCTAAATGTCTTTTTATTTGAGTTATGAACATAAGGAAACATTTTGTTCAGTATTGCGTCTTGATTTACTATGCAAGGTTTTGAGATCGCTACACAATTTTAAACATTAAATAACAGCTTTTTAATTTTCAATCAATTAACAATGGTTCCTAAATAAAATTTTAAAAACTAAATATTCCCTGCACATGTTGTAACATTTGAATAAATTGTATTTCTTTCTTTTTACATTTAGTTTGTATAGTTTGTAAGGTTTAGTGGATATATATTATACTGAATTACCTTCTATGTGTGTCGATAGTTTAAATACATTTATTTATTTAAAAACCCCAAATACCTATTGTAATAATTATAATATGTACATTTTCAAAATGATGCCAAACATCATTTTCAACAATAGTATTAAAAGATTCGAAAATAACACAAAATAACTAAAGTACCTGATATCAAATACATGTAGTGTGGTATAAAATGGCAGTAATATAAATTATAATAATAAGCTGGTCAGTGACACTAAAAATCACTTACTCCAGTTGTATAGAATTCTTCTGGTTATACCAAACACCAGCAAGTGCTTCTTTCTCCTTTTGAAAATCTCCTCTCTTTGAGTACTGTGAGGAAACAAGGCGTTCCTTAAGAATCCAAACACTATACAAACATTCTGTGCATCTCTGAGAACTTTCTCTGCAACACACAGACCAATTATGACATAACCTAAAGATGTTCTAACATCAGCACCAAGGTCTTTATGAAAATAATTTAAAGTGGCAGCTACAGTCCCTACGAGCAAGACCATTATGATATGATAAAGGAATGTAGACAGAGTCCAAGACCAGAGGAATCCGGTGTTCTGTCGAGGATTTCTGGCCTCTTTTATGTTCTGACTTGACGACACACGGTTTTTTGTTCGACAAGACTTCCACACTTGAAAGCCAAGTCCTCCAAGATTTGTGCTCAGAATATAGCCCATACAAGCGGACAGTATCACAGTTCCCAACACAGAGGGGATGAAGTAGGCTCCCAGAAACACACCAACCGACAGGCTTAGCAGGCACAGAAGTCTACAAGGAGAAAACAGTAAATCAATTAAAATAGACAATTTATTAGGAAATATCTTGAGAAAGAAACGATGCAAATTAATATAAAAAAATACAAGGCATCTGAAATGCTGCAAATTCCTGTATTACTGTATGTTAAATTTCATGAAAATCGGATACTAGTAGAGCAGTGATGTTTTAACCTATATTTTTTATCTTGACCTTTGAAGCAAAGAAGTGAAACGTGAACTCGTTCTAGATGTCCTGATCATATTGCTATATATGAAGTTTTATTTAAATTGGATGAGAAATAAAGTTGCTAGAGTGGTGACTCGTCAACTCGCATATTTAAGTACATAGGTACGTACGTTAAGTACATATGACATATGGGCAAGATGCTACATTCAATCGATAACTCATCAGGGCACAATATTTCAAGCTAACGGTCAGTCCGTTCACAACTTTAAATTCACATATATTGCCATTTGATTCCATAGTGAACTGTTACATTCTAAATTTAAAAGTTGCAAAAAGCCATGTAGCAAAAATGTTCAAGGCTGATTGGACACTTGATACCCAGCACATCAGTGGATAAATTGTAAAAACACTACCTCACAGATAAATCAGTTTCTTAAAGATATCTGTAGTACAATGTAAGGTAACTCATGGCAAATATAATTAATGAATGTAACCGAACAATCAGTTACATAAGTAAAAATCATGTGAATCAATTTTCAGTTACTTAAATTTCTGAAATATTAATGTCCCATGTAATAATGACTTAATACTAGATATACATTTTAAACAAATATCATAATAAAGGTTCAATACTTCCAAGCAAAATATTTTAATTGGAGATATGCTATGATTGTAAACCAGACTTTCCTTGCCCACTAATCTATAATTTTTTAAGAATATGCATACCCATAGTGACATACATGTATGTACATTGTATACATGTATGTTACATACCTGATGCCTGAAGCCATGGGAGAGCCTCCTAGTAATAGAACATGCACCTGTTCCATCAACCACAGAACAAGAGCATCAATGGGAGGCAGGATGCCTGTCACCCATAAAACGGGCAACACAGCAAACACCACACACATCACTTGATTGGCAACAAGGAAAATACTGAAGTACCTGTGGAAAATATAAACATTTATGACTGATAACTGTAGTTACAGTTTTTTACACACATAGTACACTACTTTTATTTTTGACATATTTCTTTAAATATGGTAAA
The DNA here is from genome assembly GCF_016097555.1 of Gigantopelta aegis. NCBI lineage: Eukaryota > Metazoa > Mollusca > Gastropoda > Neomphalida > Peltospiridae > Gigantopelta > Gigantopelta aegis. The sequence continues at coordinate 75,694,098 of NC_054702.1, read as the reverse complement.
CAAATAAATACTGCTTGTTCCTTGTAAGGTGTCTACATTGTGACTTATTAAACATATTGACTTAAACAAGACCCCAAAAATGACAAGAAACATTTTGAACCAAAATGTAATGACTCCTAGCTGAATATGCATTTTGGTAGTTTTCATAAATGCAAGAAAAATTTGTGTGCAAGATTTTTTCATGTGTCACTGGTCAAATTTTACTAACACACTGTTTAGAATATACATTTGGTCAAAACTTGATGAAATAATATGATATTAGCAAAGAATTATCCAAAAGTCAACTGGCTTGTTGAGTATATATATATATACATTAAGTATGCATATTTTATTCCAATACAGGTAATTTCTACCAGCTGACAGGCATTACAGTTATATTTAAATACAAGTATACATATATCGTAGAAAACTGAAAGTATAACAGACTTCATCTTATTATCCGTACTCACCAATTAAGAATGTGAAATGTGATGCACAAAAACACATAAAATGGCCGTGTGAGTGTAGTAACTTCATACACATCCATAGTTCTGAAAATGGCTGGCTCAGGCGGCGAGGTTGCCGTGAGAGAGTACTGAGCAATACACAGAGTCACCCAGCCCAACAGATGCAGCACAACCGTGGCCCCATAGTTGTACCCATACAACAGGTTCAAACTGTTCGGCATCAGATACCACAGTGTGAGGCCGCACATTATTCCCGATACCAGGGCATGGAGTATGATGTTCACTTTAAAAGCTTTTGCTGGAGTCACAAACTCCAAAGTCTCTGCTCCACAGCATGAATCGAACTCAACTTCATCTTCTTCGCTGAAAATATTTTTCTTTTTCACATCTTTCAGTTTACGTGTTTCCTCTTGCTGTGCCTGTGCCTGGACCACGGCACTGATTGTCTGAATGACGAGAACAAACACAAACATGCACGATCCATACACGGAGCAGTACAACACAAGGTTGTCCTTAATCTCATCGTCCGGGTACGACAGTTCTAATATTATTGTGAATATTCCTCCAAGAAACCAGGGTACAACCCAGAGAATGATCTGGTTCAAGTAGACGTAAACCGGTGCATCATAGCCGATCCTGAGTTTGGCGCCACCTAGCACCGTCTGAGGAAATCTCTTCCAAAAGAATTCCTGCTTGTAGTCATTGAGAAGGGGAACTCCATTACCCATGTCTACAGGTGTCAATGATGGTCTGAAAAATATAATCACTAAGTTTTAAAAAAATAACAAAAATAAAAATTACAGCTAACAAAAGATGTAAATCAAGACAAATTTATATCAAATGACAGGTCTGGTGATAGCAAACAATATATTTTATAACAATGTCTTGCAAAGATTATAGAGCCTTTATATCTGTCATATATATAACTGTAATATATTTTACTAGCAATGAAATATTCAGTCTAGATTCAAGACTTTAATAAAGTTCTTGGACTCTACTCATAGGTGCTCATTTCAACTGGAAGTTACATACATGTAGATGTGGGTTTATCTTCAGATAGCAAGAGCACAACATTTAGGTCATGTCCCTCCCCTCCCCTGGCTACATCATTGGTAGCAGTGATAATATACTTTTGATTCCTTAATTTTACTGACAAGTCACAATATTCATGAACTGATGGAATTTTGAAGCCTGCATTCATAGGATATTAGACAATAGTATTATATGCTTATTTTTATAGTGGCTGCTAGCACTCTACTATCACTGCATCATCAATTAACATGATAATAAGACCAATTGAGCACTTTCAAAAAATCTCTTTGTAATAAATATACAGGCTGTTAACAATTATGCTACATGTACTTAGCATAAGTATTGTATTCTATAAAAATATCTCCTATGATTATTTCATTTTGGAAGTGTGGAGGGAAATCTCAATTAGGTCATTTGACCCTATGACAGAAACATAAATATTGGTTGATTTTTAAAAGTACATGTACTTATGTTTCAGGCATTTAATGAGTACATGTATCTCAAACAATAAAAATTATTGCATTAGAAAAATACATAACAAATGGAGTACAAGATGAAACTCAAAGTCCTTCACATTTGAAACCATTGTTTCTAGTGATGCACACTGACAAAAAGATGAAACAGCACAAACATCATGAACATTAAATGGTAATGATCCCAATAATAATAACCTAATGATGTATCAAATAATGAGGACAGCTGTGGTTAACCAGCTTCAGTTCAAACGATTTTGCCATATTTTAGGTGAATGATAAAAAAAAAAAAAAAACACTCCTGAGATGAAATTAAGGTGCACTTGGGTACATTTTTAGTTTGGGCATTTAAGAAGAAAATATTAATGATTGTTTGCCTGTAGAATTGTTGGTAATTGCTTTTTGTATCAATTCTTGACATCATCTGTGTAAAGTTTATGACTTAAGCATTTGCTGGGTACCATGGTAACTGATCACCCACAAGATAGCATGACAGTACAATATGATTATTATTAAACAAACCGGTCCCAACAAATTTTCACATCTCACAAGTTCAAAGGCCATAAATCTATCAAAACTGTAGGCTACATGATAAAGTAAGATACACAAAATTTCACCTCAATGTCTTGAGGCATTAAATCATTGTCAAAAAAAAGAAGTCTAAAAAACTATATGTGGAACAGGTGGACAGATAAACAGAAAGACGGAGACAAAATCTGTAGTCCCCTCCAGTTGGACTGGTGGGGCACTAAGAATATCAAGCTATTGTTGGCCTAGCCTATTTATTATGGAATCGTAGTCATAACGGCCCCAGTACAAAACGGCCCTAACAATAATTGGTAAAAAAAGCCCTAAAAAAGTAGAAACAGCCAAAGTGTAAAAGTCAAAATGGCCCTTAAGAAAAGTTAAAACGTCCACAGTGTAAAAGTCAAAACGTCCATTAAGAAAAGTCAAATATTATTGTGATACAGTTTCTGTTAAAAACGTGTAATAAAGAGTTACCAGTGATACCATTGTTTTATGTACATTTCTGGACTGCGGTTAACATTATTAGTAGTGAGAATTAATTTAGTTTTATGGTAGGATAACTATTTCCTTTGACCGTTTTAACTATTTCCTTAGGCAGTTTTGACATTTTTCTGGGCCGTTTCGTCCTGAGCCTCTGTGGCGTTTTGACCGCATAGTATGTAGCTTAGAATGAAAATGTTACTGCTTTAACAGTTTAAGTAGCCAAACAAGTAATTTGACCGTCATTGTTTCCGTTCCCTTTTTATTATTATTATTAAAAACAATCTTCACAAAATTATTATTTTCTTTGTTTACTGGCACCAGTGACAGCGAGTGGGTTGTAAACAACTTCAACTTGGAACTCGAATTGTCAAGCTGTCATCTTTGAAACAAATAATATATTATTTAACGTTTAACTTACAATTTTTGTATCGTAATTAAATCATTGACTAATGATATGTCAATATATAGGATCTTTGTGTTCACGGGAAAGGTTAAAACAGAAATCACAAATATATCTGTAAACTCTTTGGATAACAGAACTCTCCATTTTGACACACATTGGGGAATTTGACAAAGTAAAGTTCTTCGGAGATTTTCGCATTGTTCGAAATTTTGTATGAATAACAATAATCCAGACTTAATATTATTTCATTCATAATTCTTTTACACATATTTTCATTATAACAATAAAATATTTATCAAATGTTGAAATACTAAATGCGGCTAAATTGAATGAAGCAAAAACATGGCGGTTCCTGGAATCAATGTTAGTGTTGAGGCGGTTCTTGAAAATCAAGTTCAAGAAGTTACGCTTGATGGACAGGAAAAATATGTCCAGTATGGTTTGATTTTAAATAATTACTACATTTAGGTGTCTTTTACTAGTGATATGTTGACAAGATATGCATATTTTACGCAATTATTGATATGAATGACCAAAACCAAACCAAAACATTGCGAAAGGGACATAACCCAAGTTCATAGGGTTGTGATTTTTCAGCATTTTTTATTCACATGGACTGCTAATAGATTACTAGGCAAACAGTTACACATTCTGAAATTAATAGCTCTGCAAACAGGGTTGAAAATTAACATGAAAACCATGGTCTCCAGCAGGGCCAGTTGTAGTTCATCAAGATAAACGTCTCCGGCACGATATTTATTATTGTGATGTTTATTGCTGTGCCGTAACGTTTATCCATTGGATCGAATTTTCCATTTGCAATCACGATTTAATAAAATCAGGCATATATATGTGCTTTACTTAAGAGCCCCAACACGTACAACAACATATTTTAATAAATTTTAGACTAAAATATTAATTACAATACTTCATGTTAGAAGATGACACATTTACAGTTTCAAAGTTATCCTGACACATTGAAAATGCGGAATGAAAATATGGTGGAACGATAATTATTCGTATCAAGCATTTTACGTACAACCAATAAAAAATAATAATTCGGAACTGAATGGAATTGATTATTTATTTTGTTATTTATTTTTTATGTGTGCTTTGTGTGGGTTACATTATAATTATATGCATTAGTAATATTTATGCCATTAAAAGTTGGGTTGTTTATTATTATTATTATTATAATATATATATATATTTATTTATTTTAATTTTAATTTTTTTAAAATTATTTTTGTTTAGTTATCATTTTCATTTATAATTTTTTTTTTTTTGGTTATTTTTATTTAAAGTCGCACACCCTATTTTCAGTCTGCGAAAATTAATTATAATTCTTGTTAATCTACAAACCTGTAACCCACTTAGATCACGTTTTTGTAAAATGGAGTAAAAAAGAAGATTTTCATATCGATAAATACCATGGGAATCCCCGTGACTCAATTACTTGAAATAATTTTGAAAGTTAGTATTCTGATGTCACCAGTAGATGTCTCTCGAAGCACATAAATGCCTATGTTGCGACAAATTTTCCAGAGTGCACACAGACTTGGGGTGCATTCCTTTCACCTCCTGGGCATGTTCCAACTGTTCTGTCCTCTCCAGATATCGTAAGACTTATTGGTTTTAAGGGTTTGTAATGTTTTGTATTGAGATACTTGTCTAAACTTTATTGTTAATGAAAATGTGCATGAACTGTGAAGAAAAACCTCACAAATGAACGACAACAAATCGGATGTTGATTGCGCGAACCGTGCACAAGAAAACAAACCGAACCAAAATGATAACGGTCAAGTGGTATACCAACATCTGTGACGTTGAAACGGGAAGATCCCCTCTAAAAATAGATTGGACCTCGTCTGATCAAAAAAAAATTCTCAGGGGCGCGTGCCTTTTTAAGAAATACAAAAAATGCATTTCGTGGTATTACAAACATCAGGATTACCAAAAAATACTTCAGGAGAATGGAAATGTATATTCTGAATAATAAAATGTAAATAAAGTGTAATTTTATTTGTGAAAAATGGGTTTAATAGCGAAAAACAATGGCGTAATGGTTAACAACTAGGGCGTGTCCCTTTAAACTGAATTTAAGGAAAACACAGAAAAATGCAAACAAAACAAAAGTTTTACACCTTAATTGACAGTCATTCCCATTCATAATTGTCACATTGTTACCCCCTCAAAAAAAAAAAAAAATAATAATAATAATAAAAGTGAAATAAGATCCACATGTGTGCACAATCTGTCTGAGAAAAAAATCCATGTAGGCATTTTAGCCATGCATGACAATGAACATGTATGCATCTGCAGTACTGTGCCATTCAAGAAAAAGATTCCGAAACTGATCACAAGATGGGTCATATGTGATCGTTCATTTTCATAGTAATATTTTTTAACAAGACAAAACAAAAAAGTAGCGTACCAAGGTATGCAGCATGACTTGAATTGTCTCTGAAGTAAAAAAAATAATGCAATGCAAAGAGCCTAAATGTAGAACCGTGTGTGCTTTAGTAATTAAACTAGTCTGGAAGTGGCAGTCCTCTTTGTAGCAATGCAAGAGGGGTAAAATCTCAAAGGATTTTTTCAGGAGTGGCTGTCCTCCAAAAGATAGACACTAGACAGAGTCCATGAAATCATCTACTATTTTGCCAAATGCCCATTCGACAGCATTGAGCAGAAATATGGCCCAGATCATGTATTACGGTTCTGTCGTCCAGATTACCTTGGATGTTCCATCAATTGATTTAAGCCTTTATCTATGCAGTATGATGGTAATTTATAAATATATTTTTTTTAACTTACCCTGAAGTCCCCCTCACCCCCACCCCATTTTTTAAATTTGAGATGATATGGGTTTAACATTTAATAAATTAATATGTTTTTATATGACTTTTATCTTTACTCATTGTGAAGTTACATGCCAATTCATTGGTTCCCTTTTAACACAAATGGACAATGGCCTAAAATTAATATTTTCTGCCGTAGTAAAATGTAATGGTGTGTGTGTGCACATGCGGGCATGTGCGCAATTGTGTGTGTGTGTTCGTACACGATACCGACAACGACTATCAATTAACTGGCCTTTGGAATAAGCACTGTAGTAATGGAAAATGTAATTGTTATTTTTATAGGCGCACAAGCACTCACGTTAGTGTGAGTTTGAACTACATACAAGACAGATTTTGATTTTGTCACAGAATAATATAAGCTAATTAAATATGTTTCTTTTTTCCACCATAACATTGAATAACAATTATCAAATAGCAGCTCTACTGGATAATTATGGCATATCCAGTCCATTCCAATAAGCCGACAACGCAGTGTCTTCAATACGTTTTAAGCTCTATTTTTAACAAAATGGCCCAAAACCACAGAAGCTGAGTCAGGCGCTGTATCAAAATATAGAGCATGGTTTATGTCTTCTGCTGTCAGATATGTATTTTGTGCCAGCATAGACGCGGTGTGTTTTGTCACAATTCAGTTCAGTTTCATTGTGTTTCATTTTCTAACTGAACCATGCTTGCCAGACCCTAAAATTGATGGTCGCCCAACGGACTACCTTTGTAAAATTCTTAGTCGCCCTTAGCCAATAAAGGTCGTCATGGGCGACCGGACAACCGCTAATTTTCAACCCTGTGCAAAGTTCAAAAGGCTGTCAACATAATTGTTGATTTTAATGGATATTATATTTAGATCGACTATAGTCCGGTATACTTAGCCAGACAGCACCCCCTTTTAACAATGTTCCAGTTAAATACGTATTTGCTGACAGGTTTCTTCCTGTAGTGTGTGTATTAGTGATTAATATGTGATTATTATTTTTATCAAGGAGCTTGAAAATGATCAGTGTAAAGGTATTTAATGTCAAACATAAGATTGTTGTTTTATTAGAGCGGGAATATTTGACTACCATTTGGTAGGCAGTGATCACACATAATTTATATAGATTGGTCTCTGATGGTAAGAGAGCATTGATAACTGTCCAGATGTCCCGTCTAGCTCTTTTACCGTCAGAGTACTTGGGCTAGACTATATTTATTTTGATCTAAGGGCAAAACTACATTTTTCCATTCTGCTTTATTCCAGACCACTGTCTATGTCAGAGAACCTTTCAAAACTTGCACACAAAATTGACTTTTACAAGGACGAAAGTGAAGGAAAGGGAAAGCCTACATCAGAAGGAGAGAAAGCAGAAGAAGATGATAAGACATTAGCAACATTTCAGCCTTCACTTTGGCCTTGGGATTCTGTAAGAAATAAGTTGAAGTAAGATGTTCATTCATATTCTTTTAATTTTGGTTTTCAAGAGGAGTTAACATTTAAAAAAAACAAAAAACACCATACAGTCAAGCTTTTACCTTCAGTTTTAATTATTATTAACATTGTTTGACAAATGTTCGAGAAAGTCATTAGCTAGTGTCCTATATGTCTTATAGCAATGCATCTAATAATTTCCATTAGCCCAAATACAAGGTAACATAAATGTGACAGGGACAGGATGTCCTTGAAACAGTGGAGCACTATTGGCTTCTGAAAAGCGTTCAAGGGTAGATCAAGTGGGCCTTTGTGGTCATGGGGGGGGGGGGGGGTTGATGGTGAAGCGAATGTGTAAAATTCATGTTGGGTATATCTCAAAAAGGGAAACATTCAAATGTCCCTCAATTTCCTGTCATGCTGAGACATAAGTAAGTACATGTATGTAATCTAAATAGTAACCTCAGGGGTGCACAAATGTGAAATTGTGATAGTTGCCCGGTGGGCAACCAGTAGCTGAAGTTTGGTTGCCCAACATCATCTCTTGGTTGCCCACATAGAGTATTTCATAAAAAGTTTTATGAATATAATTTTGAACTGTCTTTAAAATGAAACTGAAATTTAAAATGTTTTTATTATTATCATTACTTATCAGTTTAGTTTTATTTCTTTTTTAACATTATTTAACTACAGCTCATCTTCGCTTAGGCTGAAAAAAAGTTTGTTTTGTTTAACGACACCACTGGAGCACATTGATTAATTAATCATCGGCTATTGGATGTCAAACATTTGGTAATTCTGACTCGTAGTCATCAGAGGAAACCCGCTACATTTTTCCTAATGCAGAAAGGGATCTTTTATATGCACTTTTCCACAGACAGGAAGGCACATACCACAGCCTTTGTCCGGTTGTTGTGCACTGGTTGGAACGAGAAAAAACCCAATCAGCTGAATGTATCCACAGAGGCTGTTCGATCTCGCTTGGGCTGTCACAGTCATAGTACTTTGATGAACTCAGGGCTCATCCAGGATTAAAAATACTTGTAGCCAAAAAAATTGCCAAATGGGATTTTTATTTGCCATAATGAAAATGTTTTAGCCAAAATTGTTTTGTGTAGTACTGTATAGAGTATTTATATATGAATATGAAAATGCATCTTTTTCAGCTAATTATGTACAAACTGGAATACATCTGAATAACAAAATTACCCCCTGATCAAAATCAAAGACAGCAATGGGGGTAGGGGCAGTTAATATATTAGCCTACTATGATTTTTCAGTGGGTGAGGGGAGATATGCAGTTGGAAGACAATGCCCTCTGCAAAGACCCCCCCAAATTCTATGGCCTATGGCATTAATAAAAATCTGAGAGCCAATACTCTTCTTTTTTTAAACATTGCTCATTATTTCTGTAAAATATCAATCTTTATTTTGGTTTGAACTGCTTTCAATTGTATTTTAAAGTAACCCATCTACTCCACACCCCAACAATTTTGTAATTTGCACCATTTTGTTGATTTCCACGTCGTGTTATATGCTTGTTGTTGATTTCAGCTTGTAAAATACGTAACTTAAGAATGCAGACTACAATCCCTTTACGTCAAAAGGTTTTGATTAAAAAGATAATGAATTCAAATTTTACGGTCTTTTTAAAATCTAGCTAACTTTTGAGATGTCACCTCACAGTCAACAAATTTATATAATATTTTATCTAACAAATATCATGATTATTTTTAACTAATTGTATTCAGTATACATTTAACCGCAATTTGTATAAATACTGCATGTTCCTTTCCCGCAATCGTGAAATGCATGAGTGCGAAATTAACAGACAACGGAAATAAACAAATGAAACAACAATTAAGTATTCATTGATGCGAACATCTATTTGGTGGTGAGGTTTTTTCTCACAAATTTACATCAAGATTTACTTGCGTGTAATCGTATTGTTTAATGTCTGCAACAGTCTCGGCTGACTGTCAAGCGTGACCTATATGTACACTGAGAACAGCCAACGAACGTTTGGAAAACGTTCGCGAACTATGTGATTGGTTCCCGACGTGATCATTGGGTTTAACATGAAGCGCATAAACCAGTTTAGCGAACGTTTTTGTTTTGCTCGGTCCTAGCCTACTCGTCTTTGGCCCTGAACTAGCATGTGTATCGAAACTGACACGCAATTTCGGTCCGTTTTTATTACTTTGGCTCAAAGACTTTACAGAGTTAAAATAACACGCTACAGATTTTTCAGACTTTTCTTGCATACATGTTGCCGTTAAAATTAATAACTGTGATTATTAAAATAAACAAACACTGTTATGGTGAATTCTTGATGATACCTCTTCTCGTTACCAGTTGCGAGATCCCTGTTAATATTTGGTATTATTATTATATGTTAGGTGTCGGATAGAATATGTAACCGATTGTTCACATCGGAAGAGAAAATGGCTTAGCCAAATTTTTTGCTCAGAACTGGATGGTTGTTGGTGTAGTCTGTGGCCGTTCATATGTCTTGTGCCCTTTGCTAATAACCACCATTCTGAAATGTATCTGCCTGCATTGAACTCGTCAAAATCATGCATGGTGGACGCTGAGTGGATGGCAGCGTTAGGGTAGATATTTATATCGCCTGTCAGTCAAGTTATCAGTTTTGATACTTTTGAATTGCCCGTGACTGTCCGAGTGTCGTGAAGTTTTGTTTTTCATTTTACTTGTTTTATGATTTTCTTGGTTGCCCGTCTGGGCAACTGTTTGACAAAGAATGGTTGCCCGCAACATATTTTGGCTGTCCCGGGCACGCGGACAACCGATTTGTGCACCCCTGAACCTAATGATATTTTTATTTGTAGAGCTGCCCTGACAGAACTCAAAGTGCTGCTGGACGTGTTAAACATCACCAAAGACAAGCGGTATATGGTTGCTGATCCCGTAACTCAAGAAGCAACCTCTTCTAGTCCAGCTCAGCTCTTTTCAAAGAAAAAGGTATTTTTTGTAAAATGTGTTCAGTGTTAATTTTCATGAAATTAAACTTTTATTTAAAATTTACACAGGATTTTTTATTAGTCTACTAGATGTAACCCATGCTGTGCATGGGAAAGTTTAGATGGGGTGTGGTGGCCTTACACTACACACTGACATGTAGATATCCATTTCTGTGTTTAGTAACAAACATGGAAATCTCCAGTACAGTTGCATTTATGTAATTCATCTTTGTAATATGCAATATTTAGTGTATGGTATTCAACTGGACATGAGCGCAAAAAGATTCTTATAAAATGTGTCATTGGAGAAGTTCAAACAATGCGTTTGGCAGAATAAATCAAAAGGGGAGAAACGGTCAGAACAGTGGCACATTGTTAAAACTGTCTTGTGTATTATATTAAATAGATAATGACAGAAGCATGATATTTCATTGTTATAGTTAGTGAATGATTTTAAGAAATATTTTTATTCTGATTATATGTTAATACTATAAAATATTTATTTTAAACTAGATTACTACTGAATATTTTAAAAACATTTATCTCATCATCAACACAATTAATATTATTTTTTATTATTATTATTTTGTTGTTGTTCTCCTTCAGGCTATGTCTGGTGCTGCTGGGGTTTTAACAAATGGAGCAGATCGTCTGAAAAAAGGACAGGTGGATGTAGCTAACCGTGGACAAAATGACTTCCATTTTGAGCTGCTGAAGCTTAGACAGAATTGGCGATTAAAGAAAACAGGAAAAACAATTCTTGGTGACCTTAGTTATAGATCAGGTAAAAATAAGTCGTCATCGAACAAAAAGGTGGTAGCTCAGTGGTAGAGTGCTTATGTGAAGTGAAATGGGATTCAATGGAATCAGGTTTTTTCCCATTCCAACGAATGCCCCACAACTGGTGCTGTCCTGTTTAATAGAAAGTGCATAGCATTTTCAAATCTATTTTAACTTTGTAAATGATCTCAAGCAACTGATTATTATATGATGATGCCACACTAAAACAATATACATGTATTTCATGACTTCACATAAATATAAATTCATTAAGTAACAGACCTAAGTTTTTGTACACTATGACATATTTTTCACTATTAAAGCCGTTTCTGATAACTGAAATCGGACATTACTTAGATTTTATTGTTTAGGTTATTCATTTCCACACATCCAAAATATTCCTGGTCATCTGGGTGTTTCTAATTCCACGAAATGCATTTTATTTAAAAAAAAAAAAATGCAAGTACCTCTGAAAAGTAACAGTTATGGAAACAAGCTCTAGTTTAGTTTTTAAGAGTATTTCCCTGTTTCAACGTCACAGACTGTTGTTTCTCTTTATTGTAACATTATCTAAATATGTTGCAGGTTAACCAAACTTAGTGTCCATATTTATGGGTTAAAACTAGGATCTGTGACTTTAATTTTGTAGCGGGATCTCGGTTCTGGCAAGGAGGGACGTTTGAGGTGGTCAAGAGCACAGACCCGGGCGAGTCTGACTCGGGAGTTCAGAAGAGCAGTTTGGAAGTGGTTATTCCCAGTGAGCTGGAAGGAGTGGCCTACATACAGGTGGAAGTGAAGACTGTCCCAGGTAACAATAAATGGCTCATTTCATATCAATTATGAATTTATTTCAAGCTGTTCTGAAATTGTTTGGTGGGTGGAGACTTTTTTTTATATACTCATCATATCATCCACAAAAGTAAAATGATACTGAAACCTTACATGCATCTAGGGGTAAGATACAGCAGACCCACCAGATATAAAATAATAATTATCAAGGTTTCTGCCAGAAGGTACCCTCAAATCTTAGAAATATATGGATATATTTTTGTAATTTTTAGAAAGATTATAAATTAATAAGACAATTGCTATTCAAAATGTGTCCAATGTCAAGATTTCAAACCTATAAACACCTAATATGAGCACTTACAATCTGTTTTGTTTTTATTATGTACCCTCAAATTATTTTCTGGCAAAGAGTCTGATTTTTGTGCCTCCCCATCCGCCCTTGGATGTTTTGTTTAAATGTACTTTATATCAGAGTAATCCTTTAACATGGGTTTTTATCATCAATATGCGCTTTAGTACATGTTCAAGTCATGTAAATTTAGTCAACAACCATTGGTATCTGCAATATATATTGGCAGTGAAAATAATATGTGCCTATATATTTTGCTACTTGAGGTTGGGCACAAACAGTGCAAAATTTATATGCACACATTTTTCCCCCTCAAATTACAGTTTTGTATCATATGTAACATTCAAAAGTTAGAATTCTTATAAATACTAAATATAGATATCACTTGCACATTGCATATGGTTTGTAAGTGATCAATTGTCATTAAGTCCAGTCTGTTTTTTAATTGAAACATATTTAGGGCCTCAGTGATGGTTTTACAGTTTATTATGTAATTGGAGTTTGTGATATTTTTTTACACAGAAATGATGGACTTGACGTCCGCTACCTTAAAAATGCCAGCTGGCCTGGGATCAGTCCGGTCAGATGCATACTGGCAGCAGAAACTAGAAGTAGCACAGAATGTACTGTTCTGTAAAGAGCTGTTTGCACAGGTAAACTTCACCATGCTGAAAGCATGGTTTTGTTTTCACTGATATGATAGTACTTTCATTTTAATGTTGTAGCTAAATGTATGCTGTAGTGAAGTTCCAATTAATCTAGTATGTTGATCATTGCTCAAAATTTCATCCAGTACCAAATATTAGAATGCTGTTTATTATATTTTTAAAAATGTATTTTACAGTTGGCTAGAGAAGCTGTGCAGGTCAAGTCATCAACCCCACACATGGTAGTTGGCAACCAGATCATAACAAACGTGAGTCATTCTCAGAAACATCCACTCAAATAACTTCAAAGTAATGACTACCAGTATGCATACAAAAGTAGGTTTGTCATTCTTGGAATTTTGAATACTGGATATAATTTTACTTATGGATATTTATGCTTTGTATTAATCTAGTTACTGAAGAAGGTCTTAAGCACTGTAATGTGGAAATTTGTGTTTACTGAAATTATAAAGTTATTTATTTTTACAGGTATTTCCAGGAATACAGCTATCAGTAGTTCTCTGCCACTACACTGGAAAAGAAAAGAAGGCAAGTTTATTTCATTGTAGGCACACCTTTAACTTTGTATATGAAGATGACATCTTGTTTAATTTTCATATGAAATTAAGTCTTTTGTTGGGACCAGAGTCCATATTTTCAAAGTTATCTTAGCACTACAAAATCGTGAAACCATCGTATGACATCACTACAGCACATGCTATGATTGTGTTACGATATCATAGCACTAAGATAGCTAGGTTGTTGTAGCATAAGTTACATTACCATCCCTTTAGAGACAGAACAACATTTGGGAGCTGGTTAGGTATGTTTCTTGTCTGTCACATGTTTTGACATGCATGTTTTGCTTATTGTTTACAGGTTCCATTACAGCCACAAAAACTGGAACACAACCATGTTCTGGAGCACTCCCTGCACCAGCTGTTGCGAGAGGTGCACTACCGAAACACGAACCTAGCACCACCTCACCCAGTCAACGCTATGCTGGGTATGAGCAGGAAGAGGAGACTGGCAGGGCCAGAAGGCATGTCCCGGACAGAGCTAGCCGAGATGGCAAATGGGTATAGTATGATTTCAGTGAAATTATGTTACTAAGTCAGAGTGAACGTGTGAAATCTTACTTAAAGGAATGTTTTCGATTCCAAATCAGGTCTCACATTGGAAAACTGTTTGTTTTGGCCAGTTTTCAGATATGTACATGTATGTCGAATATTTCCTTGAAACATATTCAAATGCAGGGCTAGCTCTGGATGAGCAAAACATTTCGCCAGATTATTTTTAAACATGCAAAACCACAGTTATTTTTCAACAAAATACCATTTGCTTGAGATTTGTTCGCCAAATTAAATAAAGTTTGCCAATTGTTCCTAAAATTCTCAATTGGCGAATTTGGCGAGTGCCAGAGCTAGCCTTGAAATATGGTTAATTTAAGGAATATTTGATTAGCCAAAAACTAAATGTTGAAGCCACTTTGAATAAAAATTAGCAATTGGCTAACTGGGCTATGTATATGGAGAGCCCTGCAAATGTTTGTGATTTTGCTCTTGATTATGCAGCACTATGTTATCTGATGATTATTTTGGTTTAACCAGTTGTGTTTTTTATTGTTTGTTCTTTTAGCGAGGCTCTGCTGGAGCAGATTATCAAGCAGACTAAACATGCTGTGTTGAGATTAAGGTATGTTCACTAAATTCAAGAATGAGGTCTTCATTTGAAAAAAAAAATTCATAATAATTTTTTCAGGAACACATTGCATTTGTTGATTTCAATTAATTCAGTGTCTTCAATCAGTCTAAAACTCTGTATGGGTTCCTGCACATTTTCAACACAAAAAGTGAAATATAAAATCTTTGAAACTAAAACAGACCATTAAGTTGGCATGGTTGAAGTTATTTGATTTTGTTGCCAAACATGAATATAAACAATATTATGTTTTATAATATACAGTCGAGCACCATTGTGTCGATATCGTGGGGACCGCACATAAATATCGAGTTAACCAAATATCGACTCAAACGTTCAGTCAAGTATGTAAATAAAAAATTACAAACAAAAGATGTCAAATTTAAAAATGAAATATAATTTATTTTTTTAAATCAAATCAAGAATTTTATTTAATTTCACAATAACATAATGTAACACAAAGAAAAATGTTCTGAAATTAATAATAACAAAGTAATCAATCAATAAACCAATCAATAATACCGATGTGCGCAAGCTTACTGAATCTGTTAAAAGTTTTTATAAATTGTGGAATTAAAATGACTGTGGATATGGAGACAATTAAACAAAAAATTACTAAATAAATTTTAACATTATAATAAAGGATTAAGAACAAAATGCAATTATACAAACTGGAAGAACAAATAACAATCACAACACTTAATTCACAAAGTCTGTTAATAATGTCTGTCGCGCATTAGAACAAGGCATGAAAGCTACTGAGCTTAGAAAGTTTGTTAAGTCCCCAATAGCACGGACGGGATTTCCATTGGAATCTCTGCTGTCCACAAATCGAGTACAACAGGGGTCCGGGCAGCCAGTGTTGACAGTGGAATGTCGGCAATGGTTTGGTTACATGCCCAAAATACCGTCCGAGCATTAATTATAGGTCATGCAATTTATACTTACCCTTTTAAACATTTTATTTATTTTAACAAATAATTTTACTATCGACACATCAAGGCACTTTTGTCCATAAATGTTTAATTAGGGACCAAAAAAATATATCGACACAAACGTAATATCAACTCAATCGTATCGACTCAACAGAGTAAAAAACATATTTAATACACGTTTCGGCCGAGACCGGCCAGTCATATCAACACAAACAATATATCGACTCAAGCAAGATCAACACAATGGTGCTCGACTGTACAAGATTATGCATGTTTCAATCACACATGAAAGAGCCGATTGCTTCACATTTGTGATTACAAGCAGTCGGTGAACAAAAAAATCTACTAACAACATTGTCATTAAAATATTTTGTTTTGTTGGTCTCCAGGACGATGCACGTGATTGACCAGCTGGCGGTGTCGGTGCAGGATCCCCAAATTACTGCTCACTGGACATGTCTGAACAGCAGTCTCGAGTCAAATGTCAGAATACACATCACATCTTGTGGATACGAAAATGTCAGGTTAGAACAGATGTTTCAGTAAAATACTTGTGTTCAATGTACCATGCAAACCTCATTCTCTGTTCATCTTCATTACCTTAGAAACTGAGGGCATCACAGTGCATAGGCTCACCAAAATGAGGATAACAATATACCTTTTTCTTGTCCTACTTCATATAAATAAAGATAAAAATCAGGTTTGTGCTCCTCCAACTAGATATTATGCGATCCCTGTTCCTACTTTCAGCTATAGAGTTTTAGTTGGCCACTACAAATTAGTTAACTTCAGGCTTTGTCTTTTAAAGGACATTTGTCACAGCACTTGCTTGACCTTTGAGATGTTAACTGCATTTAACAAGTGGTTACAAAAAAAAGGAAATGGTAACATTAAAGTTTAAGTGTTTTTTTCAACATCAAAATTGGTGGATTTTAAGAAAAATTGTGCAGTTGTTACTGCATACACAAATATACTCTGTAGTGACTCACAATGGCAAAAGTTAAAATTTGTTTTGTTTAATAACATCACTTGAGTACATTAATTTATTAATCATGGCTATTGGATGTCAAACATTTGGTAATTTTATCATATAATTTAAAAGAAGAAACCCGTTACATTTTTCCATTAGTTGCAAGGGGTATTTTATATGCATCATACCATAGACAGGATAGCACATACCACTGCCTTTGATATACTAGTTATGGTGCACTGGCTTGAATGAGAAATATCCCACCGAAGGGGAACGATCACGCATCAGACGAGTGCTTTACCACTGGGCTACGTCATAATGGCAAATCTTTTGAAACTGTTTTGTTTTAGAACCTCTTTGGATCTTCTGATTGGAGTGGACATGATACAAGCAATTCTTAAAGATGGGAAGACCTGCTCTCTGTCATTTGAAGATAAAGAACTGCAGGATCTTATTTTATGGCAGGCAAGTATCTAACTTGAAGATTTTTTTAAAACTAGAAATAAATAGCCTCGCAAAGAATATGTTCTTTTAATAATTTAGACATGTTTTGTCTATTTCAAAGCAGTTGGAATGCAAGATAATAATTATATACATTTCTGCTGGTGGCTTAACACTGGGTTTTTTTTGCATTTATCTTGGGTCTTAGTTGTTCCTCTGGGTGTTTTTGTCAAAGAGAAATAGATTAATCATGAATTAGACATCATAAACTTAATATAAAATTAAATTATGTTGGGGGGTTTTTGGGGGGTGTTCCATCAAACCAGTTTATGGTAGGCAAAACATTAAGTAGAAAGGATTTTTTTTTTTAATTGCACACCTTCAGATGACCAGTGATCAAGTTAGATTCATATGTGTGTACTATGTCATAAGATATGTGGCTCATCTACCCAATAGTTGAATTACCCAACTGGAATTATCACTGCTGAGCTCTTCTACAAACTTGTTTTTTCCCCCCATATTTAAGTATCTTCTCTCTTTTTTCAGATCTCTCAGTATCATGTCACAGTGGTGCAGCAGCTGGTCAAGTATCAGAGCTGGCAGATTCTGTCCATGAGTTTAAATATGGGAACTGGTGACATGGAGACATTTGGCACTGCATCCTCTATCATGTTGGCATCACCACGGGGAGACGTGTTAGTATCACACACTTTAGATTTATTAGGAGAGAAAGTTTTAATTGTGTTTTACGCCACATCCCTGTCGTTTATTAGGAATAAAAACTGTAGTATTGATAAAATGTTGCAGAATAATTTCAATTCCATATTTATTTATTTTTTATCATGTACTTCCTTTTCTTTAGTGTTTGCAGAAATTGAATTCAAAATAGTTTTTAGTTTCTTAAGAATAAATTATACGTAATCAGCTTCAAGATGTTGCTATTACAAATATTTAGGACCATTTTTACAACAATTTTCCTGGACGTATTTTTACCATGTCTATTATATGTATTGTAACTCTCACAATGTTATTGATTTTTCAAAACATTTTATTTCATGGATTCTCCTTTCCTTCTGCCCATCTGTCTGTCCCACATATAGGTGTTGGGACATTTGTTTCACAATGTCTCTAGATATCGAGCTGAAATTTGTCTATAGCTTTATTTTATAGAAATCAATGTGCTCTAGCGGTGTCGTTAAATAAAACAAACTTTACTTTTTTTATTTTATAGTGACATATCAAGTTTGACTTCATGATGATTTACCCATGTTTTACAGTTATGTCCCTTGAACTTAGGAAATATGAAATTTGTTATCAGGAATCTCTTTTCTTTCTTTTTTTCATTTCACAATGCCTCAATATACTGAGCTGAAAATTTGTGTATAGCTTTATTTAAAGTTAGTCTTTGAAATTAGGAGATAAGAAAATTTGTTGGGCCAGGTAGGGTACATGTATTGCTTTAGCAGTACTCTCAGAATGCTTGTATTTTTCTATTCTAAAAATATCATCTTTTTTTGCAGAGTTCTTGCTCTGAAAAGTGGACCTTCGAGTGATCTGACTCTGAATATAAAACAAAAGGAAATATCCACAGAATCAAACATGCCATCCATAATCACCGATCCCAAATGGTTAAATCTTGGTGGGCCATTCAGACAAATCAACTTGGATCGTCTGGAAGGCAGGAATTTCGCTAGTAAAATGGACATGCTCATGGCACAATTGACAAATATATCCAAGGATCACAATCTTATTATGGACATTTCAGATGTGGACAATCATATATAGTTTGACCGATTGGGTGTAATATTTACAGTATAAAAATGTACAAATATTTGGTTTTCAAGAGCTTAATCAGATGAGCACAGGTTTATGTGGGTGTTGCTTGATAACAAAAAAACGTCCCTACCAAAATGTCTGTGACTTATAAGAGAAAATTGTCATGACAAAGAACTGAACATGAATTAACATTTTGCAGCTATAGTTGCTTCATTTGGATAACTATAGTAGTACAGTATCGGATCAAGCTGGTGTACCAAGAAGAATCTACCAGCAATTCCAGTTACAATAAAGAATTAAATGTGCTGTGGTGGGGCATCATTAAACATTCATTCAATACATTTCCTTGTTTGTTTCTGGGGTTTTTTTTAAGATGCATACCTCCAATGTGGGTGTTTTTTTCACATTCACAAAGTAAAGACCGTCTACTTCTTGTTAGGACCTATTTTATTGGATCTATTAGCTTTACTGGTACCAGTATATCAAAATATCTGGGGGAATTACACGTTTTGTTTTTATTTCTTCAACCAATAATAGTCCTGAGTTGAATAACTTGCAAACATTTATGCATATTTGATGGTATTCTTTTTTTTTTTAGTTTATTAAAACCAAATAAGATATTGCAGTGTTCTTGCATCCAGTTCTTTGTACTCGTATCATGTAAGATAATTGAAATAGAATTTAAATATTTTCTTGTGTATCAACATAGTCATTTGCTACACACTCTCTCTCTCTCGTATTAGTCCCCTACCAGTCCAACAGGAGAGAACTATAGGTTTCATCTCTGTCCTGTATGTTAGTCCATCCCACATATGGTTTTCTGGATTTTGTTTTAGATTTTTTTACATGCCTCAAGATGTTGGAACTGAAATTTTGTATACAGCAATTGGGCATGATCGTAAATGCATATGAATTACCAGCATTAAGTGAGTTTCCAACTAGGCCATTCAACTTCATTGACTTTTCATAATATGTGCATTGCAAGGATCACTGGATTGCAGGAGGGGTGATAGTTTATACATTGTTGAACTATGGCTATGGTGTAGTACATGTTTTATTTTCTGTAAAATGTTCAACATACACTCCTACAAGTCACTTGACGTGTTATGGTTGGCCTGATGATGAGATATATATTATATATATATATAAAAGTTATTAGAATGAAGTGTATCAGATGAATATATAAACAGATAGAATTTCACAACGTTTTAATGGAATAAGCACCTTTCACCTGTAACTGGTTCATCAGTTCCATATACATGACAGTGAAAGGCGGTTATTCCATTAAAACGTGAAATTCTATCTTTTTTATATATATATATATATATAATTATATATTTGCAGATGGTTTTAATAAAATTTTCTCTGTCATTTATATTGACAAAATGTACTACCCTTTTCTGGTTTTGAGTGGCCTAATCCACAAAACAACTTTATCGATTTACTTGGGTTTGTGAGAGGAAGGGGATTTCAGTCTTGGTGACAGATTTCCTAATAGAAATTATGCCGTTATTAAAAACAACTATTTTAATTTTATATCACATTAAGTATGACACTTTGAAAGAAAGAAATGTTTTATTTAACGATGCACTCAACACATTTTATTTACGGTTATATGGCGTCAGACATATGGTTAAGGACCACACAGATTTTGAGAGGAAACCCGCTGTCATCACTACATGGGCTACTCTTCTGATTAACAGCAAGGTATCTTTTATTTGCGCTTCCCACAGGCAGGATAGCACAAACCATGGCCTTTGTTGAACCAGTTATGGATCACTGGTCGGTGCAAGTGGTTTACCCATTGAGCCTTGTGGAGCACTCACTCAGGGTTTGGAGTCGGTATCTGGATTAAAAAACCCATGCCTCGACTGGGATCCGAACCCAGTACCTACCAGCCTGTAGACCAATGGCCTGCCACGACGCCACCATGACACTTTGATGTAATGTAATTAAAAGGTAAAAATTTAACTGGAATGTCACTGTGGACGGACTACATGTTAACTGTTGCATCACTTTGGCAACTAAAACAAATCAACTCTTCATTCAAATATACTTACAATCCAGATTTGGAAACGTTAACAGTAAAATTGCAATGGACACTATTTTTCCACGTCATTCTTTTTTTGCCATGTTCATTTTCTTAATTGCAGGGGTTGTTAGTGGTATTTTTTATACTGTAGTAGGTTCCCTTTTTAAGTGTTGCACCCACTCCGTAGAAAAATCCTATATCTCCTACTGCCAGTATATAGTAAATTACTTGAGTCAGAGTGTGGGTGGGACAAAAAGGTTTTCAGTACTTTTATAATGAAAAAGAAAACCCCATGAATATCAAAGTAATGTACTGTTTAATGTATGTTTTAAAAAATTCCTATCAGTTACTACTGTTTACAATAACATTGAAAAGTCACAATCAAGACCCAACAATCATTTCATGCTTAGAATCGTCCTTGACTTGAGCACTCTTACGAATATGTGACAAAGTCCTTCGGTGTTGTATTGAAGCGGAGGCTGTGGTGAACTGCTTGCCACATGTCTCACACGTATAAGCTTTGACAGTGTCGTGGGTGCGCTGATGTTGATGCAGACCCGACGACTGTGAGAACATCTTTCCACACACACTGCATGTGTACGGTTTCTCACCACTATGAATTCGCAGGTGATCATCTAGTGTGGTGGAGTGGGAAAATTCCTTGCCACACATCTCACACTTGTATGGCCGTTCCCCAGTGTGAATTCTCATGTGTTTCTGCAGATCTGAAGACTGTGAAAAACTATGACCACAAATACCACAGTGAAAGGTCTTTTCCCCGCGGTGACCTCGTTCGTGTCTCCTCAGATCATTCGACCCGATGAAATAACGACCACACTGCTTACACTGGTAAGGTCTTTCCCCAGTGTGTCTCCTCATGTGACGGACAAGATCAACACTCTGTCCGAAAGCTTTGTCGCACACACCACATGTATACGGTCTTTCCTGAGAATGAATTTTTTCATGTCTTGTTAAGTCAGATTTTCTCAGAAAACCTTTTGTACAAATGATACAGATAAATGGTTTTTCAACATTGTGTGATGGTAGTTTGTTGCACAATAAACGTGTCTGTAACCATACTAAAGATTGTTGGTAATTACCTTTTTTAGAGGAATTACTTTTCTCTACATTAATGCCAGCAGACTGGTTATTTTGATAATTTTGACACCACAACTGGTTAGTATCAGTATTTTGTTCAATGTCTTTATCTTGAATTATTCTATTTTGTGCACACTTGACTGATGTGTGTTCCCCAATATGTTGACCAGTTAGTCTGTTTGAAGCCCTTGTTGAAACTCCATCAAGACCAAGACATTTGTTTTCACCATCTTGTTTGTATCCATCCAATTGTTGAGTTACTTCCCTTGTCAGACCAGCATGCATTGTTGAAAATTCTTCTTCAGTACACGGTGTAGGAATTCCACCTGGTAGATATACATGTTCTGCTGAATCTCGTTTAGTAACTCTACTTGTGTCTGAATCATGTTCTTCAGTATCCAGCTTTGCAGTAAACATGTTTGGTAGACTTGAATTTTGTTGTTGCAGCACCGTGATGCAAGTTTATTGTCCTTCTTCAGTTGTTTTTTTTTGTTTGAATATTACTAAAATAAAGAAGAAGTGTTTTATTGAACAATGCACTCAACACATTGTAATTATGGTTATATGGCATCAAACATGGTTAAGGGCCTGAGATAATTAAGAGAGTAAACTCACTGCCATCACTCCTTGGGCTACTTTTATATGCACTATACAAATTACTAATCTACCTGTGTTTGAAGATCTTGTAATTAAAAAAAAAGTGTACCATTTACGAAATATGAATTTGAAGTGAAATTACTGTAAGAAATGTTATATTTATTTGGTACAAAGCTAAAACATGGGTGCAAAAAGTGCCAGTCGTCCTTAAATCCGAATCACATTGTTAACAACTATAATAAATTACTCTCCTACCTTTATTTATTATTTATACTGATATCATTCAAATTCAAAATTAGCTACCCGGTACATTATTGCAATGCTTCACAACATTAACAAAAAATACTGGTCTACTGAGCTTGACCCATCAAAATTTTATAACGAGCAGACAACGCTGTTTACAGGTTGGTATATTTTTATTTTTCATAATTTTGGACAAACTATTAAGTTTTAAAATATTAAAGAAATAAAAAGTACCTTTTGTCAAATATATCATAAACAAAAAGTATTGTTGGATAGGTTTTATTGTGTAGGAAGCAAAAACAAGGGTGCGAAAAGTATGTCCTAAATTATTCCTAAATAATTACATGGGATATGTTAAACATATAGTTACGTTATATTATATATGTAACTATAGTATTTTTATTAGTGGTTTCTTTTTGGGGGTATCTGTGTTGTCGACTGTGTATTTGACCGTAAGCGTAACAATGTGGTTCAGATCTCAGGTTTTTTAGTATGAAATTATAAATATTTCACCCAAAATTAGTGTACATTGTTTACCTATTTAACCCTGCTACCTTCAGAATTACATTATTGCTATAAGAGTTACTTTAAGATGTTAAATACTGGTGGCAAAAATTAGATACATTATTAATTATTTTCAGTTTTATTTCATGATAGTACCCTCATCACATAGTTCGTTCCGCTATGGTCAAATGTAATGCATATGTGTCAAACCACTGACGAACAGTCTATTTTGACCCTTCCGAATCATTGGATCCTCATTGGGCGCATTAAATTAGTAAGTCGAGTAATAGCCACCATTCCCACGCTCAACTAAGTCTGGACCTGCCGCTTTATTATAATTTTTTCTTCAAAAATGACCCTACTTCCAACAAAATCTCAATAATCGGCTCTTGGACATTGCCACGCTCAACCTCCTGAACCGGCTGATTTATATTTTCCAGCTTCCAACACAATCTGAATAATCTCCAGCAAGCAAGATGAAGGGATCTATCAAAATTACATAATGACGGTTAATTATTGGTTATTTTTTGTTTTGAAATAGAAACATTACACCGTCAATTACATACCCGTGAGAGAAAAAACTAAACAAACCCAAATACAATTTAAATTTATAATCTGTATACATATATGGTTAGCTTAAATGCGTCGAGAGCAGTGTTATACAGACGTGTCTGTATACAATGTCTACCAGTAATTCTACCAATACTTCTTTACAGGAGAGGGAGCTTTAAGATAGCAGGAAAATGTAACGTCTGTCTCTCTCTCTCTCTCTCTCTCTCTCTCTCTCTCTCTCTCCCCCCCCCCCCCCCCCCCCCCTCCCGAGTATTTTCTTGTTTTAGCCTTATTTTCGTACGCACATTGGCAGTACATTACACTTTTTATATTGTTGAGTTGATTATGTCCGGATCATGCAGGGAATCTGTTAAAACGTTTGCATCAGTATAGTCCGACCTCAGCACTTATTTTTCATAAGTGTGAACAGGGGTTGGGGTGGGTGGCAAGAGGTCAATTAAGTATATCAAGTTTAAAAAAAAAAAATCCTGGAGAGCATATATCTCCAACTCCTAAAATCTCTAACCCCCCCCCCCCCCCCCCCCCCCCAATGTTAACTAGTCTTCACCGTGTGTGCATATGGCTGATCACACCTATATTTATTATGTGCCAACATGTCTTGCCTCCACTGGAAAAATTCCTCCTTCAAATATTAAAATTTGTCAAATTGTGTGGTTTCACATTTGCATTTTAATGCCATCTGCCCAGTGTTTCAGATAACTTATAGTTCTGAGGCCACATGTTAAAACGTCAACTGTTGTATTCTTCCAGACTAGCGAGAATCTTATCTTACTCACACCCCTTCTTGAGCACATATAGTTCAAAACATGTGCCTATGACAGGCGTACTTTAAAAAAAATTGTTTTAATTGAACAGCATGTTAAATCTACACTTCAGTTTGCCTTGAGACCTCTCAACGCTTTAAATCCTGTTCATATACATTTTTGTACATATCTTTGTTTGACACCCAATAGCCGATGTGTATTTTTCATACTGGGGTGTTGTTAAGCAATAGCATTCATTGGTTTATTCTCCTCGCTTTGTTTTGCTGAAGTTCAAAGCTGACACAGCCTCCAGCATTCTAGCAACACTTTTCAAATTAAATAAATCGTGATTCTTAAAACAGTATTTATAACCCATGGTCTAAATTGCAAATTATAACACAAAGTCAAAAATAATATATTTATTTAACAGGTTGTATTAAAATTGTATACCTGCAACATTCACCAAATTTCCTTCTTTTGTCTTCTTTGAGTTACAGATATCTTACATGAAAGTTTATTAAATTTGCTTACTCAGCTACAGGAACAGGTCTGTTAATGTGAAAATGTAATTTTATTACACATGTAGTTTTATATTTTTTATATGCTTGTTGCCCATTAGACCACATTTTGCACCAGCAACTTTACATCCAAATGTGATGGATTTCTTCAAGTCCAATCCTTTGCCAAGAGCATAAATTGTACCGCCAACAAATGTGTCTCCTGCACCCAGTGTGTCAACAACTTTTTCAGGTGGGAATGCAGGACATGTTACTACGCCTATTTGATTATTCATTGCTGCAGCTCCTAGTTCACCCCAAGCACAAATGATAGAAGCACTGAAAAACATCAGGGAGGAGGTATGTTACTACATAAAACAACAACTATCAGGTAAAAATATGGTGCTATAGCTATTAAAACAGAAAGGTGTCAATCTAACATAACAGTTTGAAATTTTGTCAATAAGATGATTTTTTAAATAATGTATTATGCTCACATCATTAAAACCTAAACTTAAATGTAGATATACATGCCCTATAAATTTTACTTTTATAGCTAAATATATATATATTTAATCCGATTATTACAAACCAGTACACAAGTTATAAATTATGGCAAAAAAGGTATAAAATAGATAAATAAATGGCATTGACTGCCGGACTTAATTTTTCATCAAAGTTGCATTTGCAATTATCAAGAACTACTCACATGTATAACAACTAGATGCTGAACATATTTTCAGATGTCTACAGCCATATACACTATTAGTAATATAAGCATTTATTTTGCAATAATTGATCATAAAAAAAAGATAATATATTTGAATATTTTATTTACCCAGGTCTACACTTTTCAAATAGGCATTGTACAGCATCTGTCATAGTGTTACAGCTAAATTGCATTGCGTACTGCTTACTCACAAACACATATTCAGCCATATCAAACAGAATATCTGAAAAATTAAAAACAAAAAACAAACTAAAGACACAATTTGTTTGATTACCACATAAATATTTAGTCTTCAAAATGAGACAATTAAAACTAAACAGGCCCCTCTTTCACTATTACAACCCTGCAGAATGTCAAACGCATACTAAACATTTGCAATAAATATACGATTAAGTAGTTCAGAAATAATCATAAATATTGAATTCAGTTCTTTGTTAACTTTAGTTAGACTTACTAGCCTGTGGTCTTTCTGGCTTTTCAAGTTCAACTGATGTGTGTAGAATGTGATCTGTACCCTTGTTGTACTCATCAATACGTTGAAGCATCTTTTTTATTTCGTCACAGCTTGGTCGAGCCTAAATATAACAAAGACAGTTATACTGATGGAGAAACTTCATTTCAAATCAAAAGGGTAATTTACCTGAAGCTACAGATAGGTTATTATTATACAGGATACCAAATTGAAATTTCCTCTTGTAATATTGAAGAGTATGTGTTATTTGTATACTATAATACCCGTATCACCTTAATTACCTGTCACCAGTTCCCTTTAAAGCATACCAGCATTGTTTAGTACCAAAATCATGTACTGTATCACATTCTGAAGCTATACAGTACATACTCTTACCTCGAAATGAATCCATTTGTACGTATTCAAGTCAATTTTGGAAAAGTCTTCTAGTGTTAATTCAGGAAGATTTCTAAAAAGACAAAAAATTGAAGTGCGTATAATAAAAATATGGAAAGATTTTTGGGGCTTGCATTTTCACTTGGCTTTTCAACAAATGTACGCAGCACAATGCAGTATTTTGTCTATCACATTAGCTGTTTGACAAGTGACCTATGTTTGTGTTCCTTTGATCATGTTTAATTTATGGTCATGCACTCTACTTTGAAAAATAGTTAAAGGCACAATATATATCTACTACAATTGTAGTCATTTGAAAAATAGGACTAACTTTAATGTCGTTATTCGCAGACGGCTATCAATATTGAATCGCAAATATATTATTTCTCTTTTATTCTATAAATTCTACTAACTAAATCAGTAAATTATTTCTCTTTTATTTTATAAATTATACTAACTAAATCAGTACTAACTTGTTGGTATGTAAAATAGTCCTGGAGCCGTTCAAACTGTTGAGGATAACTATGGAGAGAGGACAGCAACATTCCCGACACCCCACACAGTTGTCTGTGCAGATACCATAGTTAGCAAAGTCCTCCTGCAAGAAACTGAAAAGGAACAATCACGTAAACATGCAATAATTGATTGTCAACATCAATGTAAAAAATTTTAAAACACAGTGTAAAGAGCTGTGCAAAGTATAAATATCACAAGTATATTAAAATTTTGTGTATGTGAATATCGCAGATAAATATATTAAAATTTTGAATAAAATTCAAGGTGTAAAAATGTCAAAATAAGTTTTGGCTGAAATCGAAATGATTCCATCACAGTAAAAAGAAATCAGTCTATATAGTGACCACCCCCATTTAGGCAAATACGACACATTTAGTTATTGTGGGGTCTAAACTCTCGCAACTTTGCGATATCGCAGTGTAATGTATAACAACTTGAAAGGACAATGTGATGTTGCTTTTAATGATACTTGTGAATTAGGCCATTTGATGTAGAGTACTAACACTCCAAACAAAAACCATAGGTTTGTGGTATTTGCTGTGTAAATATCCAAATCGTCTTTCTATTTGTATATAGGGATATTAAATCAGCCAATCGTTTCCTATGGATTATGAACTTTATCTCTTTAGTTGGCCGCGTCTTTAATGTAATCTGTAACTACCTACATGTTATAAAATAATTTTCCCATTTTAAACAGTGTCCCAATAGTTACAAACTAATGATTGAATTGACTGCCTATTTCTCCGTTTTTAATTTTACAATGTCCTATATGTTCTTAACATAGTTTCGTTCGTTCATTGTTTGCATAATAAGTGTAATTTTGTGCTGCTGAGTTTTTAATTCTTTGTAGCCCCCTTTTTGTTTTTCTGTGGACTACATTAAAAACATTTACCTACAGAACTTTTTGTTTCATTTTCTGTGGGCACATTCTTCACTGGTTAATTTCAATCAGATTATTTTTAGAATAAACGCAAAACTAAATGGGCTACTTAATTTAGTATTATTAACTTTTTAAATTTTTGTTTTCAATTCTTAGAAGCCTCAACCACGCTAGACATTTAAAGAATTGGCAGAATATTTTTAATAGACTATCTGATTATTTTCAATATACCCCACACTTACTGGATTTCTTTGCTATCTCCCAGTGTGCCCATGAATTCGGATGGTTCTCCCAGGAGAGCGATGATTGATGATGTATTAGATGCATTACCTCCACGCTGCCACAAGCAATCCAGACATCTGAATTGTGTAATAAACCGAGTCTCAAAACTGATATTTCGATACAATCAGTTAAAAACAAAATATGTATAAACAAGGCTTGAAATATGAAATATAATATACAATATAATATACGGCCATTCTAAAAAAAAGTATACCTTATGCAACTACTTGTAATTACTTCTTTAATGTAAACTATATATGCCTAAACATATACATGTAATGCATTATTTTACGTGTGTGCAAGTTAATAGAAAAGTTAAATCATGCTAAGCCTGAAAATACATTAGAATTTTTTTTCAAGTTTTACACGCGTATAATTACATATATATTTACAATGCTTAAATACCAGTGTTTGAGAAAAACAGGCTTCGTAAACGTAAATTCGACCCAATATTCATGTACATATATACGCGCGTGTGATTGAAATCAACTCTTCTAGTCTACTAGTTCATCATGATCGACGTCTTCGGCACGATACTTATTATTGTGATGTTTATTGCTGGAGCGGATTTTAATCAAAATTTAATTGGCACACACACGTTCGTAGCCTCCGTATTAATTTGGTTAATAGCCTATGTTTTAATTGGTAGATGAATTTTATCATTAATTTGGGTTCAGGAAGCTATTTAGTTTAGTATTGTGAAACATTTAATTCCCCTTTTATTTTGACTGCTTTACAAGGTACAACGGTGACATTTATAGAAGTCAAGAGTAAATGTTTCAAATGTTATCCAAGAAAGCAAGTGCATTTAACTCCCAAACCTGGTGTCAGAATCTTCAGTTGGAAAATGATGGACGATGTTTATGATGTCAACACAAACTAATCCAACACATAAAGTCTTTCTGTGTGAAGTCATTATTCTGTAAAAAAAAAAAAAATTAAATCGGTAAAATCCATTGGAGGGGGAGGGGAGAGAAGAATGTGTGATGTTATGCATTTTGTGTTGTGTTATGTCATTTTATGTATAATAAAATAATTTTCTCGTGATAATTTAAAGAGACATTCCTGACTTTGCTGCATTGTAGGTTGGTTCCCACTAATAAAAATATTCCTACGATTAAACTTACATATTAAATATATTTTCTTGTTTAGAATATCAATGTCTGTATATTCAATGTGTTTCTGGTCGTAAGAAGCCCAAACTGGAAATAAAATGAAATTTAACCATGTACAAATATTAGAACGATCAGAAACACGTTTAATATACAGCCACTAATATTTTATGCAGAAAAAATATATTTGATATGTAATTACAATCGTTAAAAAACTCTGTTGGTCGATAACAGCTTAAAAATTGCAGCAAACTCATGAATGCCCCTTTAAAAGAAGGGTTGTGAATTCAAACAAATACAGGTGCGGATAAGCTGGCCAAGATATTACATGATCTGTTAATGTCTCCAACTAAAGTTAAAGTCTGTTTTGTTTAACGACATCACTAAAGTCTGGGCATATTGATTAATTAATCATCGGCTATTGGATGTCAGACATTTGGTCATTTTGACTTGAAGTCTTCAGAGGAAACCCGTTTCATTTTATTAGCAGCACAGAAATCTTTCATATGCATCTTCCCACAGACAGGAAAGCACATACCACGGCCTTTGGTATACCAGTTGTGGTGCACTGGCTGGGGCGAGAAATGGGCCACCGACGGGGATCGATCCTAGACCAACTGCACATCAGGCAGGCTACGTTCAGACCTGTCTCCAACTAAAAGCAAATACAGGATCCCAAATACATCAAGTGTGTTATCAAAACATTGAATTTGTCGATATACATCGAGACTCGCGGGTGGGGATGCGCACCCACCTTCCCCTGGATTCGCACCTGGCAGGGGCGGATTATGCTTTAGAGAGAGAGACTGTTTATTGTGAACTATTTCAAACTGATGCGTACATGAGCGCTATTTAATACAGTTACTTGCATTAACTTTTAGCCGGGGTGGGTGGTGATCCGTGCAACTGGGGACACACACACACCCCCCCCCCCCATAATCCGCCCCTGATTGGAAAGACAAAACACACTCCATCGTTAAAAGGACATTCCCGAGTTTGCTGCAATTTTAAAGATGTTATCGATTGTAATTGCATATAAAATATATTTTTCTGTATAACATATTAGTGTCTGTATATTAAATATGTTTTTGATCGTTCTAATATTTGTACTAGGTTAAATTTCATTTAATTTCCTAAAATATGTTTTTTTCGTACGTACGAAATTATTTGAAGGCAGACTCCAGTTTGGGCTTTTTACAAATATTAAGATGACCAGAATCGCATTCAACGGACCAGGACTCGAGAGACACTGATATTCTAAACAAGAAAATATATTTAATATGTAAGTTTAATCGTAGAAATATTTGATTAGTCGGAAACATCTTACAATGCAGCAAACTCAGGAATGTCCCTTTAAGAGAGCTAGATGTAAACTTCAGCCTCAACCTGGCTCGGGCTTAAATCTTAGCTATTCGTTTCCAGACAGTATCCGTGTATTCGAAACGCTGTTCTGGTGCAGGGAACGTGTTCCAGTTCTCAAATCCCACACAACCTCGCATTGTGATGTGATGAGAACGTATTCTCAGCTGTCCACGAATGCAGTTTCGAATAATTGGTAGCCCTCCTAGAAAGTGATGGAATATACATTGATAACACGACTTGACATTATGATATTGAAACGTATTATTTTTGATATAGCGAACTCAAAAGATATTTTAGTAATAGCAATATGTGTATAGCTCATGTGCACGAATACACTCACTTGCTTAGGCAAATACCGTGCAAAGGGAGATAAACGTGAATTAGTTTATCTACAGGATAGTACTTTGTACTCATGAGAAAAACTGCTTAGGCCTATCACGTGAAACCCCGATGAATCGGACACCCATGGGACCAAGTAAAAAATAATAAAGAAAACAATGTTGTTGTTGTTTGGGTTATTATTAGTAGTAGTAGTAATAGTATTACTACTATTACTATTACTATATTATTATTTCAGGCCCGTCGGTAGGCCCCCTTACCGGAGACCTTTTTTTTTTAACGCAAAATTGCAACTCTGGCGCTTCGCGCCCTCGTGTGAGGCACTCACATAAGCCTAAACGCCCCCCCCCCCCCCCCCTCAAAATCCTGGCTACGGGCCTGCATTTTAAAACAATAATTTCTGAACTATATAGGCCCCTACAGTAGCCAAAAACGTTTAGCAATTTGGTAAATGTGCTTAAATAGAAGAAAATAGTTTTAAATTTGTTGTTTAAAAATTACAAGTTTGCGATTCATATGCTAGGAAAAGGCGCTTAAACAATTTTCCAGGGGTGCATGCCCCCAGTCCCCCCTAGACGTCTCGGGCGCTGTGCGTCCTCTGAAAAGGCACTTCGTACCATACTAAGGCTAATAACAACCCTGATCATTGCCTTGGATAAATTATAATGAATCAATGCTTTAAA
Organism: Gigantopelta aegis; assembly: GCF_016097555.1. NCBI lineage: Eukaryota > Metazoa > Mollusca > Gastropoda > Neomphalida > Peltospiridae > Gigantopelta > Gigantopelta aegis. The sequence goes on along the minus strand of NC_054702.1, from coordinate 75,662,060 downwards.
GGTTCGTTGAATTCAATGAACATTTGTTTTAAAATAGCATCAAAGCCAGGACTTTTATTACGCTTCAATTTTTTTTTATTGCAAACATATATTATTTCATCATCAATTATTTCGCAATCTAATTGTTCATAGGCCTACAAGCTTTCATAATTTAATTTAGTTCTCATCTGGATCAGTCTGCTTTCATGAAGTGTTACAATCTGTTTCAACTCCTATGTCGTGTCCAGTTTTAAATATTGAGTTATATTCAACTTGCATGTAGTTAGATGTTTTCACTTGCACTCCGGGCGGGATATGGCCCAGTGGTAAAGCGGTCGGTCGGTCTAGGGTAGAACCGCATCGGTGGGCCTATTTGGGCTATTTCTCGTTTCAGCCAGTGCACCACGACTGGTATTTGCTATCCTTGCTATTAAATAGAACAAATTATAGGGTTTCCTCTCTACGATTATGTCAGATTTACCAAATGTTTGCTATCCAAAAGCCGATCATTAATAAATTAATGTGTTCTAGTGGTGTCGTTAAACTAAGCAAACTTTACCTTTTAAAAACTTTTTCACGTGCAGTCTCGTAAAATTGCTCAACTGAATAATTTTCAAATATATATATATTTATGTTTAAAGACATTTTTATTTATTCCTCTTTGCTCAACTAAAGAAGTATGCCTATATAGTATATTATTGCTCATGGAGACATGGACATGTGGTTTCTATTCTCATAATATTTTCTTAGCTTGTAGAGTTCTAACTCTAAAACGTGCACCTTCCATTAACATAAAACAAATGGAGGCGGGACGTAGCCCAGTAGTAAAGCGTTCGCTTGATGCGCGGTCGGTCTAGGATCGATCTCCGTCGATGGACCTATTGGGCTATTTCTCGTTCCAGCCAGTGTTCCACAACTGGTGTAACAAAGGCCGTGGTATGTACTGTCCTGTTTGTGGGATGGTGCATATAAAAAAAATCCCTTGCTGCTAATCAAAAAGGGTAGCCCATAAAGTGGTGACAGCGGGTTTCCTCTCTATCTGTGTAGTCCTTAACAAATAATATGTAAGTGCGTCGTTAAATAAAACATTTCCTTCCTTTCCTTCCTTCGATTCCAAATGTTAAATCTTGGTGGGCCAGTCAGACAAAACAACTTGGATCGTCTGGAAGGCAGGAATTTCGCTAGTAAAATGAGCATGTTCATATGGCTTATAAAAATAATTGTCATAACAAACAAATGAACATGAATTACCAATTGACAGCTATAGTACGTTGCTTCAATTTGGATAACTGTAGTAGTACAGTATCAGATCAAATTGGTTTATCAAGAACAAACTACAGTTGTCAAAATGTGCAGTTGGGTGTAATGTTGGTGGGGTGTTTCTAAATAACTTCAGTTTTGCTGATGATATGTCACTTCTTTGTCCATCTATTTCTGCATTAAGAAAAATGTTAACGATTTGCGAGAAATTTGCAGAAGATTATGATATTATATATAATACAATGAAAACTGTTTGTATGTGTATTGAGCCAGAAACTCTGAAGTTGATCAATGTGCCTTCGATATATTTGTGTGGTGATGTACTGAAATTTGTTGACAACTATAAATATCTAGGTCATATTATATGCAAAAACATGAAAGACGATAAAGACATTAAACGACAGTATAGAGCCCTTTGTGTACGTGCAAACATGTTGTTGCGGGGATTTGCAAAATGTTCAGAATCTGTTAAAACACAATTATTTGTGAGTTATTGTAGTAATTTGTACGCGGGTGCATTATGGGTGAAATTTACGCAGGATACCATGAAGGATCTTAACATATGTTATAATAATGCATACCGATGGATGGTCGGACAACGACGACCATACAGTGCCAGCAAGATGTTTGTCAGTCATCGAGTAAAAAGCTTTGGCGCTTTACTTCGCTCAACAGCATATTCGCTGAAGAGCAGAATCGAAACAACGTCAAATCTGTATGTGTAAATCGCTGGCACAAGCTGCTGTATATTATGTAATCAGTTTTGTATGTGATGTTTATATATGTTCTATGGATCTCTGATCTGAAATAAAAATCTGTTATTATTATTATTATTATTATTATTATTATTACAATCAACCAATGATTCGGAATCTCCAGTTACAGTAAAGAATTAAATCGGTCATCACTTCCTCGGGTTTTTTGGGGGTTTTTTTGTTTGTTTGTTTGGTTTGTTTTGGGGTTTTTTTTTATTTTATTTTTTTGTGTGTTGTTTTGTTTTTGTTTCGGTGGTTTTTTTGGGGTTTTTTTTTTTGGGGGGGGGGGATGTAAAAAAAGAAAAACAGTGAATATGTCCAGTGTTACTGGGGTTGGGGTTTTTTCACATTCACGAAGTAAAAGAGTCTACTCTTACTGTTTATTGTTAGAACAATCTATCTTGGGTCCTTTCATTCAACTTATTTTCGTGCTTATATCCAATCAAGGTTCGAGCACGCTGTCCTGGGCACACATCTCAGCTTTCTGGGATGTGCAGAATAGTGGGTTAGTTGTTAGTGAGAAATAAGAGGGTGTAGTGGGAGCCAGTGCCGGGCTGCGAACCCAGTAGGCCTACCTACCAGCTTTATGTCCGATGGCTTAACCACGACACCACCTTGGGTCCTATTTTAAGTAGATAGCTTTGCCAGTATATTAAAATATCTAGGGGAATCACTTTTAGTTTTTATTTCTTCAACCAGTAATACAGAAGAACAACTTACAAATGCAGATTTGACGATCTTCTTTCATTTTGGTTTATAGAATAGGATTTTACAGCATTATTATTTAAACCAAACAAGGTATTGTTGTGTCCCTGTTTCTAATTATTTGTATTCATACCATGAAAGGTAACTTAAATATTAGAATTAAAATATTTCTTTGCTTTCTGTATAACTCTTATTCGTCAGTCTGTCCATGAATGTTTGTGGAAATAAATTTGCAGAATACATTGAATATGAAGGGTTTTTTTGTTGTTGTTTTTTAGTTTTTGGGTTGGTTTTTTTTGGTCCATTCAATTTTGTCCACTGATGTTGACTATTGTCCATTTTCCATTAAGACAACCCCATACGCGAGTTTATCAATATAGACTATTGGTGCCCACATACCATTTCCCGTTCAATATACACATGTACATGTATGCACGTGGGGTGGGGGGTGGGGGGGATTAATGAGTGATTTTTCAACCCGGTAACGTCATAACTTGGAATGTTTTCTAGCAGCTTAATTGAGATGGTGATGTCCAAGTCTGTTGTACATACTAGTAGTTAATGAAATAAGCATTCTTAATGATGATAAATCATATAAGAATCTGCTAGTGAAAACAGATATTGAAATGTACATTTTCACGCATGAGAAATTGTGATCATGGAAAGCAGGCCTATGGATGAGAATTTCTTTTTAAGGTGATACACTGAAAAAAAAAGGAGTAAAGTTTGTTTTATTTAACGACGCCACTGAGCACATTGATTTTTTATCTTATCATCGGCTATTGGACGTCAAACATATGGTCATTCTGACACTGGTTGGGTTTTTTTTAGAGGAAAAACGCTGTCGCCACATAGGCTACTCTTTTACGACAGGCAGCAAGGGATCTTTTATTTGTGCTTCTCACAGACAGGATAGCACAAACCATGGCCTTTGTTGAACCAGTTATGGATCACTGGTCGGTGCAAGTGGTTTACACCTACCCATTAAGTCTTGCGGTGCACTCACTCAGGGTTTGGAGTCGGTATCTGGATTAAAAATCCCATGCCTCGACTGGGATCCGAACCCAGTACCTACCAGCCTGTAGATCAATGGCCTAACCACGACCGGTCCTACACTGAAAAAGAACAAATTTAGAATATTTTTTTCACAACTATAATAATTATTTCAAAACCTAACTATGACAAAACCATTTGAGACATGGTGTTGCTTATACATGGATATCTTGAACAAAGTTTTATACAACTTAAGACTCATAAATGAACCTTTATAGGCTATTTTAATTAGTTAAAATATATGGAGTTATGACAGAATGACATTTGTTTTTAAATTTGTTTACAATGTATGTGATGTCTACAAAAATCATTATTCTGCCAGAGTTGCATTTTAACAGAATGTTGAGACTTATAAAAGTATGGCAGTCATAATACAAGGCATTAATTAGTAAATTACAATTTATACATGTACTTTTGGGAAAACATGTTGAAAAAGGTTTTCAGTACTTTTATAGTGAAAAAGAAAACCCCACAAATAACAAAGAATTGTACTGTTTAATGTATGTTTTTATACACACAAAAAAATCAGATCGGTTAAGTAACTTTGAAAAGTCACAATCAAGACCCAACAATCATTTCATGCTTAGAATCGTCCTTTACTTGGAGCACTCTTACGAATATGTGACAAAGTCCTTCGGTGTTGTATTGAAGCGGAGGCTGTGGTGAACTGCTTGCCACATGTCTCACACGTATAAGCTTTGACAGTGTCGTGGGTGCGCTGATGTTGATGCAGACCCGACGACTGTGAGAACATCTTCCCACAAACACTGCATGCGTACGGTTTCTCACCACTATGAATTTGCAGGTGACTGTATAGTGTGGTGGACTGAGAACACCCTTTGCCACACATCTCACTTGTAAGGACGCTCTCCAGTGTGAATTCTCATGTGTTTCTGCAGATCTGAAGACTGTAAAAAAAAAAACTATGACCACAAATACCACAGTGAAAGGTCTTTTCCACACGGTGACCTAGCTCGCTCGTGTCGCCTCAGTCAATTCGACTTGACAAAATAACGACCACACTGCTTACACTGGTAAGGTCTTTCCCCAGTGTGACTCTTCGTGTGTTCGACGAGATTATAACTATTCCTAAAAGCTTTGTCGCACACACCACAGATATATGGTCTATCCTGAGGCAGACCTGTTTCAAGGATTTTTTTTTCTTGTCAAATGAGATTTCTCCTAAAACCTTTTGTGCAAACAATACATATAAATGTTTCGTTGTTCTCGCTGCTCTTTTTATGCGGGGCAGCCCGCCTCGCTTTTGCATTTTGCCGCCCTCCTTTATTTTTCTGCGCCCCTTTCAACATTGTATGATGGTAGTTTGTTGCATGCCGAACTTGACAGTAACGATACCAAAGATTGTTGGTGATAAATTTTTATAGAGGAATCACTTTTCTCAACATTAAGTCCATCAGACTGGTTATTTTCATAATTTTTACACGATAGCTGTTTAGTATCAGTAATATGGAACTGGCCAATACCACGTGTATTTGCATGACTTGGTGATGACAAAACATCTTTGTTGTTTTTGCTGAAACAAACTGATCAATATTTTTTTCAGTGTCTTTATCTTGAATTATTCTATTCTGTGCATACTTGACTGATACATGTTTTTCAACATGTTGATCACTTATTCTATTTGAATCTCGTTAAAACATCAACACCAAGACGTTTGGGTTTTTTTACCCCAATTTTGTAATCCAGTTGTTGGGTTACTTCCTCTAGCATGCACTGTTGAATAAACTTCACTTGTGTCTGAATCGTGTTCTTCAGTATGCAGCTTCACAGAAAACATGTTTGGTAGATTTGAATTTTGTTGTTGCAGCACCGTGATGCTAGTTTATTGTACATTGACAGTTCTGTTTCAAAATGAAAAAAGAAGTCAGTCTGACAGCTGTAGCCGATTTTTTAAATGAGATTTTAATAAGATTTTTTTTTAAACAAGTAACAATTTAGTTTTCTTTTTCTGGGAAATGGTATATAACATAATCAATTTAGTGCTCATTTGAAGGGCAATATTAATACTAATAAAAGGTACTGGTAGTAGTTTGCATAACAACTGTCTATTTATAAACATTGATATAGCCTACTTAAGAATTGAGTACTTTTTCCCATCAAAACTGGTCTCCCTCTACTTAAATATGTTATTTTGGACCACATAAACAGTTGAGATAACAAGAGTACATAATATTTACGTTGAGATTCTAAATAAGAATACAAATTATCAGTCCTGGCCATAGTCGAGGTGTATTTTTAATCTAGTCTACCATATATTAATTTTCAGAAAACAAAAGTAAGGTAGACAGCAGTAACTTTTAGCACCCTTGTTTTGGCTTCCCACACAAATATAGCATATTCAACAGTAATTTGGGTTAAAATTCATATAAAAACCCATACCAACTCAAATACATTGTTTGAAAAAGAATCCAGTATAAATAAATAAAAAATTCTTTACAAATTATACATATTAAATCTCATTTTTAATACAGGGGTGAAGACAACATGCTAGAACAGCCAAGGTATGCAACTTGACTTGTATTGTTTCTCAAGTAAAAGATAATGCAGTACAAAGAGACTAAACAGAGAACTGCGCATGCTTTAGTAAACTAGTCTAGGTGTGGCAGTCCTATTTGTGGCGATGCAAGAGGGATGAAATAAACTTTGTGGTGATGCAAGAGGAGTGAAATCTCCAGCAAAGGATTTCTATATAAGAGGCACTGGATATGGGTCCATGGAATCATCCACTATTTTGCCAAATGCACATTTGAATCTGCATTGTGCACAGATATGGCCAGGAACCTGTATCAGAAAAGAAGATTTACCTATGCAATTTGATGGTAATTGTAAATATATATATATATATATATACATATATACATACATACACATACACATAAACACATACAATTTATATATATATATATAAATTGTAAGGTATATTAGCTGTGGGGAATGGTTATATGATAATAGTGAATTAATTGGGCAAATTGCTCATTTTCAACCCTGTTGAAACCCTATATTACAGATAAGTTTGTACTAATTTGGGCAAATGTATTTATTTTGAGTATGCTTATTTTGAGAACAGCAATTATCGCCTTAGCTTTAGTGCAATCTCAATCTGATTAAAATTAGCTCTACTACATGTAATAGTGGAGCTAATTTTAATTAGATTGGTGCAATCTAAAGTCCTGGTACTTATTTCTTTATCTTAAACATATTTTGTCTAAATTGATGGGGGAAAACCACATACCGACATGTAAATCGCATGCCATTGCAGGCCTGTATCCAATGGGGGGTCGGGTCTGTCGACCCCCTACCGGCGACTCTTTTTTTTTCAATATGTCCGCGGACACCTCTAAGCAATTTGGGCATTTCGCGCCCTTGTGTGAGGCACTTTATACCTCACCATAAGCCTAAACGACCCCTCCTCTCAAAATCCTGGCTATGGGCCTGTTTCACCCGACCTCTCTCCCATAAAATATGTCTGAGATGAGATGGAGTGAGGCTTACGTCGCCTACAGAATCAGCCTGTGATGTTGGCACAGTTGGGTCCAATCTTGGACCGGACATGAAATGGCATTCCCCAAGCTTTCTTGCAACCTGGTGTCGTATGACGTTACCAAGCATGTGTCAACAAATGGTGGCTATACACAATATTGAGGTTATTTACAGACACCTTAACCCCTCCCCCTATTTTCTACAACTTTGGTAATGAAATGTGTTCATCTGCAAACTTTGTAACATAGATTTTGTTATGACATATTGATAAAAAAATATTGTGACAAATCAAAATTGTTAGTACATTGAAAAATACAAGTATCACTAAGACTCTAATTATGCACAGGAACGTTTTTCACTTGTATATTATAGATAAGTTTTGTTTCAACAAAATAAGTGATTTAATAAAATTTTATTCGAAATATAAATGCACAACAGATAACACATACAATAATTATTGAAATTCTATAAGCACGTCTTTGATACAAATGCAAACAATTCCTGCAATGAAATACATTAATAATGATGAAAATAGTACATCTATTAGAGTACAAGACAGAACCAAAAACAAACAACCCCACCCCAAAAAAAATCAAATGGTTTTCAGTACAATAAAAACTGTTAAAAGCAAAATTGAAGATCTTTAGATATTTGTATTGAAATAACAAGAAATTATTTTAATTGACAACATACTAGTAATAAAATAATTTTTAAATCTGTTTCATTAGCAAACTGTTTATCTGTTTCTCTTCTCTGTCTATAAGGAAGGTATGCCATAAAGTCATTTGGACACTTGCAGAATAAGGGGTAAATGTTGGACTAAAAGCTCAGAATTATTATCCTTATCATACAGTAATAGTAATAGTTTGTTTTATTTAACAACACAACTAGAGCATTAATTTATTAATTATTGGCTACTGGATGTCAAACAGTTGGCAATTCTTAGAAAGGAAACCCACTACATTGTTCCATTAGTAGCAAGGGATCTTTCTATGCACTATCCCACACAGGATAGTGCATACCACAGCCTTTGATACACCAGTCGTGGTGCACTGACTGGAATGAAAAATAGCCCAATGAGCCCACCTAGACTGACCGTGCGTCAGGTGAGCACTTTACCACCAAGCTTTGTCCCGCTCCCTAAAGTAATGGTAGGTCTCAACTAAAAAATATTCTGCTGTCATTTAGAAATGTCAAACACAATTTTCTGGCCTTTTATAGCCAGTATGAATCATTATTTGCATGTTGTGTAATTTTAAAATTATATCTGACTGACCTGATCAAACAGTATACTAATGTCCTTTAGCTTACAAAAAATACCACTAAACGAAATCTGTCAATTAAAATCATTTACAGCAATACTGCAGCAACAAAACTAATGAAGCACAAGGTTTTGTAAACATTTTAATACAATCAGTATAAAATTACAAACACTACTTGCAGACGGCAAATAACTTAGAAAAAAAAAGACACACACATATATATATAGTTAATACAAAGCACAAATGGTTTGATCGAATACATGCCAGTTAAAATAGTGTGTGCGTTTGTGTGGGGGTACATGTGTAGGCATATTTCTTTATTAAAATGTGTTTGCATATTTGTTCTTGGTCTCATGTTATCTACAAAAAATAAAGCCATGAATAATTAATTCTGTTTAGTCTTCCCCCCCCAAAAAAAAACCCCACGTTTTTTAAATAGAAAAAGAATTCTGTAAAATTAAATATCTTGACTACCATAAACTGATTTCATGAATAAAGAAATAATTTGTGGAATAAAAACAAAGATTAATCTAATTCTTGGGGGGGGGGGGGGGGGGGGGGAGGGGAATTATATATTTTTTAAGTCACTTTCATAAATTGTACTTTAATTTTATTTTTTTTAAAATTGTGATGAAGTTAGAAATGCACCTATAAACTAAGTTTCATTAATAAGAATTAATTTCTCGTTTACCATAAATTTATTCAGTATCATTGATAGTTTGATATTTGCCTTCATAAGATGTTCATCTTAATGAATGTTAAAAAAAACAATAATAATAATAATTTTAAAAATTCAATAATTTTTTATAATTTACATGTATTTTTATTATTTCTTTTTTTTGGTCATGAACATCCATAGATGTAACAATAAACCAAGTTTCATTGATCTAGGATGAGTTTGTGACAAAAGCTGAATCTTAACACTGAGCAAAACCCAAATATATTTTAAATAGATGATTCAGTATTGTACAATTCTTTTCACATGCACTGTGATGAACATCCACAGGAACAACTATAAACCAAGTTTCATTGATCTAGGATGAGTTTGTGACAAAAGCTGAATCTTAACACTGAGCAAAACCCAAATATATTTCAAATAGATGATTCAGTAATGTACAATTCTTTTCACATGCACTGTGATGAACATCCACAGGAACAATTATAAACCAAGTTTCACTGATCTAGGACTTATAGTTTGTGAGAAACTGATCTAAAAGCAAAACTTTAATGCAAAAGTTGACGGCATCACCACAGCTGCCACCATCAGAATGTAATACAGAAAAGGTGAGACGAAAACCTTTACCAAAGTGTATGTTCAGAGGTGGTTACTTGTTTGCACTATCCTACAGAACACGTCTTTCGATATAACTACACTCAAGACATAATTATAGTCAAATAAATAAAAGTTTTGCATTTGTTTGCTGGCATCAAACTTCACAAAGGAGGTCATTTTATATAAAATTAAAAAACACATCTTGAGAAATCCTACGACAGTAGGAAAAGATAGGAATGTTTAATGACAGCCCAGCACATTTTAAACTTGTTATCAGGTCTAACATATGGTACTAGGTTTGACACATGGTCAGTAGTGCGAGTCAAAACCTGCTGTCATTACATAGATTATTCTTACCCATTAACAGAAAGGGGTCTTTTATCAGCAAGCACATCAGGACCAATTCCTTTTTATCAATATGTTAGCAGGATATAGAGTAGCCATAGATTTCTTATCTGCTAGAGTCAGACTGGGAAATGTGTTACTCAAGAAATAGCTTAAACATACGTTAAAAAGAATTCTAAAATCAGATATTAGTACATGTATTACAGAAATGGTCAAAATTTCAAAAGTGCTATGAACAGGTTTATAAATGTATCAACCAGTCAGATTTGATTTTTACTGTTCAATGATTGCATCAAAAATTCAACAAGATGCTTTACACAAAACATTTTCAGTAAGTAAGTAAGTAGTGTAATCAATGGAGGCTGATCCGAGACAAATTAAAGGATGAAAATCTGCATTAAACACTGTTCTGTTTATGTATCATACCATTAAATATCAGGTATGTCAAAAAATGAAAAAGCAAGTGCACACGGATTAAAATAGATTGTAAATGTGTTGCTTGTACTATAACTATAGGCACACTGATAAAGTGTTAGAACAACCCATAAATATCTTCTTGTTCTGCCTGATGAGGGGCCTCACATTCTTCTATTAGGTCGTTGTGCTGGCACAGTCATAATACAGACAACAGTCTCTTGAGTATTACTGCACCAGCTCTGCTATCATACTGTAAAAAGAAAAAATTTGTATAGTAATAATTTACAATGACAATGAAGAATAAATGTTACAAGTAGACTGTCAGGGCAATATTTAGTAAGAGATATATGAAAAAGTGTCCATTTTAGTTTAAAAGTGCCCTTTATGCCGCGAAGACCCTATGTTATTTTTGCCTTAATTTGTTTTTAGCTGCTTGTTTAGTGCTAGGTACAGCTCTGAGTATATGAAGATTGCTATTTACAAACATATTATTTCATTTAAAATTGACATGAAGTGAAGTTACTTATTTTAGATTTTTAAAGCATTTTTCTGAGTTTACAGTCATTGTAAGATGTTTTTGTTCAACAGTCTTTTTGACAACTAAAAATTGCACATTAAATACATTTTCTTATTTAGAATCCCAGTGTCTGTATATCCAATGTATTTCCAGCCACTGTTTGTAGCAATCAATTTTCATTACTTTGTAATATATACATTTTTGTCCAGTTTGGGCTACTACAAACATTAGGATGACAACAAACACCTTGTTTATACAGACACTGACATTCTAAACAAGAAGTATCTAATATATCTTTAATATGTAAGCTCCGCAAGGCTCAATGGGTAGGTGTAAACCACTTGCACCGACCAGTGATCCATAACTGGTTCAACAAAGGCCATGGTTTGTGCTATCCTGCCTGTGGGAAGCGCAAATAAAAGATCCCTTGCTGCTAATCGGAAGAGTAGCCCATGTAGTGGCGACAGCGGGTTTCCTCTCAAAATCTGTGTGGTCCGTAACCATATGTCTGACGCCATATAACCGTAAATAAAATGTGTTGAGTGCGTCGTTAAATAAAACATTTCTTTCTTTAATATGTAATCAAAAAGGATCTGCATGTTACAATGGCAGCAATCTCAAGATAGTCCTTTTAATAGCATGGAAAATGTCATTTATTTACTTCTTTTCTCTATGGTAAACAAGCATTCTGTGTGTACTTCTAAAGCAATGCATGTCCTCTGCCAGGTACAATTTTTTTTCTATCTCCTAACTTTGAAGACCATAAAATGTGTAAATCCCAATGAAAAATAAACGTGATCTGTGACTACATCAATAAAGCTATCACAAAATTTCATCTCAATATCTTTGAGCACTGCAAAAAAAAAAGTCTGGAAAAAAGATTTTCATATCTCCTTAGTTCATGGGCCATAACTTTGTTAAAAAGGGTCTTTTTTGCCATGAAAGTCAAACCTGATCTGAAAGAGAACATGATAAAAATATACACAAAATTTCAGCTGAATATACTGAGGCATTGTGAAAAAAACATCTGGAAAACTAGATGTGGACAGACAGACAAAAACCTATAGTCCCCTCCGGTTCAATTGGTAGGGAACTAATAAAGTTTATGAAACCCAGAAACAAATGTGGTATTAATCGTTACATTATTTAAATAACAAATATCAGACACAATCCTCACCTATATAAATAATAGAAGAAGGAAAGAAGGTAAAACGCCAGTTTGATCCAGCCTTCTTTTTGAGCTCTATTCAGTTCATCTGCATTCATTATTGATGTTGGATCATATATTCCAGGTACACTCATAACAGGTCGAGTGGCATATCTTTAAAAATAAAGAAAGATATATAAAAATATGCTTATCTGGTAAAACTATTGGATAATTATCATTAAATATTATAATTTAACATCCACAGTATAAATGTTACAAGATTTAAGCAGACGTTTGTAACCGTACATAATTTTTAAAAGGCAAAACATGAAATGATATGTTGAAATATACTGTATCATCTTTTTAAGGTCCTAGCAACATTTTCTTGCATTTGTGGAAGGTGACAGTCGGTTGATAGATCATAGTTTGTAGTACAGCATGCACAGTTAGGATCAGCAGTGATTGACTGAGTGTTGTAACAAATGATATTGTACATTTCAACATATCATTTTGCATGCTCTGTTATGACAAAAGTATTTGGTGTATTGTGATAAGATTTTTTTTTTACCACATCTAGACAATATCAATACCTAAAATTATGTAAAGTTACAAATGTTTGCATGGAAAATTTAATAAGCTAAATTGATCATCAAATTTCAGAGAAAAAAAATATCTGATTTATGGGGCACAATATTTCACATGAACAGTCATTCTGTTCACATGTCAGTTAGCTAACATTAACTGAGAATTGTCTATTATTTATTTTACGTTCATCAGGGTATGAAAAAAACAAATCATCCGCAAAGTGAACAACGAAGGAAACTGCGTGAATTAACTTACATACTAACTAATAATAACATTAAAAGTTCCTACTTTATTTTGAATTATTTTTGGTTCATAAACCATAATGCTCAATAAAACAACGTGCCCATATAAAGTGACGTCATCAGATACGACATTCCCTGACATCATAATTTTTACATTCATCAAGAAATGAACAAACTCCTGTTGCTACGGCTGGACCAATGGCCTTATGGGATGATGTTATACTGTAATGAATTAAATTAAAAAGCCACAAACTTAAGGATCACCAGAATTTTATTCATATATTCAAAAAATGCATTTATGTTTTAGATTGATTTGTGGACACTCCAATCCTTAATTCACAAAAGTCAAGTCAACAAATATTAAAATATATTAGAATAATGCAATTCCCCACCCTAGTTAAAAATGTAAAAGTACAAACCTTTTGATATGGTAAAACAACAGTGGAAGATTTAAAAACACTGTCAGAATTTCAAATGCAAAAAGAAATAGAAGTGTGTAGAATGCATGGATGATGTACTCGGGCAGGACAAGCTGAAAATAAGTCAAAACATAATTTAAAAAATAAACCTACTAAATACTGCCATGAAAAACATTATCCAATATAAATAAAAACACTAAACTCAATGTTTTTAGGGGGTTAAAATGGGTTAGTGACTGCCTTATCAAGATCCAAATGGTATTGTATTTTATTGTAAACAATAAAACAGTACATTAAGTTCTTTATTAATAATATATCAGATTGCTTAATTTCGGACAAATAACTTTTTGTCAAACACTGACCTCTATGTCCTAATCTTCCATTTTAATAATGTATGGAGCTATTATAAAACACAACACTTTAAATTCTTGACACAATTAAGTAGCCATACTTGTACTTACTGGATTTAAACTAGAACACTGGTCAATCGGATTCTTATAATCTGTTTTCAGCTCATCAAATGCAATTATCTAAAAACAAAAACAAATTAGTTCAAGTTAATAACTATAAATAACAAAACTACAGTGGAAACATGATTTTTAGGGATGCACATTTTTAATTCATAATGCAGATATGAATGCATGTAAAATGACCAACAATTCAATGTTGCCTATTAAACTGCCAACCATCCCTTACCTAATTTTGCTGTATCTGTGTAAAATGTATAGTATAATGTAATACAAATGATGAAGAACCCATTACAATAATGCAGATTCCACATACTAGTTTGTAACCATGTCACCTATATCTCCTAGGACAAAAAGCATGTAATGTTTTGCCAGCTGCCACTTTTTCTTTTTTATGTAATACTCTTCAAGATGGGTGGTAAAACGCGGATCAGACCAGAAAAGAATCAGATATCTAATGTAGCCATACCTCTGTCAACCTTGATTAGTAACAGTACATGATAAAGCTATACATAAAATTTCAGCTCAATATCTGAAGGCATTGTAAAAACAAACATATTACTACAAGTTATTTATTTTCGAGCCGATTTGTAAATTGCACACACAAATAATATTTCTTTGTTATTTCCAAAACACTATTACTTTTCTTCTTACATCAAACCAAACTGAAATTATTTACAAAAAAAAAACATTTTAATAGAATGATGGGACGGACCATAGATCACCATTCAAAGAAAATCAGAATCTATTGAAGAATTAACTCTTGGTCCTTTTTAATGCAAAGAAAAAACCCGACAGCACACTCTTTCAATAATATTCAGATTGAAAGAGTGATCATAACCATTCAAATGTCTGTCTAGTCCTTGAACAGCAGTGTACTCGGGCTATTTATTTCTGAGCCAATTGTTTTATAAACTGCACACAACAATAATGTCTTTTCTTTTATTTCCAAAACACTTCTACTTTAGTTATCTCAAAGCAAACTCAAATTATTTACAAATGTTCATAGATGCTGGGAAGAATGCTGGTCAACTTGCCCCAGAAACCAACTCGCCCCAAACTTTACTGTCCATAAATACTTGTGACAAAATTAAAAATGGACGTCTACAACTTTGGTGTAATTTTATTTATTAATATTACAGTGAAACTGTGTTATTACGACCACTTATTAAATGGTTTTATATTAGGGAGATCTTAATACAGTGTTTCTGCCAGAAAGAAATTTTTGGGTATGGCACTATGTTATTGATGTTATTGAATGCAACCACAGTCAACAGGGGCTATGGGGGGCCTCCTCCACAAAGAAAATGGGTTACATTTAGGGTTAGGCTTAAGAAAATCATACAATAATGATAAGAGTCATTAATTTTGTCAAAATGTTAATTTAAAAAAATAAAAATTTGGGTATGGCGCCATACCCATTTTACCCTCTGGCAGAAACCCTGTAATATCAGGGGACCAGACAACTCGGCCCAGACAACCCGGCCCACGTCGAGACAGCTCTGGGCCGAGTTATTAGACCGATAGACGGGGTATGGCATTATTTATGTTATTGATGTTATTGAATGCAACCAGAGTCAACAGGGGCTATGGGGGGCCTCCTCCACAAAGAAAATGGGTTACATTTAGGGTTAGGCTTAAGAAAATCATACAATAATGATAAGAGTCATTAATTTTGTCAAAATGTTAATTTAAAAAAATAAAAATTTGGGTATGGCGCCATACCCATTTTACCCTCTGGCAGAAACCCTGTAATATCAGGGGACCAGACAACTCGGCCCAGACAACCCGGCCCACGTCGAGACAGCTCTGGGCCGAGTTATTAGACCGATAGACGGGGCATGCTGTGACACATTATATGCGTGTTAAGTATGATAGTTGGCCATGTCGTAGTATCGAAGTATTGTACTATAGTAATAATAATGCATTATACTGACAGATACCGCTAACTATATGGTCACCATTAAGAATGACAATTGTACATGTCGTACGCGCATATCATAGTGTCGGATGGGTTTCTAGAAGTATTGTACTATAGAAATAACGCAAAAGACATCATTTGCCAAATTCCCACATTTATTACATTAAATACATACGCACATATGTACGCAAAAAACCAACAGAACACATATACATAAATAGTGATAATAACGATCATCTCCAATGTTTAGGTCACCGACTGTAGAACAAAAACAAATTATTTGAACAGCGGAAACTATCTTCAAAGATAAATGAATCAGCAATTTATCAATCCGACATGACACTTCGTTTCGGGACGTTTAGGTTAAGGTGGGGCTAATTCAATACTAACAAAAACACATTCTTTTATTTCGGTGAGAATACTTTAATTTAAAAAACAATAGACAAGATTGTCCCTGTGCCGAGTTGTCTCTGGACTCCGGGCCGAGTTGTCTCGCGGTGGGCCGGGTTGTCTCAGAACTCTGGGCCGAGCTGTCTCAACGTGGGCCGAGTTGTCTGGCATTCTAATATCGGATATTACAATGAACTGTCAAGCCTATTTTAACGACGTTTGTGAGTTTGTCCCCTGCAATGGTAATGTAAACAGTGTGGGGCGAGTTGACCAACAGCTTTGGGGGTGAGTTGGTTTTGCGGCAAGTGGGAAGGACAATAATTGCCTTGCTATTTACAAACCACTGGGCTGAGGTTATTTTATGCATTATAGTCGGCATTTGTATACATACAGGTTTCAATGTCATATGATTTATCTGAATCTCCCTCCGATCTCCACCTACTTAGTTCACCAAGGTCCAAGGTAAACATCTACGGTCCGTTTTTAAACATTTTGACATTTATTGGCACAACAATAAACATTACAATAATAAATATTGTGCCGGAGACGTTTATCCGGTATAATATCCTGATGAACTAATCTCCACCCTGTATAGTGATCATAACGATTCATAAATAATAAATAATAAAAAGACAGCAATTCAATTGTCATCACGCCATGATGATGATGATGATCACGGTCATGATCTTATATTTTCTTTGTGTAATATTCTGCTGTTAACAGTAAAATGATATAATGTTCGTTGTTCACTTGTAAATATTATACTGCGCAACTTACATGAAAAATTACGAAAAATATTAAAACTGCTGCTAAAATAAGTGCAGCAATGTAACAAAACGCTGCAAAGGTAAAAGCCATTTTGAAAAGGGAAACAACTCCAGTGACTGTTTCCCCCCCCAGTTTCATCCTTGTTGTTAGGGGATGTTTAGAAGAGGGTGTTTAGCAGGGGGTGTTATGAACATGTAAACACTAACATTAACATCCTTACTTTTAGAACACAATCTTTCACTGTATCACTGCATAGCTCATCCGAACTATAGAAGTCTAAGTTATTTGTAACATAGCGGTGTTTTCCTGCCCTGGACGAACTTGGACACCTGCGCCTATGACAGGCGTGCGCCTACAACAGCTTGCTCTGAATGTGCACGAAAAACCCTATGACCTAACCTGATCTGACCTGTAACATAGCCTAATTATGATATTTCTTTTCAGTGGCAGGTCCAAGTGAGGGTTTTTTAAAGGGGTTTACCCCACAACCACCGCCACCCCACCCCCTTTAGCTGCCAAGTGAAAACAAATGAGTTATAGGCCTATCTCTTTTTTTTCAAGAAATAAATCTGTTCACCACTATGTCAGGCTTGTGATAATGTGTGTACAAGACACACATAAAGACAATTTTAGACAGAGAGACAGACACACAGGGACACCACACACACACACACACACACACACACAAACACACACACCGCTCAATGAGACGAAACCACTCGTATATAATAAACCCCTTCTCACAATCCTAGATTCGCCCCATACGTTTGTCATTTAGATCAAAATAATAAATGTTAATCGTGGTTTAGAAAACTTTCAAAATATCAGAAAGCATATGCCAGCATAGCGCGTAAGGGTGGTCAATGTATTAGAATTGTCTGGTGGAGGATTGCCATACCCCTTCACCTTTTCAAACTATGAGGGCATGTGATATGTATGACATGTTCAGTTTGGTGTATTGTGTTACCTTCTTTTAAGAAGGGGGCGGGACGTAGTCCAGTGGTAGAGCGCTCGCTTGATGCGCGGTCTGTCTGGGATCGATCCCTATCAGTGGGCCCATTGGGCTATTTCTCACTCCATCCGGTGCACCATGACTGGTACATCAAAGGCCGTGATATGTGCTATCCTGCCTGTGGGATGGTGCATATAAAAGATCCCTTGCTGCTACTCGAAAAGAGTAGCCCATGAAGTGGCGACAGCGGGTTTCCTCTCTCAATGTATATGTGGTCCTTAACAATATGTCTGACGCCATATAACCGTAAATAAAATGTGTTGAGTGCGTCGATAAATACATTTCCTTCCTTCACATCTAGCTGGTAAGTTCAATGGATACGCGATGAAGGTGTTCTATAATTTTTATATGTATTTTATCGTTTTTTACCAGTAATTCTCCTAGATGGCAAATTCAGTGGATACGCAATGACTTCTATTCTTTTTATATATTTTTTCGTGTTTTGCTAGTGATTCTCCTAGCTGGTAAGTTCAATGGATAAGCGATGAAGATGTTCTGTTATTTTTATATACATTTATTTTATCGGTGGGTTTTTTTTGTCAGTGATTCTTGACAAACCGAGTGGAAACACAAATATTATTACAATTTCGATTTTCTTGCGGTAATTTTGCAAAGATTAATCCATCTGTTAATATGTAGTTTTTTAATTATCAGAAATAAATGTAAAAATAGGGAAATATGACATTGGTTATTTGCAATAACACTTGGGTAAAATAATAACAGTAAAAAACCCTACTCACTTTAAGTTGTAATCCATGTAGGCCTCAAAATGAGATTCGTTTGCAACCCTGTTTGACAGTAATGCTAATATGACGATGTTATTCAGATTCGAGCATTTTCGTTTAATTCGAGTAACATTCAGCCTGACCACCATACAAAAATGGGAGCCCGTACGCCTATGGATACGTATGTGGTGTGTGTATGTGTGTACGTGCGTGCGTGTGTGCGTGTGTGTGTGTGTGTGTGTGTACATGTATATATGAAGAGTTCAGGCGCAAAACGCGATATATCCATTTTTCATTTCCAGTAAAAATGGGTTTTTTAATTGGCGTATATCGCGTTTTGATTTTAAAAAAACGGGATTTACCCAATACAATTTCATAAGGATCAATCACGTTTTGCAGCAAATCAGCGGGCCTACGATTAGCCCTTACTGACATACAATAATGGCTTTAACTAAAAACTAGAAAGAAAATGGTTTATATCGCGTTTTGCGCCTGAACTCTTCATATATATATATATATATATATATATATATGTTCATTCATTTATCAGTTTATCCAATTGGCGTCTTCGGGAGTAGCCAGTGCTTCTCTCACTATCTAAATCAAATGTTGCAATGATGTATATCGATTCTACCTGACACATCCATGCACAGTACACTCAACAATCAGATTGGGTCCTCGCCCCCATCCCAACCAGTGTCCCAAAACTGGTATATCAAAGGCCATGAGGTATGTGCGGTCCTGTTTGGGGAAAGTTTATATAAAAGACCCCTTGCCTTTATATATATATATATATATATTTTTTTTTATTTTTTTTTATTTTTTTTTATTGTAAATGAAACAAAAATGTAACTGGTTGGGACAGACCCTAGTTTTTAAACACTACAGCATATTTTTACTATTAGAGCCGTTTATGAGCACTGAAATCAAACATTGCTTATATTTTATTCTTTAGATTATCCATTTCCATAGAACCGAAGTGTTTCTGGTCATCCTGGTGTTTCTAATACACAAAAAAAAAAATGCATTTTACATATTTTTTAAAAACGCACGTGCGTCTGAGAAGTAAGGGTTTATTGATTAGAGTTGTTTATTTTTAAGAATATTTCCCGTTTCAACGTCACAGACTCTTCTTTCACTCTATTGTAACTTGTCCAAATGAGTTACAGGTTTGTAAATTAACTAAACTTAGTGTAATTTTTTAAAAATGTTTACAGGTTAAAACTAGGGTCTGCGCCTTTAATGTTTTACAGTTCTATATGTACGATTGTCGTTAAATAAAAAGAAAGAAATGTTTTATGTAACAACGCACTCAACACATTTTATATACGGTTATATGGCGTCAGACATATGGTTAGGCCTACGGGTCACACAGATATTGAGAGAGGAAACCCGCTGTCGCCACTTCATGGGCTACTCTTTCCGATTAGCAGCAAGGGTTCTTTTATATGCACCATCCCACAGACAGGGTAGTACATACAACGGACTTTGGTGTACCAGTCATGGTGCACTAGCTGAAGCGAGAAATAGCCAAATGGCTCACTGACGGGGATCGATCCCAAACCGACCGCGCATCAAGCGAGCGCTTTGCCACTGGGCTACGTCTCACCCCTTTCGTTAAATAATTAAAAAAACAAAATCTTTGTAGTGTTGTTGCAGGCGCATGTGCCGGGAATTGTGTCTAGTTACTGTAGTGAGCGACATTTTTATGGTCGGCCCATGCTCACAGGGAACTTGAAAGTTCAATACATAAACAAAAAAACACAACAACAAAATCTTGGAGGGGAGTCGACCCCCCCCCCCCACCCCACAAAAAAAATAATAATAAAAAAATAAAAATCATTTTTTGCACACGCGCGTGTTGTTGTACCAACATTTTGTGTTTCAAACTTTTTCGAAGTGACACCTCACTATAGTCGATGTTTAACACATGTATGGAACCGTTTGCGGAACCAAAGTAGGCTGCAATGTTTGCTTGTCAGTGCGCGATGACGTCACCAGTTGGGAGCAAAATGGCGGAAAGTGAATTGAATGTCGATAGCTTGATCGCACGACTTCTTGAAGGTATTTCATTGATTTGACAGTTTAAAACCTTATGATGATCATATAATATTTAATTTCAAGCAACACTGTGTGCTATGTGGTTGGGAAACAAAGATATTACCGTGAAACTGTGTAACTTAGGAGGCATAACAAAAAGACTCGCACAAACATTGAGTTGCATTTGCAAAACAGACGACCCACTTGTCATTTTTGTTACTTCCTTATTTTTTCAGTTCGAGGATGTCGACCGGGCAAAACAGTTCAGATGACCGAAGCTGAGGTCCGAGGACTTTGCCTTAAATCTCGAGAGATATTTTTGAGTCAACCAATATTGTTGGAACTTGAGGCACCTCTAAAGATTTGTGGTATGCTCTGTTATGCAGATATTATATGATATCAACCCTTTCCTATTTTCGCTTGTGTGTGGACAAAATTTGGGGGAAATGTAACGGTAATTAAAGATAGGAGAGTAATTTTTGGTAGATGTTAACAATTTGGTTTGGACAGTAGCTTTAGAGGGTTTTTGTTACTTATGACAACTTTAATATTTAAAACTTAATGGATATGAGCATGTCAGTAATAGCTAGGTTTTCATACCTATTGAGAATCCATGAGATTGCAGATTTTTTTGCAGTTTGTCAGTGGTATGACACATTTGTTGGTGAAATAGTAAAACGACTTATTATTATTATAGGTGGACAAATTATTTATTTATTTGGAAAGAGTACCGTATTTTCCCCCACTATTGGGGTATTGAATTAACCATATGAACTGGGTATTGCATTAAACACTACAAACGATGTAGTGCTAGGCCTGGATTCGAACTCCAGACCATCGGGACTGTAGCCGACCACTGTATCCACTCGACCATGCAGTGGATCAACAAGTGAAACTGCATTTTAATACTTATAAATCTCATAGGGTGTATTTTGACGGAATGAACCGAACGTGTACGGAATAAAACGAAGATTTAGTCCCATGATGCCTCATTCTGTCTTCTGTGCTATATTTCTTCCAAAAGCACCATCAAAAGCACCCGTGTGGAAGAAATTTTATACAGAATAGTCAAAATGTCTAATTTTTCAAAGGCAAAACATAGCGATACTGGATTACGAAATATAAACTTCATGTTGGTTTTACAGAACAAATTGTTTTAAAATATATTGTATATAACTATCGCTAACCCTAACCCTAACCTTAAACTAATTCCAAGAAATATTTCTTTAAAATAGAGGGGGGGAAAATACGGTACTTTTGCCATTTATTTTTATTATTATTTTTTAGATTTTTTCTGAAGATTACATATTTAAGTTACCAGTAGCCTACAATTAGTAAATCAATGTACTTAACCAAACCAAAATAGGAAGTAAAATATGGCTGTTATTTTTGTAACATAGCAAGCCCGCTAGAATTTCTACTAGTTAGCCAGCCTATATAACAATATATTATTGTTTGTACCTGAGTGTTCATCATTACAATTTTGGCTGCTCAGGGCTTCTAGATTATGATAGCCGCACTCCCATGGCTAGTGATATTCAGTAATGCCTGATGGCAAGTTAATTGTTTTTCATCAAATGTTGCAGTTAAGTCTATTTTGTAAATATGAATATCCTGCCCCCACCCCAACCCCCCAGTGTTATGTTTTTATGCTCTATCTCCCTCTTTAGGTGACATTTGATTATTACTTTAGCTCAATCCGTTGAGTGCTCGCATCGCAAGATCAAACCACCTTGGTGAATCCATTGAGCTGATTGGGTTTTTTTTTCATTGCAACCAGTGTACCACAACTGGACAAAGGCTGTGGTATGTGCTTTCCTGTCTGTGAGAAAGTGTATATAAAAGATCCCATGCTTCATTAGGAAAGATGTAGCAGGTTTCCTCTGATGACTACGAGTCAGAATTAACAAATGTTTGACATCTGATGATCAATTAGTCAATGTGCTCGAGTGGTGTCGTTAAACAGAAAACACTTTTTTTTATTATTACTATTATTTAGTAAAATTGTATTAACTTTAAGTAAAGTAGGGCTAGTAAATTTTTAATGGTGGCTAATAAAGTTTTTAAATCACTGATCCTGTGGCAAGTGGATTTTATAAAAATTCTAGAAGCCCTGGTGCTAAATATTTACTCGTACTGCCTTTATATAAAAACTAAATTGCATTTATCAACTATAGTGACATCAATATGACCGATTCATTTAAAGAAGATACAAATAAATTAAAATACTATAGCAATGTGCACATTAAGGGATAACTTCAAAAAAATGTCAAACCCAACATTATTATGATAGCCCAGTTTAACTTGAAAGTGGAATCGGTGGGTACATTGTACCAACCATTTTGTAGTAGACATTGAGAGCAAAATAATGAATCGGCCTATCCACGAGTTTGTTAATACACAACAATATATGGTAACCCAATCTTTTCTCACCTAGGTCATTTCCCCGCTATTATTACTGGTAAATATGACTAACTCTGTTATACTTATAGATCAAAAGAAACATAAGAAATAAAATTTCCTGCAAGGTATTTCTGTTTTTCATGAATATAGTCCTCATGAATTAGTTTCGCTTTACTCCTGGTTGACTGAACGTTATCCATGCAGAGCACAATATTTCACACGAACCGCCGTTCTGTTTGCGTGTCGGTTACGCAAAATTAAATTTACGCGAACTGCAAATCGGTTACGTCGTGACCTGTAGATATTCAGAAATTAAAACTAGCAAACTTCATGATTACAGAAATTTATTCATGCAGACATACTACTAGTATTCCAGCAAATGTTTTAGACTGATTTTTAGTACTTGATGCGCGGCAAACCAGTAGACAGCGGTATATTGCAACTGTTGTAACTTGCGACCAAAGTTTTAAAGAAATGTGCACAGACCGCTATTGCGCCTAAATTATCTGCTGCTATTCTATTTCTAAAGGAATACATGTAGACATAATATTGGATTGCCTATAATTTTACAAAGGTTGAAAACGGTTTTAACGTAAACAAAAATGCAAAAATGTCACAAAAGCTGAAAAATACTAACATCGCATATGCGCTTTAAATAACAAACATTTGGAACATCACTGTAGTATAGAAGTACCAGCGATAAAGTGAATACCGCAAAATATCAGTGTCAAATTGTAGTCTTTCTTTTTATGTTGTTATAAGATTTATTTTTTATTAATCTAACCATGCACCAATGAGTAGCCTGTTTTATAGTTCAGAGGAACTGGACATTTGTTGTTTGGGTTTTTGGTGGGGGTTTTAAAATCTACAGTATACTAAATTTTACATATTATCAGTGACAAATGGTAGCCTTTATTTGTTATTTATAAAAAATATATTAGTCTAATCATGCACCAGTGAGTGACTGAGTGTTTTGCCTTATACTTCAGAGAAACCAGGGAATGGACATTTTTCCTCCAAATGTATCTATTTTGTTTCAGTACTGGGCTAATAGTGTTAACTTCAGCAAGCTGCACAGAGGTTTTAGAATACGGTGGCCCGATGCCTGAGGACAGTGGTTTTTAGATTCGGGCAACTAAAAATTACTTTTTACGATTCCGATGGCAAGTGGTAAATAATAATAATAATAAATCTACAACGCTACGATCATACGAAAACAAAAGAAAGATCTACAAGTCACTTCTTTCGATTTGCAAGCATTAAAGAAACTGTTTTATAAAACGTTTTCTTTTGTATTTTGTTTTAACTTTGTTTGAGCTAAAAAAAAATATGTATTTAAAATATAATTTCAACGTAACTTTGAGGTAACCGATCAGGTAATCCACAGGTTAATGAATGAATCAATGAATGAATGTTTAACGACACCCCAGCACGAAAAATACATCGGCCATTGGGCGTCAAACTATGGTAATGCAAACAAATAAGGTCCACAGGTTACGCAAATATAATTCACGTAACCGAACAATTGGTTACCTATGTGAAAACCACGTGAACCGATTTCCGGTTACCTCAGATTTCGAAATATTGTCCCCTGCCATGGTTTGTGTATCTAGAATATAATAGTTTCTAATGTCAGTATCCAGAGTACTGTACAGCTACAGACTTCATACTAATTGCTTAGGTTGATTTTAAAATTTAGCATCCTTGAAACCTTGATTGTTTCTTTCATTTAGTTCCTTACTTGCTAATCAAATTAGGGCTTTATATATTGTTTTCTTAAATTTGAATATAATGTACATTTTAAAATATATCATCATATTAATCATAAAACAAAAAGGGGGGGGGGGGGGGGAATGTCCAGAGGGGAAAGCCCTAGAATCGAGCAGTGGCTGGCTATCAAATTTGTTTTTACATTTTTTTATTATTTTTTTATTTTAGGAACTGTGATGTTAGTATCAACAAGCGCTGACCATTAGTTTTCACTGTTAAGACCAAAGGAATATACTAAATAATTACTTAGAAATTCTTGGAGTTAACTGCCATCTGGTGATGATAATAAATTAAAGAAGAACTTGCTATACCAACATTTTGTTCACAGGGCTCTACACACCGATTAAAACACTAGCATTTGCAAGCAACTTTTCTTCACAGGCACCTGGTTGTTAAAAGGTAACTGCCAAGTGGCAAGTACAAGTACAAAATATGTGCCTATGAAATTAGTAATATCATAGTAATTAGGCTTTCAAAACAAAACAAAACATGTTTACATCCTGTATTACTTTGCCAAACTCTGGCTTAGATCGTCTGAAATCAGTTTATAAATTTATTTATTTTTATACTTTTCTTTTTTGCCTAAGCATGCGCAGTATGATATTATGTACAGGATGTCTAGTAGATGATAGAGTAAAGTGATCATAAATCAGACAGCTAATGTCCACTTAATATTTGTGATGTATTAAATGATGCAATATAATAGCTAGTATGGTGTAGAGTATGCACTTGGAATTTTTTTTGACTGGCCAATCGGGCCACTCACAGCAACACTTTGACTCACCCGTACAACTTTTAAATGGGCCGCGACCGAATGTCGTTAAAAAAAGAACATACTTAAATTGCACTTTAAAAACATGTTATCTTAGCATACAGGCATAATCACTATTTAATTATGAAACGGATAATAATGATGATAAAAATATTTCTAAACCATACAAAGTAATTCACTATAATAACATAGTTGAATTTGTGTCAGTATCATACAACAATGTGAGCTAGTATCATTCGTAAATGTGAGCCAATATCAAACAGGGAACTAATTACAAAACCTGACTGTTTAGAAATCTACACAGACACATCGTAAGTGACCTGTCAAGAGTTCCCACAACACTCGCACGTGCACAGGCAATGATAGCTGTGACAATGTTTGGTATACTATAGTAGACTTGGCATATTCTGTAAGAAACGAAAACGTTCCAACACAATGTAACTTGGGAAAGCCTCAGGCTCGTAAACAAAATCATAGCGTAGCGGAATGTGATAAGTTGTTCCAATTGTAACTAAATGGAAAGTAAAGACAGACATGGCTGAGGTGTTCCAATTGAACTTAGAATACATTTACCTGGCCACGGTTTTCCGAATACATAATCAAAACCGGCCGGGGCATTCCAAATAGTTTTAGACTGTTCGATAGACTGGGGAAGTGGTCGCTATTATGTACTATATGGTTTTGGTTGCACAGATACTAATAGGAAACCAGTTGAAAACAATAAATAAAAAATAACTTTCCAATCTCTTACAAACATTAGTTATTTGCATTTTGATACATAATATAATATGCAGAAATTTTCGGTGATACAGTTTTGACTTGCCCGGCGCTATTTTGACTCGCCATGGACGATCAGGCGACCGTAAAGTGCACACCCTGATGGTGTGTATATTCTTTTAGATCAGCACTTTATTAACACAAATATGGTGCAGAATACAATTTCAAAATTAGTTTGACACGCAACATATTTGCTTTAAAATATGAATGTGAACTTAGTCAGTCATACATTGGACATCCCAGATTCTGTTTGATTAATGAAAAAAAAAGAGCAAATATATCTTAGTTCACGTGAAAAGAAACAACCTTAACATAAATTGAATTTTATCTGTATGTAGTAAACAAAAGTGTAACCCTATCAAATTCCGTAATGGAGCTTTTACTGGGAACATACATTTGTCGTGCATGCACAGTTCATCATTTTCATCTTTAATATCAATGTACGATAACAAAAAGGTTTTGATATATGCATAATGGACGAACACTTTGGGTAAATATCTTTTTTTAATAAAATTTGATTTCAGCTCATTTATTTTTCATAATCACTCACAACACTTGCTGTCACTGATAGGCAAATGTTCATACCAGTAAATCGTATGTAAAATATCCGTTTTCACTGAAAATTATTAAAGTGAACATGTTTTAATCATGCAACAGTTCAACATAATAAATTTTATCAACCATTGTAAAGAAAGCAGCAAACTCGAAAAGTCAACATAATAAGTACATTTAATTTATTGTTTCGAACACATAAGTATATAAAATTCTATGCTGGGTAAACTGGCTAGTGGACGAAGAAATTTGGCTAGTGAATATATGTCCGTTACTAGCCAGCAGCAAGTGAAATAAAACTTCTGCATTGAGTTCTGGTGTTGAGCACTGACTGTCATTGTACCTTGTTTTCAGTATCTCAAGAGGTATTTTCCATACTGTATAAGCAACATTACATCTTGGGTACTAAATTAAATTCACACCAACTTTATGAAAATACAACTTTATTATCATATGTCAATTTTAAAACATCTTTCCTTACCTACGTCAATTTTGAGCATGCCTACAGCAATTTTAAACCAATAATGTTAACTTCAAAATTAACACTCAAAAATATTTCCTTTCAACCAGTGACAACATCGGCAACAAATTACCCAACCTACAGCAATTCATATCATAGCTACAGCAGTTGTTGTCGGTGCCACCATTAAGTTTGAGCCCTGGTGTTTTCATTGGTTTTTTCCACTTTAGGAAAAGATAATAAATCACAGAATAGAATAATATTTTCCTACATTTGGATTTCTCAAAATTATTATCTTTTATTTATTTTATAGGTGATATCCACGGACAGTACACAGATCTGCTTAGACTGTTTGAATATGGTGGATTTCCTCCTGAATCAAACTATCTCTTCTTGGGAGACTATGTGGACAGAGGGAAGCAGTCACTAGAAACTATTTGCTTGTTGCTAGCCTACAAAATAAAGTATCCAGAAAACTTCTTTTTGTTAAGAGGAAATCACGAATGTGCAAGCATTAATCGTATTTATGGATTCTATGACGAATGTAAGTGTGCTTCAGTATTTTATTAGTCCCCTACCGGTCCTACTAAACGTTTTGACTCCATCTGTCTGTGTGTACATCCATCTGTTCGTCCATTTATACATCCATCCATATGTCCCATACAGTTTTTGGACTTTTTTTTCTTTCTTTTTTTTCACACTATCTCAAGCTATTCAGCTGAAATTTGTATATATAGCTTTATCATAAAAAGTTACAGATCAGGTTTGAGTTTATTGGTGATTTGTCCATTTTTGACAGAGTTATGGCCCTTACACTTAGGAGATACAAACATTTCTTGGTCCAGTATGGGACATGCATAATTACTTTAGCAGTACTCAGAATGTTTACGTGTTAGTCATACTTCATATCGTGGAGATGTTACTTTTAAAGCATTTGAACCTGTTGTCAGACCTTCATTTTTAGCAAGAGATGATTGAGATATAACTTTATGCACGATCACATGGAGTTAGCCTCTTGTGTACCCATTGATTAGTTTCCTTTTTAACCACAACTGGTATATACCAAAGGCTCATGTATGTGCTGTTTTTTTTATGTACATGTTCAACATATCTTGCTGCTGTCTTGTGTACTAGCAGATTTGTTTTTCTTTCACTATCCAGTCCATGTTTTGCAATAATCGTATGTTAGACATTAAATAACATTCTTTTTTAAAGTTTGCTGAGATGTCATTAAACAAACATTCTGAATATTGTGGGAATTGTTAAGTTAGATGTAATGAATTTCATTGAGTTTCATCATTTTTGTCAAATTAATTAGTCACCTATCAGTCCTGCATACAGTTTTCTAGATAAATACTTTTATTTTTCAATGTCTCCAGATACTAAGCTAGCATTTTGTATATAGCTTTATCATATACAGTTACAGATTAAGTTTGACTTTTATGATTGATAAGACCTATATTATAAGCATCTTTCTGTATGATTGTGTCGGAGTACTGCAGGAACATTGTTTTTATGAACTATGTCCATTTTAGGTAAAAGACGATTTAACGTTAAATTGTGGAAGACATTTACGGATTGTTTCAACTGCTTACCCATTGCTGCTATCATTGATGAAAAGATTTTCTGTTGTCATGGAGGTGATTATAAAGTTATATAAAAGAAGTGTAGCTTGTTATATTGTTAAATAAGAAATTTATAGTTGATATTTTTATAGGCAGTATAAAAAAAATAGTTTTGAGATATACACCTAAACTATCAGTACATATATACATGTATATGTCTAGATAGATAATAAAATGTTAGTTTGCAAACTTGCTTCAATTCATTTCATGTACATGTAGCGCTATGTTTATATATTAATGTAGGGCTTCTTTTAATTGTAAAAATATTTTTAAAATTTGCTCTTTTCTTTAAAAGTTAATTCATGTATTAAGACTAAATAAAAAATATTATTCAAAACTATATTTTATTTTTCCTTTTTTTTTGTGTGTGTGTATAGGATTGTCTCCAGATTTACAGTCTATGGAACAGATTAGGCGAATCATGAGACCAACGGATGTTCCTGACACAGGTTAGTTGAACAGGCCTAAAAGTTAGTTCACATTTAAATACAGTCGAGCACCGATGTGTTGATATGGCCATAAAACAATATCGAGTTAACCGAATATCGACGTTTTAGTGAAATATGTCCAAATTTGTTTTTACAAAACAAAACAAGCCATATAAAAAAAAAAAAAAAAAAATGTTGATTATATTTTTTTTATCGAATCATAGATTTTTTATTTAAGACAACGAAAATTATTATGCTATGAAAAATAAATTAATCAATCAATTGTACTGCTGTGCACATTCTGAACAGAGTTGATAATTTTTAAAAATATCTTTAAATTAAAATAACTGTGGACATTAGAACAATCTAAATATTGTTTTTAATAAACATGAATTTATAAGAAAGCTATAATAATAGTTACGCGAAATGTTTTGTAGAAGAAAAAAAAAATCCCACACCTTATTCATAAAGTCTATGAATAATAATATTCGTGGCATCAACTTAAGATACAACAGGGCCATGGGCAGTTAACACCTGTTTGACAATGCATAGGTGGTAAAGCGTTCGACTGTCGTCATCATGTGTATAGGCCTTTGAATTCACACTGCTGGGTAATAGATGATAGAATAGATGATTGAATCTCTTGACTCAGTTGCCATAAGAAAGTCAGCATAGCAGAAACAGTGGTGTCACTGAATACAAAGAGGTTCGTTGCCTTCTTTGTCAATTAACACCGGCATCAAGGTTGAGCCATCAGACTACAGACTGGTAGGTACAGGGTTCGCAGCCCGGTACCGGCTCCAACCCAGAGCGAGTTCTTACGGGCACTTCTTTCTCACTAACAACTAACCAACTAACGACTAACCCACTGTCCTGGACAGACAGCCCAGATAGTCGAGGTGTGTGCCCAGGACAGCATGCTTGAACCTTAATTGGATATAAGCGCGAAAATAAGTTGAAATGAAATGTCAATTAACTAGTTAACCGATCAAGACAAATTAATCCTATTTTTACCAGTCCACAATTTCTCAAAGGCATAAGTCACATGACTAGTTGCATTCTGTAACAGTTGTCGTCTGCTCTCATTTTCTTTTAAGCTCAGTAAGACCATTTTAGTACCTTGTTCAATGGTTTGGATAATTATATTCGTTTATCTTACTGTTACAGTAACTACATGTACAAATCATGTGTTTACAGTCAAATGTGAGCATCTCTTTTGATGGTTGGTTACATGCTCACATTACCGGTACAGCATTAATTTCAGAGCACAAATTCATATTTATCTTTTTAAATATTTAATTTATTTTAACATAATATTATTATCAACATATAGAGACATTTTTCAGTATAAAAGTCTACGCTTTGACAAAAAAATATATCGACACAAACATATTGACTCAACTGAGATAAAAACATAATAGTTAATACACGTTTTGGCTGGGAGTGGCCAGTCATATCAACACAACCGGTACATCGACTCAAGCAAGTTTGACACAGCGGTGCTCGACTGGATATATATTTCAAATTTGATTACAAAATCTTTTCATTTGTTAATTGTTAAATTGTTTGTGATGATAATCTTTAAATATAAACATACCTTCAATTAAAAATTGACTGTTTCTTTTTCTTCTTTTTTACCCTTTTTTTAAAAACAAAATTATGCTCTAGATATCTGCCTCTTGGATTAATATGTCTGATATTTCAATTTTCCAGGCTTACTGTGTGATCTGTTGTGGTCAGACCCAGACAAAGATGTCCAAGGC
The DNA here is from genome assembly GCF_016097555.1 of Gigantopelta aegis. Lineage (NCBI taxonomy): Eukaryota > Metazoa > Mollusca > Gastropoda > Neomphalida > Peltospiridae > Gigantopelta > Gigantopelta aegis. Next base: position 75,630,727 of record NC_054702.1, on the reverse strand, counting down.
TGGGGTGAAAATGACCGAGGCGTATCTTTCACATTTGGTGCAGATGTTGTTAGCAAATTCCTGAACAGACATGACCTTGACCTACTATGCAGAGCTCACCAGGTCAGTTGGATTAAAGACCTTTTTTGTAAACAAATTTGTACTTGTGTAGTATTTTTTATGTTGACAGTATTAATAAAATTATTTCAGAGTTAACAATATCTTTTTAAAAAGAAGCAATATACTAGTGTTTAATTTTGAACATTTATTTAGGTTAAGACCAATGCTTAATATTATACACTTCAGTTCAGTAGATACATGTGTCTACTTTTCTTAGACAACCTTCTACTTGTAAACACAATGCATGCACTATACTTTGATAAGATGTATTCTAGTTTTAATAACATTTGCTTAACACTAGTAATAATTAATGTTAACAGATGATTTTGACAATGATACTTTCAGGTTGTTGAAGATGGTTATGAATTCTTTGCCAAAAGACAGTTGGTGACTCTGTTTTCTGCACCCAACTACTGCGGAGAGTTTGACAATGCAGGTGGAATGATGTCTGTGGATGACACACTGATGTGCTCCTTCCAGGTATTTTATTCACTTTAAAGTATTCTTGTTGCTTTAGGAAAATGAATCGTAATGGTGAGTACATTAAAATTGGAAAAAAGTGTTTTGTTAAATTCATCCACATCCACAGCAAATCTTCTCATTTTAATTTTATTATTTTTTATAATATCAGTGAAAAACACTCACAATTTATTGCTGAATGAAAATGAATTGGATTAAATGTTTATAGGACATTTGACTTTTTTTTTTTTTTTTTTTTTTTTTTTTTTAGGGTTGGTCTTGACATTTGGTATGAGGTCACTTGTCTGACACATAACATCTTTAACAGTTATTTATGTGTTGGTATATAAACATGTTATACAATTCTCAAATGGTTATTTATTTGGTGTTTTGAAATATATTTTAGATTGGGGCGGGGCTTTATGTGTTATCGGTTTAAGAGCGATCTCCGTCGGTGGGACCATTGGGCTATTTCTCATTCCAGCCAGTGGAATGTGCTATCCTGTCTGAGATGGTGCATAATAAATAAAAAAATCCTTGCTACTAATGGGAAAATGTAGCATGTTTCCTCTCTAAACTATTTGTTAAAATTACCAAATGTTTGACATCCAATAGCTGATGATTAAAATAATCAATGTGTTGTCGTTAAACAAAACAAACTAACTTTTAACTTTATATTTTAGATTCTGAAACCTTCGGAGAAGAAAGCCAAGTATCAGTATGGAGGTTTGAATTCAGGACGGCCAGTGACACCTCCTCGCGGTCCATCGAAGAAGAAGAACTGACAGGAAGCGTAATAATCAAATAATACTGATCACATTGGTGAACCTTTTATTATATGCAATGGCTGAAGAGCTTTTCATGTTGCCAGCTGACCACTAAAGTGGGCACTATTCCACAAATTTGACAGTATTTTTACGAGTTACATCGTGTTGCTGTGAAATTCATTGCATCATTCTAGTGTGTATCTGTTGGCCACAGTAGTGCACATTTTTAATAAATGTTTTTGAGTTAAAAAAAAAAAATGTATATATTAATTATAAGCTTGGAAGGCGATCAGGAGGGCTGTGAACAGGTCCTGTAATAAACATTCATAATGAATCTAGTTTTATTTTGTACATGGACAAAGTTAAAAAAAAAAAAAAATTCTTTGATCCTGTGTAACCAGAAATTAACTCAACTAAAAGGACTTGTAGATGAAAAGATGCTTTGGAAAGTTAATCCCAATTAAAATGTTACTGTTATTTTTATTTCTACATACTATTCTTAGAATTGTATATTGTATTATTTGGTTGGTTTTGTTTAGCATTATTAGTAAATACTCTTATTAATTTAAGTTACTAGAGCATTTTGAGGATATTAACTGGACCTAAGAAAATCTATTTATTTTCTAATTATCTGTTCCATTAATAAAAAAAACTTGAGACCACTAAAACGTGGTTGTGGAAAATCAGATCGGTTTTAAGTAGAGAAAAGTAACATTGTCAATACCTTCTAAAAAAAAAAGTAGTTTTTGGCTAAACTTCTAAAAGCCTTGTCCTGTTTGCATTAGATCCCATTGCTTGTTCCATTAATTATATTTTACTTTCAAGTACCCTAATGTAATAAAAAAATATATAATAATACAAAATTGTAAACAATGATAATATTTTCATTATTTCCTTAACAACAACAAAAAAGATGCATATCTCCATTTGACTGATGTACAATATAGCTATACTTTGGAACATAAAGCAGAAAGGGAGGGAGATTAGTATGGATATATATTTTTCAACATATCTTTTCATACATAAGCTGACCTCACCTGGAATTACACAGTATTAATTAATTAGTCCTTATTTTTGTGTTTAGAAGAATGAAAATGTTAAAACCACCATAACAGTAAAAAAATTAACCATACGGTACTTTGACATGTTTTATGATGCACTTGTTATTATTTGACAGTAATGGTATGAGCTTTTAGTTTATGTTAACTTTGTCTCAGTGTATTCAGAAAATGTAAATACTAGGTAACCAGCTTCATGCATATCGGTAATACTCGCCATGGATAAAGGACCAACAGTAGTCACATGTTATCCAAGGCTCTGGTCGTGTGACATGCAAGCTGCATTGCACCACAGAACATTGTGGCATATATTTGTGGGTGTATGTCAGTGCTTTAGATCCATAATCTAAGATAAAAGTCTACTTAACAATAGTTCCACAGATAATATGTGGTTTGTGGTGATTCTTTTGTTTTCTTCAGTACGACATTAGTTACCTTTAAATTTTAAGTACTGGTCAAAACTTTCATAAACTGTTAGATGGAATGATGATTGAACAGCTTTGCCAAAATATAACACAACAGTTTTCCTCAAACATTCAGTATTGTTCCGTCAGGTGTTCAAAGTTGAGAGATTGATATTTGTTTTAATTTTAATACCCCAAATCTAATAACAATATTTAAAAAAGCTCTATGTTTTATAACTAATAGGTCCATTTTTTTGGACTACATTATATTGATTTCTTTGTAAATTTCAAACACAAAATTAATTTTTAACTGATGTGGTCCAGTTGCATGTGCCTTACATGTATGTCCATTTCTAATACCAACCAGTAGGAGGCAACATCTTGTTTGTTATTAGTTTTTCTTGCTCATTTGTTGTCTATTTATTTTCTTGTTATTGTTGTCTCATTCTAACACCAATGTTACTGCAGTTAGTGTGTACATTTATATTTGTTGAAGTGCCTCATAAAATATTCTATTTCAACTTTGCATTACCTTGATATTTCTAGATTAACATGACTGTTGATGTTATTTAAAACCATGCTTAAAAAGAATTTTGATATGCTCTAGCCTGAACAGTCATTTTAAATTAATAGGATTTTATTTTTAATTATTATTTTTGTTTGTGTATTATATTGCGAGGAGATGTTTAGGCTGAAGAAAGAAAGTGAATTGTGAGATTTTTTAATGCGTACGCATCTGTAAATTTATTGTAAACAGTACTTTTGTATTGTTGGCCCAAGAGAGGCCTCTTGTATTCATTGTACTAAGAAATATGCAGCAGCTTGTTTTTTTTTAACTTAACAGTCTTTTCAAACTGTCATTTGGTGTAAAAAGTCCAAAACTAATCTATGCAGTGCTGTGATCATAATGTATTTCTAGTTTTTCTTTTTTTAATTCAGCATACAAGTGAACATGAATTAACAAGACTTGACCATTTTGAGTAAATGTGGCCTGTATTAAAGGTGGCCTTATTAATAGATGAAAAAAAATTAATAGGATGATTATGCAAGAGGTTGATTTTTCATTGCTTTAATATTAGTTTCATTGTAAAGTCCTATGCTTTTAAGGACAGATATTCATGTACATGTATAATATCATGCAATGTGTATTACGATAACAAAATTATCAGATTGTATCATTGCTTTTTTCAATTTACCAGAGCAATACAAATGACATTTAAGACAAAAAAGAAAGAAACGTAATACAAATTATTTTTGTTTGTGTTAGTGAGCATTAAAACCTAAATTATTATAATTATAAATATCATTTAGTGTTTGATTTTTTTTGATTTTTTTTTAAATAACAAATTGCATGCCCACAGTGTGATGAAGTTGTTTCTGAGATAGATCTATAATTGTTTTTATTTCATCAGTGTATAAAGCATTGCTGAAAACATACAATGTGTATGCAACATATAAACCCAGGAAAGATTTCACTCAATACATCCCTACTTTTATCAACTCTTCGGAGCATTAAAAGCTTTTAAATGCAAGCTAACTACTATACTTTGGTAAATAATTGATGGATAAAAGTATGGATTTCAGATGGAAATCTTTTATATGTACATTTGGTTGATAGGGTGTGAGTGAGTGGGTGTCTGTATCTGAGAAAATGAAGCATCTTTTATAATAGAATAGATGAATTTTGCTTGTGTTGTAACTATTCTAATTAACTAATGTTCAAACTGCTTTCCAAGCCTGATACCCTTGTTATATATGTTCTACGAATTTTTGATATGTGTATGTATTCAAGAATATGTTGTATATAACAAATTTTACTTTTACAGTGAAATTAAAGTTTTTCTTGTCTAATTAGGGCAAGAAGGGCAGAAGATATGTTAAGATTACATGTATCTTAGCATCTATAAAAGAGCAGTCATATTTTCATAAATATGAAACCTAAGTAATAAAAGATGTAAACGTGTTATTTTTTCAAATATTATAAGTTTCTAGGACTTTCTAAGATGTTTGATGTTTTATTATTATTTTGTTTAAAAAAGGGAGAAGAAAAATCTCATATCATCATAGTTTTCAACAGGAAATATTTTTTTCTGTATGTAGCAAACATTTTAAATTTAATTTGATTGATTAAATGTAGAAAACAGTTTATTATAGACTATGTTTTCACTAAAGTTTTGGTATGTACTTTAACTCAACCACATAGTTTTTTTAAAACTGAAATATTTTGTTGTATACATTTATTAATTCTTTGAAGTGTCATTGAAATTTTAAAATGATTTTGTACCCAGAAATTATGAAATACCGTAAAGAAATCATATTGGATTGAAGATTGTCACTATCAAGAGATTTTTCAGTTTTATATAGGTTATAGGTTACAAAAACCAGACCCCCTAATCTCCAAAAAAGTAAACAAACCTTTAACTTTTAGTGTAGCATGAATCTCATATAATGGAGTTAACATGTTTACACTCGTAATCATTTCTTTTTCCACATCTTCCACCAGTGAAAAAAGTATCTTCATATTCATTGATTTGATTAAACAATAAATGTATTGAACTTGTTTGAAATTTGTTATATATTGAAAGTGATTAAAATTGAGACAGTGTCATTTATGGACTATTTCAGACATTAAATCCATTAAAAAATGTATTAAACATTTATATTAATTTGAAACTAGGCCATTATTTTAAATGTTTAAATAAATAAAAAAGTTGATTTCAGCATTAGAAGAAATTGAAAAACATTATTTTTATTAGTATATCGTCCTGCTGATAAAAACATTGAAATATAGTTGAAAAGTTGTACTTTTGTTAACATGTTTTAACAGTTATATTAATTTGGTAGTATATTTGTTATGCAGTTAACATTTGTTTGAATATTGAACAATGTCATAATAATTTTAATTTTAATGCATTGCTTTTGTTTGTATTTTGCTGACCACATTGCAGTGTTATTTATAAATTACCACAATTTGATTCATTATGGGTGTGGCCAGTACAATTTGCTGTGTGTTCTGGACTGGTTACTATATTATTTTGCTTTATATATGTTTATATATACACAATACACACAAACACAATACATACACATACGTACATATGTTATTTAGTTTACCATCTTAGTCATAGATTATTAGGGTTGTCACTGCTGAGAAACTTAACTATTGAAAAATCTATTTGAGGAATAAATTTTATATTTGAATTCCTGACTTATATTTGAATTCTTTTATTGAATTCTTGAATTTAATAAGTATCTCCCTGTACTTCCTAATTTAGACATATAGTTTTAATAATCTGTAGAAATTGATCACTGTATGAAATTTGTTTCAAGGTGTATTAATTTTGTTTCATATCTTGTAATGTTCATTCTTTCTTTTTTATATTAGAGATAACATATTATTTACCTTGTTGTAGTGATATTACCTATACACTTGATAATGATAAGATTTACTATTGGAATTATAGGGTCTCAATGTGAGTTAGTGGGATTATTCTGTTGTATAGTTTTAAAAAAGAAAAAAAGTATACAGCACCAAATTAAATCCCATAGATGACCAATGGCAGTAAAAAATGCTGCATCAAATGTTGGGTTCATATCAAACCCAGAGGCAATATAAATTGGTGGGCTGCTTTTTCAAATATGTAGAGCCAAATTTATGAAGCTTGGATATTTTTTAACGCAGGTGTTTGAAGCATTGTAATTACATGTAGATACATATGTTTTAAGTCAAAAACAGGATTAAACAATACGGGCTAAATTTACAAAGCATCAACTTTAAGGATAATAAATCACACAATTTACTTCCTAGTACTGGTACCGGCCTCGGTGGCGTAGTGGCAGGCCATCGGTCTACAGGCTGGTAGGTACTGGGTTCGGATCCCAGTCGAGGCATGGGATTTTTAATCCAGATACCGACTCCAAACCCTGAGTGAGTGCTCCGCAAGGCTCAATGGGTAGGTGTAAACCACTTGCACCGACCAGTGATCCATAACTGGTTCAACAAAGGCTATGGTTTGTGCTACCCTGTCTGTGGGAAGTGCAAATAAAAGATCCCTTGCTGCCTGTCGTAAAAAGAGTAGCCTATGTGGCGACAGCGGGTTTCCTCTAAAACACAGTTTCAGAATGACCATATGTTTGACGTCCAATAGCCGATGATAAGATAAAAAATCAATGTGCTCCAGTGGCATTGTTAAATAAAAACAAACTTTTTTTTTTTTTTTTCCCCCTAGTACTGGCTCCAAACCACAGCAAGTTTTAATGGGAAGGTATAATTTCTCCATAGCAACTAACCATCAACTCCTGATCTGATCAGGATAGTCGGGCCAGATAGCGGATTGTGTCAATGGCAGTATGCTTGAACCGTGATTGGATTATAGCACATGTGTGCACATCCATGTAGAACACAATTTGTCAAGCATGACATTTTGAGAAATACAAATGTTTAAAGGGTTTAACAAAAAATTAACTAAAACAGCGTGTTCAATTCACTCAGTTTTTAAAAGAATATTATGTGAAAATTATTTTCATAAACCAAAACAAAACACTTGTATATAGACCTACACATGGATTCTAAGTGTTTTACATTGATCTGAAGAAATAATACCACTGTATAATATAAATTGTTATATTGTACAGACTCCCATGGTAACTTTTGTTTGAATAAAGCATTATTTAAAATGGGGTTTTTTTGTTTGAATAAAGCATTATTTAAAATGGTTTTTAACAGGAAATTACAATTTACTGTTACATTTTAAGTCCACAGATGTAGCAACAACCTTATGACAGATTGAACCCTCCCCAACAACCAAAAAACACACTGCTGTTTCAATGAGAACGAGATGTGTAAGATATGTAATGTAATTAAAACTATATTAGTGTGATATTTTGTATAAAACTCGTGTCATTTCTCTCGCACACCGTCTACAATTCCATTAGATTGCAGATTCATGTGATTCATTAGTTTCATCTACAGCACAACAAACCAAGATTAAACCATGAAGATAGCAGTTGATTGTTGATGCTTCAGTTTGTCCACCCATGTTTTAAAGTTAATCTTATTTATAATATGTATAAATAAAATTAAAAGTGTAAAAATGTTTTATTATTTGTTCATTGTTTTAAATACTGGGCAAGAAAATTAATGTTTTTATTACAACTCTGCATTCTCTCTTTCTCTTTTTTTTTTTTTAAGTAGCAGGATGTCTAATGTGTAAAGTGATGTAATTTAGAGTGGAGATTCAGAAGAAACTCATTAGGGCTATGTTTCATGTATGCTGTAAAGCCATGAAAAACTTGACTTGTATGAAATTACTGCAACTGATGCCAATAAGCATAAAAATTACATTTTTAATGCATCTGTTTTTCATGTTACGCATGCCAAAAAGTGCTAACATGGAAAATAGCCATTACCGGTACATTAGGTACTTATACAATTAGCAGTAAGGCTTCCTTTTTATGCACTTTATTTGAAAACTGCAAGGAATCAAAAATATCCCATAGGGTGTACAAATGGTGACCAGCCCTACTACCCATGGCACTTGAATATTTACTATCAAGCCACATCGCATTGTAACATATGATGAATACCAAAGAGACTCGAAATATGAAAGGAGCAAGCAGCTTTTGCTTTCTATCTTTAGGTAGTACACAACTAAGAAATGTATGTCAGTACCTGTGTTCTAAAACTGCTCAATTTTTAGTTTTTGCTTCAAGATTTAATTTAGAGAAAAAAAGATTGGTTCCTTGTTCACAAAATGAAAACCAAGCATAATTTTCACAGCAGCATACAAGGAACTGTTCATTCACTAGTAACATGAAATTCAATAAGAAGATTCCCCGACAGTTTTCATAGAGGTGGTGTTAGAATGAAAGGTAATCATTGATACACTTTACCAGTTGTCTACATTCAAACAAATTATTATTTTATTAATATGCCATATGCAGTTACTGCAAAAATAACCAACCAACTTGGGCTTGTTGTTTGCAGATATTTTTGGAATATTTGGCATTTAATTGTAATAGCTCAAATGGGCATTTCCTAGCTATCAAAGTTAATAGGTCTTGCCATTGCATATCAGAAATTCTATGATAAAATGCATTCTTAAATGGTAATACGATTCAAATATGATAAGTTTCTGTGCCTAAACCATTTCATATCTTCACACTAACAGACTTTAATCTAAGTTTAGATAGACCATTTGTAGAAATTGTGTTCTTTTCTGTAATGAAAGAAAAGAAACATTGATCTATTCATGGCTATTGTTCAGGAAGGTTATATATTTACTACTACTGAACATGTCTGTATCAATCACTTGTGCGGAACTTTAATTTTTAAATAACCGAATGAAAGAATATTTAACGACACCCCAGCATGAAAAATACATCAGCCATTGGGCGTCAAACTAAGGTAAATGAAGTGATGATCTTGAAGTAAACCATGTAACTACCCGGTACCTGCATATAAGCAAGTGCCAGTACAGCAAAGTTGGATGGGCAGGGCACAAAGAAATGTAACACGAGTTCACGACTTCATTTGTAAGCAACACTTGTGCCACAGTTTGCCAGTAATTTTTCAGTTGTCATGTGTTTTGTAATCATGCTCCAAGGCCTGCTTTCAGTTAACACGATTTTGAGCAGGTTTATCAATATATGAGCATTCAGCTTGATAAAAAGTTCATTACTGAGCAATTTTTCCATGTGAAAGTTTTTAGCGCAGTGACGTCAACGCAATGTGGTTATGGTACTTTTGGCTTAAAAGCACACTTTAACTTCAAATATAGTAATCCACTTGTGAAAACACAGATATTAAAAAGCACATTTCCTATTAATGGAAAGCAGGCTTAAGGTATAACTGACCTTCCCTTTTTAACAGACGTTAAAAAAAACACCACCTGGAAGCCGATTATATTTTGGTTATGTGTTTTATTTTACACTTGTCAACAATTATGCACATCTGAACACACTTGAGCTAATGCCTTTCCATTATTTGCAGAGACCTCATAATATTAACTATCACAGATTATTAACAGCATAATATAACAAATGTAAGACATGCACAGCTTAATGACAAACTTCCACACAGTCGCAATGTTTTTGAAGTAGTCGGCAATGTTAAAAGTCAGTATTTTGATTTTAGGAAAAAAGTACTGATTAATTATCACAGAAGAGTCATTTAATTGATGTAATCACTAGAACACAGGACTGGAAGTTCATGGAATTGTGGCATCTGAAAATAAATTTAAATAACAAATATTACCAATATAAAATCATAATTTTATCAGTACATAAAATTCCTGACTAAAGTATATAAATGTTAGCTTTGGTCTCTATCCTTACTTAAAATTAGAGAGAAAAAAAGGTTTCATTCTGTTTAAATAACCCTGTAAATCTAACATTCATAAAATATATTTAAATATAAAACAATTAGCTATTTATTATTATATATTCAGAATTTTTGGTCCCTAAATTCATAAAGTGTGATGTGGAAACGTGGACTATTTAAGACATTAATTAAAATCTGATGTCTGTAAAACCAAATTTCCACTCCACAGATATAAATAGGTACTTTCATTGCCACAGTGGGTGGTGTAGGTTCAATACTCAATAGCAAATAGAATGTGAATGACATATGATCAGGGCCGTATCTCTGCACAATGCAGATTCAAATGGGTATTTGATAAAATGGTGGATGATTCCATAGTGTCTTTGTCTTCTTTACTGGAGATTGCATTCTTGCACCACCACAAAGAGGACTGCCACACAGACTAATTTACTAAATCAAAACTAGCATCAGACAGATCTCATTAGAATAAGTACAGTTGTGATGACATGCACTCATGAATCACTGTTATAACAGTGATGATATCAGGTGTTCACAAAAGGTGAGCATATCCTGCCCCACTGGTGACACCCGTTAAGAGTACTGCCACCACAGCTGTCGCCTGTCATTTCATCAAAACTTTTTTTTAAATAAGTGCACGAGTTTCACCAAAGAGATGAAAAAGCATGCACAAGTTCAAAATATCGAATAGTATAAGCCATCATTGCTAGTCGACCACTTGACAGGCTGCATGTTGTAAAGTTAAGTGTTTTGTTTAACAGCACCACTAGCATGTTGTATAAGTAAGTTATAATAATAAAACAGTTTTATTTATTGAAGCCTAAATAAACAGTATTGAGTACAATTGTTGTCACTCACTTCTCTCAGATGAATTCTGGTTCAAAGAAATCTGCGTCCCCATTCAAAAGAATATGACAGATTCTGTTGAAATCTATTCGGTGAGCATAGTTGATGTAATGTTTTCCATTCACATACAACTGAAAGAGAATAACATCAGCATCTTAATACAGTAAACGTAAACAGAGAAAAGTTTTAGTCATACGGTTCAGGCACTAGTCAATAAAGCCAGCCAAGAACCAAACAATGCTTGGCACCACAGTGAACTGAGGGACCAATGCAACAAACCATGTGTACAAAGATTAAGTGAGACAAAGAGTCATGCATGACTTGTTAAATGGTGGTAATAAACAAGGACTTCAGTGTGTTGACTTCCATTTAGAATTTCGTTTTTGATGTGGATTAGGTGTCACTGACTGGGGGATTGATCTATGGACCACACATCAGGCAGTAAGCTGGTGAATGTCGGTGCATCAACACTTAACAGATAAAATCTTTGTTGAACTCTGCATATCACACATCTTCCAGACAGTATAAATATAAAAGGTTTCACCTTCAATTCATCTGCTTGACAGTTGATTGCAACTTCAAACGTGTCTTTTGCTTCAAATGGGAAGTTCGGTTGATCCCTCTCCTCGTCTCCCCATCCTCCATCTTGGAATGTATTCCTCACTGAGTCTTCTCCATTAAACCGAGGGTTGAAGTGAAACGCAATGTCAGAGTCACCATATTCCTTGCTGTTTCCACACTGGAGGTTAATGGCAAAACTGCAACAAAAAAGGTGGAGGTTAATGGCAAAACAACAAAAAGGTGGAGGTTAATGGCAAAACTATAACAAAAAGGTGGAGGTTAATGGCAAAATTACACCAAAAAGGCTGAGGTTAATGGCAAAACTACAACAAAAAGGTGGGAGGTTAATGGCAAAACTACAACAAAAAGGTGCAGGTTAATGGCAAAATTACACCAAAAAGGCTGAGGTTAATGGCAAATATACAACAAAAAAGTGGGAGGTTAATGGCAAAACTACAACAAAAAGGTGGAGGTTAATGGCAAAACTATAACAAAAAGGTGGAGTTAATGGCAAAACTACAGCAAAAAGGTAGTGAGAGAAACATTATCAAAATGTGATAAGACTAAAACGTATGGTCTGCAAGATGTAAAACAAATTCATCAAAGTTGAATAAATCAACCCAAAATATTTTCCAATTTACCAGTCAAAATGAGTGTTTTGTCAGTGAAATTAAACATACTGATGGAAAGAAATATTGGAACACATTTGTTTTTAGACCAAATTTAATTTACTAGATTAGCTATGCCCGTATAAAATACACAGATGTAATGTGGAATTAACCGCCAGAAACATGGTTAACTTCCTGTTACTGTAGATTGAGGGTTTTGGTTGCATTTCAGTAATTACTGTTAGTACTATTTATGTGTTCCTTATTTTTTTTCCATCAGTATATTTGCATTATAGACTTAGTGTCATGATAAAAATATTATTTGGTCAACTGAGAAATAATTTTCATGTTGACTAGATACATTCTTTAAAGGTAGGGTCAACTCCAACAAGAGCCTTATGTGTTGGAAAGATGCATACCCGGACCACCAACACATACCGACACTTTAACAAATGAAAAACGCGTAATTTTAGAGTTAATAAAAAAACATGATTATTCCTGCTAACTGGGGGCAGCCATTTTGTTTCATTTTTGTGACAACCGGTGGTATAGCTTGGGGCGAAGTGACGTCAGCTCCGTCCATCTTCTCTATGCACAGTGTAAACAAATGCTCTAATTTACGACAAGGCACTTCGCTTTCATCAACCTGACTTTTAAAACAACATAAATGACTTGATATTATAATAAACTATTTAACTAAATATATTTCAGGTTACATCAATAGAACAAAATGGAGTTATAGTATTTTTCTTTTTTAAAAATCCAAAAAAAAAATGCATACTATTAGGCCTATTGGTAGGGCACGTTCGAGCAAAAACTACCACTCACGATACCCAAGTGATACTTTTCTTTTCCTTGAGACAACGTAATTGGTCAGTTTTGTGATTTTAGATGGGAAAGTCTACTTAATCAAGGGTTTTACAGAATTACTTACAGTAATAAAGCAGGGCTGTTGGTAATGTCCATTACGATTTGAGGTGTATCACACAATACCCTGTGATCTTCATAAAAAAGGCACGTCTTTTTAGTGTGTCTAGACAGTGTGTCTGGGGACCGTCTGAATATACACCTGCCAATCAGGAACCACAGAAAGGCCACGGAAAGAAATGACCAATTAACCAAGAAAACACTCCGACTATTATTTCAGTATGTGGGTTAATTTATATGTACGAAACATAATACTGTTATTTCAACACTTTGACAATGGTGGTTTATTTTGTATTGAAAAATAATATATAGTTGGTACTGGCTTACTAGGATGGATATAACTACAGAACATTGCGATGCATCTGCAAAACTCAGGTATGTTTTGTTTCTTCAGTTCGAAGACTAATTCCTGACGTGATATGTTAGGTATTATATAACCACCAGCTCTCCAGAGGGCATATTCACTGGGATGGTGCAAAATGGCTGTGCCCGTTATATACAATAGCCGTCACATTTAACCGTTTTATTAATTAACTATACGATTATACTTGTTGATATTAAGCAATAATGTGCATTATATATCATTGAATATGCATACCAGGCCAAATGCCTTACCGTATTTGACCGGAAATAAGCCCAGGGGGCCAAGACAACTCATTGTGAGCTTAGCATGGGGTGGGCTTATTCCCAGACAGGGGGCCAGTTTTGCTGAGAGAAAAAAATAAACAAAAATAATAATAATAATAATAATTAAATGAACTAGGAAGAAAAGAAAAAAAACGTTCAGTAGCACCTATTAATTAGTGTTCCATTTGTTATTAATAAATAATAATTGTTTATTAATTAAATTGGGTTTTTTACTAGTATCTAATTATCAGAAACACACCTTCCATGTTACAATTACTTACCAGTTCTGTTTATTTACATCCAACATTTAATGCTGAGAAGACTTAAAACAACAGCAATTAACAAACTCAATAGCCTATACACACGTTTCTGACACAGGCAGCCAGCTTACACTACAAAGAATTGTCAATCTAGGTCATTGTTCTTAGCCAATCAGAATAAGGTATTTGCCTAATTAGCATTAACTGCGGACCCAGTGTGGTGGTAAAAATAGACATTGGTTTTAGTTCGGACTTGGGCTTGGGTACTTCAAAGAAATAGTGCAGGCATGAAATTGAAAACAATGTTATACACTGTTACTGTTAGACTACTAAATCTCACTGGTGGTAAAATACTGTGTTACATTTGTGTTTAATTATCTGCAGGAGGTATGACCTTTTAACTGAACTTTGAGCAAACTTGCAGTTTCATTTTATTTATAAGGTGACGAAGTTGGGGGTGGGCTTATTTACGAATAAGGGCCTAATTTCTTAAATGCTATCAAAACGGAGGGGGGCTTATTCAAAGACATGGGCTAATTTCCGGTCAAATACGGTAATTGTCCCCTCCTTTAAGAGGAGGATCTAAAAATTATAAAATAATGACATCCATGATTCTGGTTAAGTGATTGGCTTAGATCAATGTCAATTTTCGACAAGAGGTTAGTAGTCAAGATACCGGCCTCAATGGTGTCATGGTTAAGCCATCGGACATAAGGCTGGTAGGTACTGGGTTCACAGCCTGATACCGGCTCCCACCCAGAGCGAGTTTTAACGACTCAGTGGGTAAGACCTTATACCCTCTTTTCTCTAACTGACAACTAACCCACTGTACCCACTGTACTGGACAGACAGCCCAGATTGCTGAGGTGTGTGTGTGTGTGTCCAGGACAGCGTGCTTGAACCTTAATTGGATATAAGCACAAAAATAAGTTAAAATGAAATGGAAGTAGTCAGGAATAAAATCTACCTCTCTGCATGCTTCTTGGCTGTTCCCTGGACAATGATCCAGCCACCGACTTGAAGACCACCTGGTATACGTTCCACGTAAGGCTTCTCCTGTTGAGTGCAAGAAGAAATTACTAATAAATGGTGACTAAATGACAAGAATGAAAAGCTGTTAAAGGACAAAATATACACAAAATAAATGTAAAGGTTTTTTGTTTAATAGTCTTTAAAGGAAACACTACATTTTTTTATTAGCAGCACAGGATTTTTAATATGCACATTCACACAGAAAAGACCGTACTGTGACAGGAAAAAACACAATTGGAGAATTAGTCCACTAAAAGATAAATGTAGTCAAAATTTTATTATATTCTAGTTACTAATCTTAATATCAGAATAATAGTTTCTGGTATGAGTCCTTGTGTAGATGGTTTTTCTGACTCGAGTTAAGAAAATAAAGTGTCAGAAAAGCCATCTATGAAAAGGACGAGTGCCAGAAATATTTTCTTATTCAGTCAGTATAATAATTTTAGTGTAAAATAGGAACTGATTATTTAAATGTCTGATTCATGTGATGTTAAGCCTACATCAATAACAGTCAGTCTGTGTGTGAAAAGCCTTGTATAATTGTACATGTTCAAAAAAATATGTTCTTGCCTTTAGTTGAAGCTAATTATAAATCTAATTAGTTTATTCACAGTGGAAGGAAAACATGAAATTTAGTTCTAAGTCGAGTTTATATTTTAATAATAGTTTAATAAATTAAACTATATGTAGTATATATTTTCTTCTTTCGAAACCTCACAGCTGGACCTAACAGACTACAAGTCAACACATACCAGCACTCTCTGTAGTTTGACCCGGTAGATGTAGGCCTCACCAGACACATTGATGGTTTTGATGTCCTCCACACTAGATCGTGAATGAAAGCTGGAAAACTTCTTCCCATTCACATATATCTAAAAAAAATAATTACTTACTATATAAATGATTATAACAATTAAATTTCAGCATACCGGTTTCTTTACAAAGGCTTGTTGACTTATTTACTATTCTACAAAGAAATTACAATTTTTTTTCACATATGGTGTGTTATTCAACATCCCATTTCATAGCATTTTAGGGTTGCTAGGTTATTCAGAGTATGTAGCTTATTAAAAGTCCAACTTTCATTTCACTAAAGGAAATAACTCAGTATAATATAATTGCTAAATAAGAAGCATGCAAATATTCCATAAAAATTATAGTGTATTATATAATAATATATTACTGGGTTCATGCCAACTAAACAGGAATCGTGCAAATATTCCATAAATTACATTACTTTTTATCTATTTTTTCAGTTTTTTTAACTGATAATCTTCAATGCTTTGGGTTGAATTACCTTGAACTTGCTTTTCTTGGTGACGATCTTTAGTTCGAATGGCAACATCTCCTGAAATGCACCTGGAAGTTCCTCCCGCTCCTCCGCCTGCCACTCGCCGTCCACACGGTTATTCATCACCACCTCGCCCTGGTCACGTCGCGGGTTTATCACAAACGCAACATCGTCTTCAAGGGAATCACCATTTATCAGGTTCACCTGAAATCTTAAGACAAGAACAGAATTACTGTTTAATGATATCAGCATAATGTTTAATCAGTCACTGTGGTATGTCAAACCAGTGATGTTTTCCAAAGATGGGAGAAATCAATTATTACTACATAGTATGCTCTTTTTTATTACCATAAGAATCCTTTTTATATACAAGATAGTAAATACTGATGAAATGGATGTGCTCATGACATGTGCAACAGTTGTAGAAGGATATGCACAGACACCTGATATTACTGTTTTCAGTGATTAATAAATGCATGATTTATCAGAACTTTGCTTCATGTTCCTTAGGCTCTACATTATGAATAAATATTCTTTTGTCAACTTTTATAGGTAGGTAGGAGGAAAGGGTCATACTTATAAACAAACACACCTTTTTAGATTCAATAATCAAAGGTCCATCAATTAAAAGCTACAAAGTACTAATTTTTAAGATTACAAATTAATGTAATAGAACTGAAAACTATCTGATTTTGTCAGACCAAACACCAATATTACTGCTTTTATTGCCACAAAAAAGTATAATCAATTTTATTTTAGCTCCTTCTAAATGAGTGTCAATGTACTGTTTAAAATTTGCATATAAATTTGAAATAAAAAGTATTTGTAATAAGCCTATAAATTCATAAAATGTTATTAAAAAACATTACATATTACTGACCTGTTACCTTCAGGAAAAAAGAATCCTTTTACTATGATCATATCTCCTTTCTCCAAACCAGAAGGAATCTTCTTTTTAAAGTCATCAGGCTAAGTAAAGATAGAAAATAAATCAATCAAAAATATTTAACGTTACAGTTGCTAATGGTTGAATAATCATTGAACATTATTTTAAATATCAGACATTTATCATAGTATCTAAACATTAAATCTCCAATATAATTAAATAATTATGGTGAAGTGTTTCCCCATTAACAAAACATGTCATGATTAGTTATGTCAATAATCGATGTGCATTTTAACTACATTAAAATGTATGCAGTTAAATGGGCGTGGTGTAATACAGAGAGGATATTAAGGAAGTCTAGTGGTGACGTGCTCACTCAATGCATGGTCAGTCTAGGATTAATAGTCTTTGGTGAGCCCATTGGGCTATTTCTCTTTCCAGCTAATGCTCCAGAAATAGTGTTAACAAAGGCCATAATATGTACTATCCTCTCTATGAAATGGTGCATATAAAAAAAAATAGCTGCTGGTGTGGCAATAGCATGTTTTCTTGCATTACTTGTCTATAATAACCATATATTTGATGTCATATAACCATAATTAAAATGTGTTGAGAGAATTGTTAACTAAAACATTTCTTCCTCTTTATTTCTGGATTTTTCATCACTGCAATACTTATTTTATACATGTTGCATCATTCCCAGCAGGTTGGACTGTACAAGACATACAGTATTACTGATAACGTGATAGTTATGGATGGTTATCTGCTCTTACTAGTGGTTCAAAGAACTGTACATCTGCCAAGGTGACATCGCCAGTTATTGCGAGGTATTTCATATCCTCAACATCACACCGGTAGTCAAACGATGTGAAGAACTTCTCGTTCACATACACCTACAAATATATTTCATAATCAAAATATAAGTAAAAGTAAGATTATGAAATGATTTACCTTTTTTCATTGCAAGTAATTTTTTTTAATTTAATGCATTATCTCTGAAAAATGTTTAGAAAATTAAAATACAAATAAAAGAAACAAGCATTCTGAGAGTACCGCTAAACAAATACATGGCCCTGTACCAGGCCTAATTCCCTCCCCCTTATCTCCTAAATTCAAGGGCCATAACTATAAAAAATGGGTAAATTGTCATTAACTTTAAACTTGATCTGTAACAGTAGGCCTACATGATAAAGCTATATACAAAATTTCATTTCATTATCTTCAGGCTTTGCAACAAAAGAAAAAGGTACAGAATTTTTTTTCATATCTCCTAAGTTCATAATTCTATGAAAAATTGAGTAAACAGCCATGAAAGTCAAAATTCATCTGTAACAGTATATGATATACAAAATGTCATCTCATTATTAGCATAAAAACATAATAAAGTCAAGAAAACAAATGCTTATATGTATATCCCCCAAGTTCAAGGGCCATAACTCTAAACCCACATTGAAACGTCCCTCTGTGGCAATGAAGAGGATGTCAAAGAAATCTCCTGGTGTAAAAGGAAAGTCTGGCTGAGACCTCTCTTCATCTCCCCAGTCTCCAAACTTCGCATTGCGGACAACTTCCTCCTCAGACTGTCGGGGGTTAAACACAAATCCTGTTGTTTCACCATCACAGTCACAGTTGAAGTATATACCAAAACTGAAAACGAAAAATGTTACTGTACTTACCAATCATGTTAATTATACAAAATTAAATATTGAAAATAAAGATTCAAACTAAAAATATGACAGAGAAATTATATTTACTAAATTCTAGTCTTAGTTACATGTATATTAAATAAAAATGTTAAATGTTGAAAATAAACATGTATACCAAAACTTAAAATAAGATGAAGAAATGTAAGTCATATTTAACAACTTCTAGGTTTAGTTTTACTAAATAAAAATCTTAAATATTGAAAATAAACACACTTGTAATATATTGACCAATGATTAGTCCGTACATAACAGTGGGCTGAGACCTGTGTTTAGTAGCACCCGATTCCACCAGAAGTGAATGTAGAAATGCCCCAAAAAGTAAAATAATGAACAATCTATCACTATCTATCAGGATCTATCAGTTATATTTTTATAATTTACCCATTGAAAAACCCCTAAATAGATGAAGGGTTCTTCCAAATCTCAAGAGTTTCATTCATTTACCAGAAAAGGTTTTCTTACTTATTGGCATCCATATTTGTTGCCCCTCTAACACGAATAGCATTTCCCACTTGGAGACCACTTCTGAATTCCCCATAATATGGTGTACCCTGGAACACAAAAACATATCATTATGGTACCTGTTAAGTTTTAAGATTACTACCCATCTGCCATCATCAGACAACCAAAGAGACCAACTGAAAACTGATTTTATTTCTAACTACAGCAATATATAAAACAAGCAAAGAAAACAGTATGCAAATTAAGGTGTTCTGACCAGGTCAGCCCTGCCTCCCTGGTGCCAACAATTAAACAAACACTCTCTCATCTCAGTAATGAGACAGACACTTAGGTTTGTTAATTACACAAAGCCAGATCAGTATCTCCCCTCCCAAGTAGAAACTATTTTATATGGCTTAATTTACCCCCTTGAACTTAAACTACGAATTTAAAGTTAACCCCATATATTCTAACAGTACCATCTTTTTTCATAAGGAGAGATATACTGAAGTTACAAATAAATGTGTATTTGTAATGGTATAAATTTTCATTTGAACTTTATTTTCATGCATTTAATGCTCAAGCACACTGTCCTGGGTATATACATTTACTATCTGGGCTGCCTGTCAAATACTGTGGGTTAATGGTCAGGGAGACAGAAGCCTTTAGAAATTGCTTTAGGTATAAGCCAGTATGGGCAACTGAATCCAATATCTATTCAGATCTGTCCTTATAAAACGTGTATAGACAAGACTCATGACTAATAGAGACTGGGACTTTAACACCATGGCAATGTCATACAAATTATCTAGACTCTCAAAGTTTTATAGACACGAGCCCGATTAATGGCTTATCCACTACACCAATGATGCCAATGGGTCTTGAAGTATATAGAGAATACTACATGAGTGTCTGTTAGATACCATTTATATTATTAGGTGTTTTAAAATGTATCTAGGAAGCAAAAGCAAGTTGGGATATTTTTAAACAATGAGTTGCAAGATAAATAATATCTAACGTAATGTAGTATTCTATTTGACATATCCTAAAAAAACCCCACTAAATCTGAACACCTTTTCCAACTAAAACATATTTACTAGCTTAACTTGTACATCACAGACAAGTCTATTTTAGGTTAACTTGTACACCACTGAATTATCGATTCAGCCGTGCTTTTTTTTCATTGGATGGTATGGTATTGGTGACTTGGACATCACCTAAGAGCAGCCAGTCAGATGTCTTTAAGATGTTAATGCACATATATGTATTAACAGGTATGTGTTAACAAAAATGTGTACAAAAGTGGGGTTTTCTTACCATGCTGTTTTGAATGGTCACATCATGGTACTCCGCCTCCTCATTTAGCTCTAAGAATCGGACTTGCTCAAATGGCATCCGGTGATTGTAGTCTATGAAATCCTGACCGTTGACCATCACCTTGTATTCATCTGGGGTGACGTAGATCCTCAGCTGGAAAGTGCGGCCCTCCCAGAATGGGAAGTCAGGCTGGTGTTTCTCCTCATCCTGCCAGTCACCGGCAAACGAGTTCCGGATCACCTCGTTCTGCGTGGTGCGAGGGTTAAAGTGGAAGGCTATATCACTCTCAGAATCATCACCATACTTGAGGTTAAGAGAGAATCTGCAATCAGAAATTATTTTACAAAATTACTATATAAACTGAATATATGTTGTATTATAATATGACTTTTGTGTGTATTGTATTATATAATTTATGTATTTGTATAGAAGAGTTATATTTATAAATAAAACCTGGAACATTCAAAACTTAGCCATTCTTTAAAAAAGCAACAAAAACCCCGAAACAAACAACAAACACATGGTGAAAAGATTATTAGCATTATAGTAAAGTACAATGTTTCTTATTTTGTTATGTTCCTCATGTAACTATACTCTTTATAAAAAATATTATGTGCTTGTGAGAAAACATTTGACTTATTTTATCAAAACCTATAGTATATTCTCAACTACATCTGTTACCCTAATGTTCCTCGAAAACTGAATACACTGTGAATGTTAATTTATCCTCAAGAAATGCTTTGTATATCATGGTTATTGTGAAAATCTTAGGACTTTACATGCATGTGTGCAGGAAATTATGCAGGGGATGGTCTAGACTTGGCGAGCAAAGTATCTAAAAGGGCCATTGGGGTCATGCTCCCCCAGAAATTATTCTTCTTTTTTTTTACTTTGGGCAGACTAAACATTTCATCACAATAAATAAAAGTCTAGCAAAAGAAAGATAATTTCATAATGATATCTAAGGCAAATGTACAGTTACAATAGAACCACATTACTTACCCTGATGATCCATAAGGAACTTTTCCTCGGACTATAATTTGAGTGCCGACCTTCAGCCCACCAGGCAGGTAGATCAGTTCTGGGGCATGCTAGAACAATAAATATCAACTCATAATGCCAAGGTATTAGCTTGAAATAAATATCAGCACAGGCGTAGGAAGGTGCCAAAACGTAGGGGGGACACACACACACACACACACACACACACACACACACACACACACACACACACACACACACACACACACACACACACACACGTTTATGTATGTGTGTGTGTGTGTGTGTGTGTGTGTGTGTGTGTGTGTGTGTGTGTGTGTGTGTGTGTATATATATATATATATAAATACATGTATAAATATATAAAAGCCATCGTTGCTGCTACAAAGTGGGGGGCACATGTCCACCCCCCCCAGTTCCTACGCCAGTGATAGGCAGGTGATGAAATCAATTGTTAACTTTCTCTGATTTAATATTATTAATAAGGTTATATTCCAGATGAGGATCTTCGTATCCCTGAATGAATACATGATGATGGTCAGACTCCATGCATTCAAAAATTTTACTGGTATTCTTATTTACCCCCAAAATTACAGTTTAATTTTATAAAAGACTTAGTCACTATTAACCATTACATACAGAGTCCTTAACTATTTGTAGCTTCCCAAGCTCCATTTGATCAACTCTAACCCTAGTATGATCTCAAATATTAAAACAAAAAAACATTAATGTGGCAGTCTCAAAGTTGCATAATAACCAACAATATTTATTCAATTACCCACAAAAGAAAATACATCCAGATAATTTAATTAACAGTACTTGTTAATTATGCATTTTAGATTATTTGTGGGATCAATTAATTTGTAATTATTTATCACCAATATAATTATTTATCACCAATACATGGATGTAACAAAAGCTAAATATGACAGTAACAACGGGAATTAATTTGTGTTTTGTGATATGGATCATATCAGGTGAATAGAAATGTTTATTATCCACATATTTTAAGATATTCAGGGAAATATAACCAGTATGACACACATGTCATAACGATTTCATGTGCATAATGAATTACTTAATTTTTGAAGCAATGTCATAACATAATGTGGCTTCCCCAATCTTAGATCTCTGTAAACCTTACCAAAATGACGTCATTTAAAAAAAAATGACGTTGTTTTATCACCTCTTTCTAGTTACGTTTGAAATGCTTTGACATGGTTCAATCTTGTTATTAATAAAAATTATATTTTGGATAATGTGGATAATAAAGAAATTATTACACTTGTGTGTGTATCGTACTGATTTTACAAAACTTGTTGTCAGGATTCATGTATTATCCTGACATTCGGTTCGTAAAATCAGTCCAACACACAAGCTTGTATAATAATCTCTGTTTACCACAGGAACCAAGGCCCTCATTCACCAGAGCCTCATATAGCCCTGCATGTATTGGTCTTTTAGCTTTGTTCTTGGAGACCGAAGTTAATCAAAAGTATGTTCATTGTGCAGCCAGCATTATAGGCATGCCAGCCTGTGTTTCCCATAGTAACTGTTAGTATGGCTACAGCAGGTGATACTACAATGTTTACCCTGTCATTCTTATCTAAGGTGTGGTCACTGGCATGAATGAAATGTTTCCAGTACCTCAAGGTATGTCAAATATCAAGTGCTACGTGGACTAGACAGTGCTTGGTATTTTGCTTAGACACACACACAAAAAAGTGATTATACACAAAGAATAATTTGTCAATAAAACATTGTTTTGCCATAGAGGCAACTGAAGATCACAGAATTTACTTGTTTCTGTCCTATGTATATGCAAAACAATTTTGTTTTAAACATTTAGAAATTGTTATCCAAACATTTGTTATTTTGTTATTTGGAATGCTAGGAAAATGTTTTGTCTGTGCCCTCCACTTCAAATACTGTTCCTATGGGACTGATCCATATCAGTAAACATTTCCTCTAATAAGCAACAAAATACCTGTATGCCAATTACATGTTTTACACAGATCTTTATTAGGACAAATGGATTGTAATTCCAGTAAATAAACCCAAGTAAGTTTTCAATTATTGTGAAAAAATTAAATTACTTTTATTTAAGTACATTTTCATTACCAGAAAAAAAAAGGATAGGAAAATGTTAGTCAGTGTTAATTGTGACAACTAAAGTTGATTATATTGATCTGTATATATTGAAATGTTTAAATATAAGCTCTAGCACTATATGTACACATTCACATCTTGTCTCAACCAGCGCACCATAACTGGTATACCAAAGAACATGGTATGTGCTGTCCTCTGTGGAAAAGTTCACTAACAATATAGAATATCCCTTGGGAAAATGTGGTGGGTTTCCTCTAAAGTTTACATCAAAATTACCAAATCCAATAGCTAATGAATAATTAACCAATGTGCTCTGGTCAAACAAAAACGAACTTTTCACACAAGGTCAGGACATATGTACAAGTGTTGGGACACACAATGTAACATTCAAAGTTTGTTAACAATGGGGCGTACTATCTTCGCCAGCCACCACTGTTTACGCAGGGTAAAGCTCACTCATACATGTATACAGTTTGAGTCACCAGAGTAGTTTAATGTGAAACAGGAAAATGAACATCAACTGTCTAGACTATAGACTGACAGACAAAGTTTATAGTGGGGTCGAGACATCCTCTCTCCTGGACAATGTATTCAAAAAAGAAAATTTGCTTAAGCAGGGGGGGGGGAGGGGGAGGGGTTTGACCCCCAAAACCCTCACCCTGCACACGTGCCCGAGTTTGATAGGAATATGCAAAGTTTATTACTACAAACTGGGTATGAAAAATGTGTTATCTGCTAACTGTAATTAAGTTGAGATAAGACTCATCTTTTAATATAACAAGAATTATGTGGAATTAAACTTACACAGGGTCACTCATAGGTGCACTCATACATAGATACATCTTACCAAACATAAAATAAAATTAATTAATTAAAAATTAAATACTAAACAATTTTTTTAATTCATTTAACAGACATTCATTTAATGAACATTCAGAGACAACTATGAACAAATTTTCATTGATGTAGGATTTACAGTTTACGAAAAATGTACCTAAACATGACAATTTAGCACTGAACTTAAATGTTGCAATATTTTAATTAATAATTAAAATGTTTAAATAAATGAATGAATGAATGAATGAATGAATGAATGAATGTTTAACGACACCCCAGCACGAAAAATACATTGGCTATTGGGTGTCAAACTATGGTAATGCAAATAAATAAAGTGATGATCAACATCAATATAAAAATTCAAGGTTTAAACAAAAACAGTGTAAAGAACAGTGTAAAGAACTGTGCAAAACACAAATATCACAGAATTTTACGGATACTGAATTTTACTCAAAACTTCAAGTTTGTGCTGTATTGGCCATTCTCAAAGAAAATGTTACACCCCTGCACCACGGTGAGGTTACAGCACGCGCAGGGGTTTAAATAAAAGTAATAATAATAATTTTAAAATGCATGGCAATGAACATAAATACTGTAGGTGTATCTATAAAGGTTTCACTGATCTATGACTTGTAGTTTGGGAAAAAAACATCTATTAAACTGGATATAACACAATTATCAGATTCTGCCCTTGTACACATCTCATTGTGTTAATGTTTACACACACTTGACTGGCTTTACTGAAGTGACAGAATTTATCATTGTTACCCGTGTTAAGAAAAAAAGAGAGAAAAAAAAAGAGGAGTGTTTAATGACACCTTAGTGATTAATCACCAACTTTCAGGTGTTTGTGAAATAGATAGCTTAAAGGAGCAATCAGAGATGAGATTGAGTTGCGAAAAAAAAAGAATATGAACATTTTAATACTGGTGGCTAGGTACTAAAATTGTCCCTGTGGTATGCAATGTATGCAAATCATCAGCTGCAACCATATTGTTAGTATTGAAGAGAAAATATGGAAAACAAATATGACTAGGTACAAAACATAGATGCATTGTACAGACAACCAAAATTCTGGAATTCCGGATAAACCAGAAAAACTTTCATATGTCATCTGTCACTGGATTGATTCATCTCAGAAGACCGACATATCGGGGACAAGTTCAGTGCACTGTTCGTCACTAATGTTTGCTGGACGTTTTTTTATGCTAAGCATTATTAAAAGGCCACTTAGGAACCAATCAAAATAGTTTGCAAATGTTTAGTGAAAAACGGCTGGCTGAATGTAGGCATAGTTTTCCCCCATTTCAACCTGTGTTGTAATACTAGTAACTGATATATTAAAGGCCATGGCATGTGACATCCTGTCTGTGGGAAAATGTACATTGAAGTACTCTTACTGCCAACTCATAATATTACAAAGGGCTGGAATGTACCAGTAGCTTTAAAGTGATAGAAAGTTAAAAAGTTTGTGTTGTAAAATACCAGCACTAGAGCACATTAATTAATTAATCATAGGTTAATGGAAGTCAAACATTTGGTAATTGTGACATGAAATTAAAAAAACACCCCTGCTACATTTGTCCATTAGTAGAACTTTGCCAACAGGATAACACAAACAACAATCTTTGATATACCAGGCCTGGTAATCTATGACATATTTATCAAGATTACAATTACCATCATTATTTACCTAGTGACAGCAAATTATAATTTAGATTTTTCAAATTAGTTATGCAAACGTTATGTGTGGGATAGATTAAGTTGTAGTTACTTATTTCAAATACATGTATTATGTAATGCATCTTTAAAAGCTACAGTTGTAATCATTTACAACAGTGAACTCACACATATGTATGACATTTATAGCCGGTAATATAACGCATGATAGCATATATGTCGTGTGCAATCCACAACTAGGAACGTCTCATCAAATGTTACTAGCACCTGTGTATTTTGATAGCAGATATTAAATAACATATTTATTACACAGTTACCTATTAGATAACATATTTATTACATAGTTACATTTACTGCCTCTTTCCGTGTGCTGTCTCAGGGCCTGGTGCAGGATTTGTCTCGGGAAGAGGTGTAATGTTGAAAGAAGGCATTTAGTATTGACAAAGCAGATGCAACATATAAAAAGGGCATATGCAGTATTCAAAAGTAGAAAAATCACTGAGCAATGGGATCTAGTTCAGTCGGTAGAGCACTCGCCACAGGATCAATCCCCTCAGTAGAGCCATTATCGACCAATTTCTTTTACCGTATTCCAATTAGTTCCCGATAACTGGCATATCAAAGGCCATGGTATGTGCTGTTCTGTCTGTGGAAAAGTGCATTTTAAAAGATCCCTTGCTACATGTAGTGGGTTTCTTCTAAGACTTTATGTCAGAATTAGTTTGACAACCAATAGCCGATGATTAATAAATTAATACACGAGGTCTCATTTTCCGGTAATGTCATTCTCTATGGGAGCAGAAGGTATGTAATGTTTTTGCATGACATGCTACACCATTTAATCAAAAGTCAGCCAAGTAATGAGAAGCATTCAGCATGCTTGTACATGTAGCATTCTTTTAAATACAAATTTACTTTAAATTACAGTGATGACTTTGCCAAGCACACAAGGGCGGGACATATCCCTGATGCATGATCAGTTTAAGAACAATCCCAGTTGTGGAACCATTGAGCTACATGTATTTCTCATTCTAGTTGGTGCACCATGACTGGTATATCAAAGCCGTGGTGTACACTATCCTGTCTGTGGGATGGTATATAAAAGATTCCTTGCTACTAGTGAAAAAATGTAGCAGGCTCTAAAACAATTTGTCAAAATTACTAAATGTTTGACATCCAATAGCTGATGATTAATAAATCAATGTGCTCTAGTGGTGTTGTTTAATAAAACAAACCTCAACTTTAAACGTTGCCAAGCACAGAATATATTTAAATATGAAGTGCCTACCTACAATCGACCTGCTACACCTACACACATTTTATTACACCGGAGATAACTTATCTTGTGATTTATTTACACTGTACAAATTTAGTTAAGCCATTTGTCCATTTCTGACCTAGATTGCGATAACAGGACATTCATTTTCCCCACGTGTGATACCCAGTCTGTTAGTCACACTACACAAATTAATCTATGTGACATTTCTGTCTGGTTTCTTCCTGTTTTAAAAAATAAGCAAACATTTAAATTATCATTAACTCGTATAACCACCTGCATGTTGAAAATGACTATTTGTTTAAGGACACCTCAGCACATTTTAAACTATGGTTACATGTACTGAAGCGGGATCGAGTTCAGCCTTTAGCACACTCGCATGAGGTGCATGGGTTGAAGGATCAAATCCCCTTGATAGACCCATTCTCTGACTGGACTTTTTCACCTAAACAACAACCTTGAGATGCTATATGGTTATACAATATAACCATAGCACCTACAGGGCTGTTTGGGGTACTTATAGTTCCAGTTACTGCCTCATAACTGGTATATCAAAGACTGTGGTATGTGCTGCTCGTCTGTAGGAAAGAGCATATTAGAAAATATGTAATGTTCAGGTTTCCTCTGAAGACTATGTGATAATTACCAAATAAAGTAGCCAGTGATTAATCAATCAATATAGTCTAGTTATATTTCATTAATTTACTTTGGTGTCCTTAAGATTATATCCAAACTTATCTTCAAACTAAGAGAAAACTTATTGCTGCCACGTAGGTTATCAAAAAGCAGCATGGGATCCATTTTATATGCACTTTCCAATAGGACTATGACTCAAAATTACAAATTTACAATTACAAATCATATTTTAAAGGATCGCCATCTCTTCGTACAAATGTGTATATGTTTTTGACATGTCTAATTTATTTACTGAAAACAAAAGAAAAAGTGCTACAACTATGCTATGCCCGGGAGCATCATCACCTTTGAGTCACGTGAAAGCCGACATCCTGGTGACTACGATGAGACATGCACATTATGCATGTACACATCATGAAACAATTACATTCTATGGTGGTGCAG
Organism: Gigantopelta aegis; assembly: GCF_016097555.1. Classification (NCBI taxonomy): domain Eukaryota; kingdom Metazoa; phylum Mollusca; class Gastropoda; order Neomphalida; family Peltospiridae; genus Gigantopelta; species Gigantopelta aegis. Next base: position 75,602,115 of record NC_054702.1, on the reverse strand, counting down.
TCCAAACTAACAAGCTTTCAAATGTCAATTAACAATTACACTGCTGTGACCAAAGATCGGAAACTGAACACACTATTCGGGGGGGGGGGGGGGGGGGAATACAATCTCCAAATGGAGGAAGTCTTTAGTGGGGGGTGCACATCCATATTTTTATCTTTATCTTCAGTAGGACAAAAGAATTTACATTACTGTCCTCAAGTAAGGAGGGGTGAGCACAGCCCCCCCCCCCCCCCCCCCCCCCCCCCCCCCCCCCCAGTTCCTATAGGCATGGTATACTGAGTCAATGACACTATGTAGTCTTACTGAATGCTGCACAATATTTGAACAGAACTCATTCAGTGACTATTCAGTAAACTGTACCGTTTGGTTACAAATCTTTTCATAATGTTAAATTACTTATAAATAAAGGATACCTGTGTAACAACTTCAATCCATAATTGGCATTTTTGTCATTTCCATTATGCATAAAAAGCATATACAGTTAAACCTCTCAAAACCGAAACCTTTGTAAACCGGAATTACCCCAAACTATTTTTCAGTCCTTTCTTAAAAATTGAGACAGCATTTAACCTCTCTAAACCAGATACCTCTAATACTGGACATTTTATTTGGTACCTAGGGTGTCTGATTTAGAGGGGTTTCACTGTAGTATGAATCAAACCTTATTAAACAACCACTTTTATTTGTCTTTACATATGTCAAGACTACTTTTACAAATAAATGGACCACATATGTCAGAACTACTTTTGTAAATAAATGGATGGCCTCAGATTTATTCCCAAGTCATGTGGTAATGTACACTAAGATCCAATAGAAATTGTCACAGGCATCTATACAGGACACCAACTGGGGCTGGTGGTGGCAGCAATATATTCATTTCAGTTTCACTGAGGGGCAATGAATTATCTTTGAAGTTGGAGTGCCAGTGTCTCCTCCTCCTCCTCCCCCCCCCCCCCCCCCCCCCCCCCCCCCCGTTCTGATGCCTAAGATTACCAGATTGCAAAGTTTAGTATGAATACAAATACTCACAATTTTGTTGGAGTGGTATGCCATGACTCAGGTGGAATGTTTGGAAGCTGAAAACAAAAAACTTTTATAATTTTGAGTTTACATTTTGCTTTAATAAACCTACCTAAATGACTATAGGTCTCATTACACAGTTCACTCCCGGGTGAGAGTTCATTCTTATTGGTCCACATTAGTTCCTAATTGTGACATATGTTGTGGTTCACATATATACTTCCATTAATTGGGAAGAATTAAAACAATTGGTCTTTTGCCCATGTTATTTTGTAATATTGTGCATTGACTATTTGGGACATTGGTGTATAGCGGCAGAGCCGGTGGTTGTGAATGGGTTCCCTGAAACAGCTGTTTGGACTGGTACTACAGCCAGATGTGGTCATATAGCTAAAAACGGAGACGGAAATGTTCTCAATTTTGGAGTGAAAATAAATGCTTATATAATGTATGTTCGCAATGGTGTAATTAGTGCCAACGAGAACCCATTCTACTGCCAATGTTCATTTGAAGTTGGTCAATTTAACATGGATTTCAATGGCAGATGACATCTGTGTAATGAGACCATAACACATGCAGCACACCCTTAAAATTAACCTAACATCTAAATAAAGCAAGAGTGTTAATAAAGTCTACTGGTATATAAATTGTAAATGTGTACATTAAATAATATTGTTCCATTGGTACCTTTTACATGAGTTCATCAGATTAACAAATCTCTGGATGTTATGTTGAGGTTTATTTTGATGAACTACATGTACTTTTACTTCCTTATAAAAGTCATTGTAAGGATGGTCAGCTAAAATGGGGATCTTTTATATGCACTTTCATATATATAGATCTAGATCTAGATCTAGATATATATATCACGTGAATTTTTTTTATTTTTTTTTACTGAGTAAACACGGACTGTAAGACGTTTACTGTGGTAGTTGCGATTCGGTGTTACGGGTCAAAGAACACTCGCTAGATCCGCCCCTGTATGACATAGTATGTTCACTATTACACTCATACACTGACGTCGATGGTCGATATATCGTATGCAGTTAGATCTGCGTAAGCTTATAGTACATGTACACTTTATAAAATACTGTATTCACAAAACAGCTTCAACAAACATGTGAGCTGCAGATGTACATGACAATACTATAATGTGTCACTTACCTGGGGAATACACAGCCGTACGTTGACAAGACTTCTGAAGAGAAGTAAAGATACTGTGAGGTCACGTGACTAGCCAAGCCCACCAGAAAACTTTGCACGTAATAATTGTGGAGTGATAGTGATAACAGATTGAGTAGCCCAGACGTTTAATCATAAAGAACATTTCCCATTAGCAGCCAGCACACGTGTCCAACAGGCCCCTCCCACGATAACATCCCTTGTTCCAGATCATGTTGACCCCCAGTTAACCATAATAATAAAATACATATTTATATAAACAAATGGAAAGACCTCAACACATTGTTTTAGTTGTTTTGCTAGGTTAGTTATGTTAGTCAACAAATTAGTGCATTTAAAAAGTGAACGTGTATATACCCGAAAATTAATTACGCACCACTTAGATTCGACTGTGTGATTTACAATTCGCAGCTATTTCTCGCCAGTGCACCACGACTGGTAAATCAAAGGCCATGTTATGTGTTATCCCGTCTGTAGGATGGTGCATATAAAAGATCCCTTAGCGGCCTTCTACTATATATGTGAAAATTACCAAATGTTTGATATTCAATAGCCGATTATTAATAAATCAATGTGCTTTAGTAGGGTCATTAAACAAAACAAACTTTAACTTTTATAATACGCAAGTAATTGTGAACATTTCGTGGTTATAACATATTGAAATTAATGTTCTGTGTATACAGAGGATATTGAAACAATAATGTTAACATTAACAGCAAGTGAGACTGTTATAACAGAACCCGTAAATTTGCATGATAATTAGGCTATCTATGTTATGCAACTGGAATCGCACTGATTCATGAGTAATTTACCCGTGCCATCTCAGTAAATATGTAAAAACGTTCAATGAACGTCGGCACGGACAACTACTTCTAGGCGCCTTTTGGGTTCAATACAATTCAGGTGGTGCTTATTTAATGTTCGGGTGTATACTATATTTCATCGACACACCAGACATTCATTCATTCCGCAGGCCTCTTAGACACGTATATAACAGACAAGTGTGTGTGTGTGTGTGTGTGTGTGTGTGTGTGTGCGTGTGCGTTTGCCATTTGTGCAGTCATTTCTAAACGTGCGTGCGTGCGTGTATGTGTGTGTTTGCCATTTGTGCAGTCATTTTGAAACGTGTGCGTGCGTGTGTGTGCGCGTGTGTGTGAGTAGTATCCAGGCCTGTATAGCCCCATGACCTACTTTCGGTGACCTTGACCTTGATGACGTCACGGCCTGTGCCGTGA